>NC_092415.1:89334077-89644911 GCF_040894005.1 Engystomops pustulosus | reverse complement strand
ATGAGAAGGCACCAAGGATAGGCAACTGGATGAACTTTTCAAGATACATAGCAAGCTTCTTGACCTAGACTATTGAAAGTTTTGGAGGAAGTGCATGCCTTGGGTAGAATATCGGATTCCATAACTGAGGCTATAATAGTCGTGATCCGCAAACTGAACAGGGACCAGGCTGTGCTGGAATCTTACTGCCCTATATCTTTCTTGCCAGTTAAGATTTTTGCTAAGGCCCTGGCCATGATGTTAGCTTTGGTGGTCTTTGAATTTATACACCCTGACCAAAATGGATGCCAGAGAGGTACACCTCACTTAATTTATGGAGGCTCTTCTTAAACCTGCTGCTTTCTACATCTCTGACATGTAATTCTCTCTCTTAATGCTGCCAAGGCATTTGACAGTGTCAAGTGGAAATACTTGTGGTATGTAATGGGCAAGTGGGTTTGGACTTAGGTTCATTTCATATGCCAGCTTGCTGTACTATTCCCTTAAGGTGCAAGTGAGAGAAAATAGCTATTTGTCTGAGGGGTTGCGTTGTGCGCCAATATTGATACTAAATGTGATACATGCTATGTAGAAAAAGACAGTGGGCTCTAACCAGCTTTCCCTACGTGAATGCCTTGCAGACAAAACACATAGTATAAGAGATGTTTAACGCATACGTTAAGGTTGCAATTATTTAGCGTTTTGTAAACGCAAATGTTAACAGTAGTGTATTTAATCACCTCTCCTTAGCTGTTGTAATGTGTTTTAAAACACAACGTGTGACCTCACCCTTATAAGTAAGTTTATGTCAGCCTGTCTGACCCAGCTTTCCCAAGCTCCTGAATGTTATAATTGTTTTTTCAGCAAAACTACTCAGCACAGGGATTAACCAAGATATGACACTGCATCAGTGTAGCTACAGCATTCTCAAGGTAAGTCGGGACAACTATTAAATGTTTTGACACCATGATGACCAATACAAATTTTCACTAGCTGTTCAAGACAAGGAATCATCAGAATAAAAGCAAGAAAGTATGAGTTGTAAATGCATAACAACAAGGTACAGGTGATATTTTATTAGTTTACAGAAATACAAATTTTACAAGTTAAGCATATAATTTAAAGTTCCACAATCATTAAAAGCTCACATTCAACCAGGGACATGGCCAAATGGGTTGTTTATCTGTGAGCATAACAGAAAGTGTACAGGTGTACAGTTCCCTTGGTGGCTCTCGATTCCCTTACCACAAAGGCAGGTGTTAAACATACTGCTTAGTAAGGCTGACAATCACAAAGGATAGCAATGTAGCAACATTAACTACAAAATTACTACATATATACACATGTACTGTTTATGAATAGAGATGAGCGAGCACTAAAATGCTCGGGTACTCGTTATTCGAGACGAACTTTTCCCGATGCTCGAGTGCTCGTTTCGAGTAACGAGCCCCATTGAAGTCAATGGGAGACTCGAGCATTTTTCAAGGGGACCAAGGCTCTGCACAGGGAAGCTTGGCCAAACACCTGGGAACCTCAGAAAAGGATGGAAACACCACGGAAATGGACAGGAAACAGCAGGGGCAGCATGCATGGATGCCTCTGAGGCTGCTTAATCGCACCATTATGCCAAAATTATGGGCAACAGCATGGCCATGACAGAGTGACAGAATGAAGCTAGATAGCATCTAAAACATCCAATAATTGACCCTGACACTATAGGGGACGGCATGCAGAGGCAGCGGCAGCAGCGGCAGGCTAGAGAGTGGCATGGCGACATACCCTAAATGGACTCAGGCTTCCAACCAATGGGTGGCAGAGAGGAACCAAAGGAGGTGAGCAAGAAGCGCTCAAATAATATCGGTACATGATAAAAGTTTGCCAGTATATTTTGTGGATTACACAGCAGGGTGGCGACAAAGTTAACAAGTTTGATGTGGAAGCCATGAAAACAACCCAAAATTCTGCCTGACACAGCTCGTTTGATAAGGGGACCATGTATGGAGGCAGTGAACTAGTAGTAGATTAAAGGTGCTGCAGTTAAAACTATGTTAGTTGGATCTTGGCATGGAGCTGGCGCTCCGCTGCCAGGCGAGCTTTCGCCAATCCAAGCCCCTGTCTCTAGGCTACTCCCCAAACAGCACTTCTAATAACCTTTTGTATAAGATCAAGTGTAGTAGCGTTCTTATAAGTTTGGGATATGGCGGGTGAGGGGAATGTAAACAGATGCGCAAGAAGCGCTGAAATAATATCCGTAAATGAAAAAAGTTTGCCAGTATATTTTGTGGCTTACACAGCACGGTGGCGACAAAGTTAACAAGTTTGATGTGGAATGCCCTGTAATAGCTCTTGGGCGGTGTGCCTTTTATCACCTAGGCTCAGCAGTTTGAGCACCGTCTGCTGTCGCTTAGCGACGGCATTGCTGCTGTGCCTCGAGCTACCGACTGATGGCGCCATGCCCACGGATGGTAATTCGGAGGAGGAGGAGGTGGAGGAGGGGTGGGAGGAGGAGGAGGCATAGTAGGCCTGAAACACCTGGACCGAGGTAGGCCCCGCAATCCTCTGCGTCGGCAGTATATGACCAGCCCCAGGGTCAGACTCGGTCCCAGCCTGCACCAAGTTAAGTGTAGTAGCGTTCTTATAAGTTGGGAATATGGCGGGTGAGGGGAATGTAAACAGATGCGCAAGAAGCGCTGAAATAATATCCGTAAATGGTAAAAGTTTGCCAGTATATTTTGAGGATTACACAGCAGGGTGGCGACAAAGTTAACATGGAAGCCATGAAAACAATCCAAAATTCTGCCTGACACAGCTCGTTTGATAAGGGGACCATGTATGGAGGCAGTGAACTAGTAGTAGATTAAAGGTGCTGCAGTTAAAACTATGTTAGTTGGATCTTGGCATGGAGCTGGCGCTCCGCTGCCAGGCGAGCTTTCGCCAATCCAAGCCCCTGTCTCTAGGCTACTCCCCAAACAGCACTTCTAAGAACCTTTTGTATAAGATCAAGTGTAGTAGCGTTCTTATAAGTTTAGGATATGGCGGGTGAGGGGAATGTAAACAGATGCGCAAGAAGCGCTGAAATAATATCCGTAAATGGTAAAAGTTTGCCAGTGTATTTTGTGGATAACACAGCAGGGTGGCGACAAAGTTAACAACTTTGATGTGGAATCCATGAAAACAACCCAAATTTCGGCCTGACACACCTCGTTTGATAAAGGGACGATGTATGGAGGAAGCTATATGGACGACTTTTGGAGGTAGCAATGGAGACAACGTGTGGAGGCTGCTATGGAGACAATTCAATTTGGATAGTGCCTGTATGTGGCAGTCCAAAAAAGTTTTCAAACCAGAGGAGCAGGTAGGTGGCCCTCCATAAAAATGGAATAGATTGAGTGCCTGTATGTGGCAGTCCAAAAAAGTTTTCAAACCAGAGGAGGAGGTAGGTGGCCCTCCATAAAAATGGAATAGATTGAGTGCCTGTATGTGGCAGTCCAAAAAAGTTTTCAAACCAGAGGAGGAGGTAGGTGGCCCTCCATAAAAATGGAATAGATTGAGTGCCTGTATGTGGCAGTCCAAAAAAGTTTTCAAACCAGAGGAGCAGGTAGGTGGCCCTCCATAAAAATGGAATAGATTGAGTGCCTGTATGTGGCAGTCCAAAAAAGTTTTCAAACCAGAGGAGGAGGTAGGTGGCCCTCCATAAAAATGGAATAGATTGAGTGCCTGTATGTGGCAGTCCAAAAAAGTTTTCAAACCAGAGGAGCAGGTAGGTGGCCCTCCATAAAAATGGAATAGATTGAGTGCCTGTATGTGGCAGTCCAAAAAAGTTTTCAAACCAGAGGAGGAGGTAGGTGGCCCTCCATAAAAATGGAATAGATTGAGTGCCTGTATGTGGCAGTCCAAAAAAGTTTTCAAACCAGAGGAGCAGGTAGGTGTCCCTCCATAAAAATGGAATAGATTGAGTGCCTGTATGTGGCAGTCCAAAAAAGTTTTCAAACCAGAGGAGGAGGTAGGTGGCCCTCCATAAAAATGGAATAGATTGAGTGCCTGTATGTGGCAGTCCAAAAAAGTTTTCAAACCAGAGGAGCAGGTAGGTGGCCCTCCAGAAAAATGGAATAGATTGAGTGCCTGTATGTGGCACTCCCAAAAATTGTTTAAAACAGAGGACCGGGTCGGTGGCCCTCCATAAAAATTAAATGCATAAAGTACTATAGCTAGAGCCAGTGGGCCCTGTCAAAAAATAGCCAGTTTCCTCTGCTTTACTGTACAAAGAGGAGGAGAAGGAGGAAAATGAGGAGGAGGAGGAGTGGATAAATTATTCAGGTTGAGCTTCCTTCACCTGGTGGAGATTGGAAATTAGGAGAAATCCAGGCTTTATTCATCTTGATAAGCGTCAGCCTGTCAGCGCTGTCAGTCGACAGGCGTGTACGCTTATCGGTGATGATGCCACCAGCTGCACTGAAAACCCGCTCGGACAAGACGCTAGCGGCAGGGCAGGCAAGAACCTCCAAGGCGTACAGCGCCAGTTCGTGCCACATGTCCAGCTTTGAAACCCAGTAGTTGTAGGGAGCTGTGTGATCATTTAGGACGATGGTATGGTCAGCTACGTACTCCCTCACCATCTTTCTGTAAAGATCAGCCCTACTCTGCCGAGACTAGGGACAGGTGACAGTGTCTTGCTGGGGTGACATAAAGCTGGCAAAAGCCTTGTAAAGCGTACCCTTGCCAGTGCTGGACAAGCTGCCTGCTCGCCTACTCTCCCTCGCTACTTGTCCCGCAGAACTACGCACTCTGCCGCTAGCGCTGTCAGAAGGGAAATACTGTTTCAGCTTGTGCACCAGGGCCTGCTGGTATTCATGCATTCTCACACTCCTTTCCTCTCCAGGGATGAGAGTGGAAAGATTTTGCTTGTACCGTGGGTCCAGGAGAGTGAACACCCAGTAATCGGTGCTGGAATAAATTCTTTGAACGCGAGGGTCACGGGATAGGCAGCCTAGCATGAAATCTGCCATATGCGCCAGAGTACCAACGCGTAAGAATTCACTCCCCTCACTGGCCTGACTGTCCATTTCCTCCTCCTCCAACTCCTCCAACTCCTCTTCTTCTGCCCATACACGCTCAACAGTGAAGGACTCAACAATGGTCCCCTCTTGTGTCTCGCCAACATTCTCCTCCTCTTCCTCCTCATCCTCCTCCACCTCCTCCGATATGCGCTGAGAAACAGACCTAAGGGTGCTTTGGCTATCAACAAGGGAATCTTCTTCCCCCGTCTCTTGTGAGGAGCGCAAAGCTTCCGACTTCATGCTGACCAGAGAGTTTTTCAACAGGCCAAGCAGCGGGATGGTGAGGCTGATGATGGCGGCATCGCCACTGACCATCTGTGTTGACTCCTCAAAGTTACTCAGCACCTGACAGATATCAGACATCCACGTCCACTCCTCATTGTAGACTTGAGGTAGCTGACTGACCTGACTACCAGTTCTGGTGGAAGTTGACATCTGGCAGTCTACAATCGCTCGGCACTGCTGGTAAACTCTGGATAACATGGTCAGTGTTGAATTCCACCTCGTGGGCACGTCGCACAACAGTCGGTGAGCGGGCAGTTGGAGGCGGCGCTGCGCTGCCCTGAGAGTGGCAGCATCTGTGCTGGACTTCCTGAAATGCGCACAGATGCGGCGCACCTTCGTGAGCAAATCAGACAGATTGGGGTATGTCTTGAGGAAACGCTGAACTATCAGATTTAACACATGGGCCAGGCATGGCACATGTGTCAGTCTGCCGAGTTGCAGAGCCGCCACCAGGTTACGGCCGTTGTCACACACAACCATGCCTGGCTTCAGGTTCAGCGGTGCCAGCAACAGATCAGTCTGCGCCGTGATGCCCTGTAATAGTTCTTGGGCGGTGTGCCTTTTATCGCCTAGGCTCAGCAGATTCAGCACCGCCTGCTGTCGCTTAGCGACGGCACTGCTGCTGTGCCTAGAGCTACCAACTGATGGCGCCATGCCCACGGATGGTCGTTCGGAGGAGGAGGTGGAGGAGGGGTGGGAGGAGGAGGAGGCATAGTAGGCCTGAAACACCTGGACCGAGGTAGGCCCCGCAATCCTCAGCGTCGGCAGTATATGACCAGCCGCAGGGTCAGACTCGGTCCCAGCCTCCACCAAGTTAACCCAATGTGCCGTCAGCGATATATAGTGGCCCTGCCCGGCAGCACTCGTCCACGTGTCCGTGGTCAGGTGGACCTTGTCAGAAACGGCGTTGGTCAGGGCACGGATTATGTTGTCTGACACGTGCTGGTGCAGGGCTGGGACGGCACATCGGGAAAAGTAGTGGCGGCTGGGGACCGAATACCGAGGGGCGGCCGCCGCCATGAGGCTGCGAAAGGCCTCGGTCTCTACTAGCCTATAGGGCAGCATCTCCAGGCTTAGCAATCTGGAGATGTGCACATTAAGGGCTTGGGCGTGCGGGTGGGTTGCACTATATTTGCGTTTCCGCTCCAGCGTCTGGGGTATGGAGAGCTGAACGCTGGTGGATGCTGTGGAGGATCGTGGAGGCGACGATGGGGTTTTTGTGGCAGGGTCCTGGGCAGGGGGCTGACTATCAGCTGACACAGGGGAAGGAGCAGTGGTGTGCACGGCCGGAGGTGAACGCGATTGTTGCCACTGAGTGGGGTGTTTAGCATTCATATGCCTGCGCATACTGGTGGTAGTTAAGCTAGTAGTGGTGGAACCCCTGCTGATCCTGGTTTGGCAAATGTGGCACACCACAGTCCGTCGGTCATCCGGTGTTTCCTTAAAGAACCTCCAGACTTCTGAAAATCTAGCCCTCGCCGCAGGAGCCCTCGCCACGGGAGCTTCACTAGTTGACACATTTGGCGCTGATGCACCAGCTCTGGCCCTGCCTCTCCGTCTGGCCCCACCACTGCCTCTTCCAACCTGTTCTGGTCGAGGACTCTCCTCCGTCTCAGAAGCACTGTGTTCACCCGGCCTCTCAACCCAGCTTGGGTCTGTCACCTCATCATCCTCCGATCCCTCAGTCTGCTCCCCCCTCGGACTTCCTGCCCTGACAACAACTTCCCCACTGTCTGACAACCGTGTCTCCTCATCGTCGGACACCTCTTTACACACTTCTTCCAGTACGTCAACAAGGTCATCATCACCCACAGACTGCGACTGGTGGAAAACCTGGGCTTCGGAAAATTGCTCATCAGCAACTGGACAAGTGGTTTGTGACTGTGGGAAGGGTCCAGAAAACAGTTCCTCAGAGTATGCCGGTTCAAATGGCAAATTTTTCTGGGAGGGGGCAGACTGGGGGGGAGGAGGCTGAGGTGCAGGAGCTGGAGGAGTGCCGATTTCGGTGACATGGGTGGACTGCGTGGAAGACTGACTGGTGGACAAATTGCTCGAAGCATTGTCGGCAATCCACGACATCACCTGTTCGCACTGTTCTGGCCTCAACAGTGCTCTACCACGAGTCCCAGTAACTTCAGACATGAACCTAGGGAGTGTAGCTCTGCGGCGTTCCCCTGCTCCCTCATAAGCAGGTGGTGTCTCACCCCGCCCAGGACCACGGCCTCTGACCCCTGCAGTAGTTGGAGGCCCACGTCCCCGCCCTCGTCCTCTACCCCTAGCCCTCGGGTTAAACATTTTGAAAATGAGAGTTATAACTTTAATTTTTTTTTTAACTTTTTTTGTGTTTTTTTTTTTTGTGTGTGTTTTTTAGTTTTTAAAACCAAACGATGCTATCCTATTGCTATGGCTATTTTCTAGCCAAGTATGAAAGCACACTACTATTCCAGATGAGATGACGCTGAGTTATGAAAAAAATAAACGTAAAATACAAAAGGAAATGGCAGACTGTGCCTAATTGAAATACAACCCTGGGCCCTAATAAATTTTCCCACTTCGGTCTTTGCGATGGATATGTGCGTCACTAAGCGCAAAACACAGTGGTCGCAAGTCTCACTACAAATTGCTCACAATTTCCTAGTAGATGCACTGCAGCAACTACAGCCACCAGCAGATCAACCAGAAATCAAATATATATAACGCTACTGTAGGCGTAAGTAAGACGTTTGGATTCTCCTATGGCTATTTTCTAGCCAAGTATGAAAGCACACTACTATGCAAGATGAGATGACACTGAGTTATTAAAAAAATAAACGTAAAATAAAAAGAAACTGGCAGACTGTGCCTAATTGAAATCAAACCCCTAATAAATTGTCCCACTTTGGTGTTTGAGGTGGATATGTGTGTCACTAAAAGCTAAACACAACGGTAGCAAGTCCCCCTGCTAATTCCTCACAATATGGTACTAGCTGCACTACTAGTGCCAGCAAGCCCAGCCACAAGCAAATAAAAAAAAAAGTATAACGTTATTGTAGCCCTAAGAAGGGCTGTTGGGTTCTTGTAGAATCACTCCTGCCTAACAGTAAGCTAATAGAACACCCTAACGCTTTCCCTGACCAGCAGCAGCTCTCTCCCTAGTGGCATCCAGACAGAGAATGATCCGAGCAGCGCGGGCAGCGGCTAGTCTATCCCAGGGTCACCTGATCTGGCCAGCCAACCACTGCTATCTACGTGTAAGGGTACCACGTCATGCTGGGTGGAGTGCAGAGTCTCCTGGCTTGTGATTGGCTCTGTTTCTGGCCGCCAAAAAGCAAAACGGCGGGAGCTGCCATTTTCTCGAGCGGGCGAGTATGTTCGCTCATCTCTATTTATGAACCATAGACAAAAATTAAAACTCAAAAAGATGCACAGGTTCACATGAGGAGATGATAGGGTTAACCCAGACCTTAATCAAATTGAGAATATGTTGGAGAGTGCAGTTTGCCAGTGGGAACCATCAAACTTTGAAGGATGTAGAGCAGTTTTGCGTTGAGCTGTGGGAAAATGGCTACTGGAATGATGGGGCAAGTTCATTGCAACTTATCCATAGTTATTTGCAGCTGTAATTGCACTAAAATGTAGCTCTAACAATGCTGAATTATGGGGGATGAATACTTATGTACACTGACATTTTTTGTTATTTGTTGTTTGCTTCATAATAAAAAGAAATCCAACAAAGTGTTGGAATTTTTTTACATGATGTGTAGCAAACCCTCAAGGTTTTTCAAGATTTTTAGATAGCATAACCCATGTGCCCTCTGCATAGAAGTAAATCTTTGTATCTGCCCTGAAAAATGAGAACACCAAGCAGGGCCGGAGCTCAGCTGGAATATTAATATGGTACAAAGATGAGCTCCATGGGCAGATGACACCATTGAAGGAGGAGGCTGGAGGCAGCCACATCTGGAGAAGAAAAGGCTTTTCCATCCTTAGCTTTCAGTCTGACCTATACCTATGTGCAGCTTACATTGCACAGCCAGAGTCCCCCTACTTCAATTCAGACTGCTTCAATATTCTAGAGAGGGAAGCAGCTCAGTTCCAGACTCTGGGAAAAGTTTTCATATAAGGAGACCTCAATGCCAGAACTGGGGGGGGGGTGGACTTCCTGACCATGGATGGAAACATCTACATTGTTGGAGCAGAGAATGGCTGTAGTAGCGCCATACACGCAGATAGAAATAGCTACGCCAGCACAGTTAACAGGAGCGGCAGAAAACTGCTTAAAATATGCCTCGGCCTTGGTCTCCATATATTAAATAGCCACACAAAGGGAGACTCTTTAGGAAGGTGCACAATGAGCTCTCACTTAGGAAGCAGTGTGGTGGACTACGCCATCACTGACTACGCCATCACAAACATTGGTGCCTTCATAGTCACTCCGCAAACACATCTCTCAGATCACAATCAGCTGCTTCTATACATCAGGTCTACCATCCTTCAAATGGTAAAAACATCAGCTTCAAGATATAAAGACACTCCAAACAACCCAGAAGTCAAGCAAAAGCTCCAGAACTTCTACACAACCGTGTATGATATAAACCATCCAGGGGGCAAACCAAGCCGTAACAGACCTCAACTATATACTGTACAAAATAGCAGAAATGTCTGATGTAAGGTGACAAAACCATAAGAGATCAAAAGGCTGTTAGAGAAATATCTCTACCTCTGATGTGATGTGTGTCCAAATTATTGTATAGTACGAGCTGCTCGGTCAACCACTCAGACCTTCACATGTTTGAGAGAATTCCAATTTATTTAGTCAGCAGAGAGTTTTTATAGGTTCTTGGGACAAAGAAACTTACTGAGCATGCTCGCATTCCAATTTCCTTGAATAGGATATATCTGTAAGATGATCTGTGTGCGTGGGGGATGGTAATATACATAGAGGTCTTTGTAAAGATACATGGCATGAGAACACAATAAAAAATGGATTCTATTCCCTCACAGCTGGTATAACAAAGAGTATAAATCCCTATGCAAGGTCCTCTGAATGGCCTCCAACAAGAAACATAGAGACCCAAACAATGCCAACCTGAGAGAAGCCTAAAACAGCATACAACATGAATACAAGTCCATACTCTGGAAAAAGAAATACAACCACGTCTCCACCAAGCTCACACATGTCCAAGATGCACTCTGAGGCAACTCATTCTGGGAACTATGGCACCATATGGGCAGTGAGGCGAAGGAAAGCAACCTCCATATCCAGAATGGCAACATCTGGTACCAATACTTTAAGGATCTGTACAAAAAAACTAAATCAAGAGCAGAAAGACATCAGAACAAAAATCAAAGACTTTCAAAACCCTCTAGATGCCCCAAAACCCTACAGGATGAAACGGAGATCATCTACTTCATAAGATGTTAAAAAGCTGGGGGCTCTGAAGGCATCCTACCAGAGATGATAAGATACAGTCCTCTTGAAATACAGGCCCCAATAGCCAAACTGTTCAACATTGTGCTAAGTGCTGGCTACTTCCCAAAGACCTCTAACCAAGGTCTCATAACCCCAATACACAAAAGTTGGACAAGTATGACCTCTCCAACTTTTGAGGGATCTGTGTTAGTAGTAACCTGGGAAAGCTGTTCAATAGTGTCCTGAAAAGGAGCATCCCCACGTTTCTCGCCTAGCACAAAGTCTACAGCAAGAGCCAAGCAGGATTCATGCCAAACCATTGCACCACTGACCACCTCTATACCCTGCACAGCCTCATTCAGAACCACGTCCACGAGGTAAAGCGGGGAAGGATATATGCCGGTTTTGTGGACTTTGAAAAGGCCTTTAACTCAGTGTGGCCCCCAGGTCTCTTCCTGAAACTGCTGGAAAGTGGAATAGGTGGGAAAACCTATGATATCTTCAAGAGTTTCTACACCGAGAACACCTGCAGCTTGAAGGTAAATGGAAGGAAAATGGCCTACTTCCAGCAGAGATGAAGGGTAAGACAGGGCTGCAGCCTAAGTCTAACACTCTTCAACATCTACATCAATGAGCTGGCTGCAGTCCTCGAGGTCTCCTCTGCAACTGGACATGACACAGAGCTGAAATTTCTGCTATATGCAGATGACCTGCTAATATTGTCACCTACAGAAAGTACCTTCTCCAAGTCCATCGGAGCACCTCAAACAGCGACAGTAGAGAAAAACTGGGCAGATTCCCATTAGATATTACAGTTCGGAAGAGGGCGCTATCATTCCTGGCTCAGCAGCAGGGGATCTCTGGCGACCTGGGAAACCAACCCAACCAGACACAAACAGGGACCAATCGCAGCTGACCAAAGCCAAAATCATGGCGCTGATAAACAAGGCCCAGGAGGAACATGTCAGTGACTAGAGGATCACCAAAGAGTCATCCCAGAAGCTGACCATCTACCAGTGTCTATAAAGAGACTACAGAGACTCTCATATCTCCTCCCAGGCTTCTGCTCCATGTAGGAGGGAAAGAAGATCTCCATCCTGCTGGGGGAAGAGGAGACCACAATGGCCATAGTCGCACAATATTTCTCTTCCTGCCATAGACATATGCTACTATGGACTATAATAACCCCCCAAACCCCATGTCCCCCTTCATCCTGTTCCTCATGACCCTGTACCCCACCTTATTCCCCACAATCTAATATTTTATAAATGTTTTAGCAATGCAAAAATTATTTTGGGCCTGCTAATAAAGCTCCTTTGAATATGAATTTGACATTAAAAATGCCAAGAGGATATCAGGCATCACGGCAGATTGCAGAGTTGTACAGCCAAGTAGGACAACAAACACAAGAAGCAAGTTTGACAACAAGCACAGAAAACAATACCAAGTGACCTTTAATATGTTGGTTCTACTTAATCTGAGGTATAACCCACACTCTTCATCTCTAACCCTGCAGGTAAGTGTGGCCTAAGAATAGTATCAAATAGGTGACTAAATTGCAAGGAGTGGACTAGATTTAGATATCAGTACCAAATGACATGGTTGGGGATCAGACCAGTATCAAAAACTTAACCTATGGTTTCCTGAGGTTTTGAAGGTTCCTGCGTGCACCTAGATATAAGAAAATCCAATTACAAGGTACAAAAGCTGAGAGGCTGGATTATTTGCTATTTTTTGTATATACAATACTAGTTACACACACAGTTACAAACAGATTTAGACTTGGGGAAAGTGGGGCAGAGGGAAAAGTAGGACAAAAGACTGGAGGAGAGTGTATGACATTACACTGTAGGAGGGCTCAGTTCAGCAGCAGTTCACCTTGGCATGGGATATGCTTGGCCCAGATGGCATTTGGTGCTGGTGTTCTGAGCTTCTCGATGCCCTTGATCCTATCTCTGCAGGCGCTCCACACCATCTTATGTAGTAACACTTAGGCTGGAGTGGGCAGGGTGGGGGTGGTGCGGTTGAGGCTTCTGAATGCCTGGTGATGACAAGATGCTAGCGCTATGCCAACACTATGCCCAGGCTGGCCTTAGTTTAATCCAAGTGCACAGAGCCCCATGGTAACCGAAGATGCTGGGTGTACACTTACAAATGCGGGGGCCCGGGGGCACGTTCTGCAGCTGGATCTTCTGTGACTGATGGGCCAAAAGGATCCAGGTGCCACCAATAGGAAGCTGTGGTATAAGGGGGCAGGGCACATACTGCTGCACACTCACTGCAGATGGGACAGGTCACAATGCCACAAGGGATTCACATGCCGCAGGTGTGGTTGTCTCTTTGTGATGTCTGGTGTGCTGCTGGATAGTTCTACTCCCCACTGGTCTCATCTTCCTGCCCGAGTCGGCCCCCAAAGAAAATGGGAAAATGGTAGGAAAAAATAAGGGGAAAAAAGCCAGAGCTGCTGTACAGGCCAATACCTACTGCGACATTGAGGTCAATATGACAACAGGATATGGTAGCTCTGAATGGGCCAGTGTGCTGGTCATAGGAAAAGACACTTAGACCATATATAGTAGAAAATAACTATTTAGTTTAAATGTAGACATAAGGCATAGGTACATTACCATTATTCGGCTGGCATGACGTAGTCCATTGTAGCAAGTCCACGCTCCAACTTTAGCTGACTGGCTTTTACTGACGGACCGAACGACTGGACTGAGTCTCGTGTCCAGTGTGCTGGTCACCTGGCATATGGAGCACCATGCTGGCTTGTGTTGGCCTACTATTGACAAAATAATGGCCCGTACAAGGACTTGAATCCTGGTCAGGTGTAATTCTAAGCAACACTATTTAATGGCAGCATGTTTAAATAATTGCTTAAGAAAATGTATTATTTATTAAAAAAAAAATTCAAATATTAGAACTACTTGGATTAACATAGAGCAAAAACCTAGTATTATGAGTTCTAAATTGCAGTTATTTTTACATACAAAGTAACTAGATGATTACCTGAGAATAATCATTAACAAATATCACGTTGTTATATATTAGTCTATAGGAATAACTTAAACAATCTGTTATATCACTGGTCTCCTTATTTGGCCAGGAATTCTTGGTCTGTTTAGTCTCTAGGGCTGGAGTATAATTACCTCTGCATCCCCTATAGCTATTCCTTTGACACAACCCCAAGATTAGACTGCACTGTTGCAACTGGTTGGTATAAATATGTTGATTTTGACATAACCTACACACTAAATAGCATACAATCGGCAGCTATAGATATATTAAATCTGACTTACAGGATTTCAGGATTTTTTGCCGTAACTATGTTAACTTGTTTATGGATAAAGTTTCATGGATTTATACTTTACCTTGCAGAACACTGAGCTTAATTCATAACAGACTAGGTACTGTACCATTTTATAAATCATATTTTTTTGCTATTTTAAAAACTAGAACGCTTGTGCTATGGATTTTCTAGTGAGCTTCTCATTAGGATATTGACCACAGCAATATAACAACATAAATCTCAACACAATCTGGTACAAAGTTTTATCCAATTATGTTTCCTTTTGCATTTGAAACATAAGTGGATTGGAATAAAAAAAAAGTTTCATGACAATTTTTGGCGTTTAAAACTTTACCAGAAGACCTTAATGTCAGAAGGGAACAATTATTTTGTAATTGTGGTACGGTGGCTGCTGTGGTAGGCGGATTGTGGTAGGGTGGCTTCGGAAGCACTTATTGCTAAAAAAAAAGGCTAAAGGCCTGTGGAGCCATGGCAGCTGTGGAGCCAATATATATCACTGGATAACACACATCACACTGACATTATTCACTGGTATTTTATACTGCTGTGGGATATTATTCACATATAGTGGTATGGGTGTTTTTCTGTCGGTTGGTATAGATACCCAACAATAACTATGTGGTATGAATGACATATTTTCACTGAAAGAGTTTGTTTAAATAAGATACACTCTCCCATTTAATTCAACCTTTAAGGAGCCACATGCATACAACCATTGTTCAAAATGGCCACCGCAGCCTGAAACATAAAAAATAGAACATGTCCTATTTTGTGCCATTTTGCAGTATGGTCTCTCCATAGAAGTCAAAGGCAGTACAAAAAAAACAGCCTTCATGTAGGCGTATGCGGAACACTAAGAGAAAAGTGCATTGTAAATGTTTGCTGGTATCGCTGCTTCAGACATAATATTAACCATACATTTGCCTCTACTTTATCTATTCACTATAATTTAAGCCTCAAGCGTATGCATGCTCTTGTTTGTATGCTACAGATATCCTTGAGGAATGATGCAAGACAATGAAACACAAAACGCAGCTATTTCTGATGTCTGTTTTCCCTAAAGATTCCAGAAACTAGATGATTAGTTTACAATTGATGCTCAGTTCTATTCATATGACATAGTAATTCAGACGTGATGAAATGTGATTTCTCATAATTACAATTGACAAGGTAAATTTTAAATTTTCAAGAATTATAGTTTGTATATTTTAATTTTTTTTGTATATTTGTTCACTTGTACAAATTTAAATTTAATTTCTTTTAAAGGAAACCTACCATCAGAAATCTACCTATTAAGATAGATCTGGTGGTAGGTTCCCACAAACATTCTAAACCCTAATCTACAGTAAACTATACTTTTTCTAACTAATATGCTAATTTCTGCCAGAGGCTACTGGGGAGTGGAATAGTCTCTTCAAGGAGTGGGAGCCAAGGCTAATCCACCCCAAGTAACCTCTGCTGTCCCTGCCTACCTGCTCGGCTCCAGGCACTGCCTACCTGATTCTGCACCCTTGGCACCTTCAGGCGCCGTGTGTAGATGCATGCAGATCGCATGCACAGTAGCTTCAGCTTTGGAGCCTAGAGGGCACCACTATGCGCATGTGCTCTGCTTAAATATGTGCATGGAAGAGCCTAAAGGAGCTCTTACTGATGTAAAGTTGGATGCACTTACCAGTAATAAGCTGTGATCCTTAAATTGTAATAAAACATTCCTTAATTTAGATATAATAGGATAAAATTTTCTAATGCTGATTTATCAGTTTCTCAATGCTCCTTCACATGGGGAGTCAGTCATTTTGTAGGGCCAATTGAACTAAATAGCACTTGATTGAGGCAATGGTGGTAGCTGTACCCACACTTGCTTTCTAATGGCTGCATGAATTTTTAGGTAAAGACTAGAGATAAACGGGTATACTCGTCCAAGCTTGATGCTCGTTCGCGTATTAATGTACTCGAAACGGCTCGTTGCTCGGACGAGTATTTCCCCTGCTCGAGATCGAGCATTTAATTAAAAAAACATGAACAATGAAGAATAGAATAAAAACAGTGAACACAGGATCATTTAAATGAAAAACACAGTGAAGAACACAGTGAAGAATAGATTACAGATGTTCGGCACATCTGCTTACTTGTCCTAAGATACGCGCGGAATGGTGTGAACAAAATACTATGTGAAGAACAATATATATGTGTGAAGAACACATTGAAGAACACGGTGAGCAGGACAGAGACATCGAGGGAACAGCACAGAGACACCGGGGAGCAGCAGCACGGAGACACCGGGGAACAGCAGCACAGAGACATCGGGGAAAAGCAGCACGGAGACACCGGGGCAGCACGGAGACACCGGGGCAGCACGGAGACACCGGGGCAGCACGGAGACATCGGGGCAGCACGGAGACTTCGGGCAGAATGGAGACACCGGGGCAGCACGGAGACAACGGGGCAGCACGGAGACATCGGGGCAGCACGGAGACATCGGGGCAGCACGGAGACATTGGGGCAGAAGGGAGACACCAGGGCAGCACAGAGAAATCGGGGCAGCACGGAGACATTGGGGCAGAAGGGAGAAACCGGGGCAGCACAGAGACATCGGGCAGCACGGAGACATTGGGGCAGCACGGAGACAACAGGGCAGCACGGAGACAACAGGGCAGCACGGAGACAATGGGGCAGCACGGAGACATCGGGCAGAACGGAGACATCGGGGCAGCACGGAGACACCGGGGCAGCGCGGAGACATCGGGGCAGCACGGAGACATCGGGGCAGCACGGAGACAATGGGGCAGCACGGAGACATCAGGCAGAACGGAGACACCGGGGAGCAGCAGCACGGATCCCCGGAACAGCGTATCTCCCGACAAGTAAGCAGATGTGCCGAACATCTGCAATCTATTCTTTACTATGTTTTTCACTGCGTTTTTCACTGATTTTATTCTATTCTTCACTGTTCTTCACATCTGCTAACTTGTCGGGAGATAATATACACGCGGAACAGTGAAGAATAGATTGCAGTTGTTTGCATACATCTGCTAACTTATCAGAAGACATTCTTTTTCAATTAAATAACACATTTTATTCCCGAACCATGGTCCCTTTGAAAAATGCTCGAGTCTCCCATTGACTTCAAGTCAAGTTCGTCTCGAATAATGAGCCCTCAAGCATTTTAGTGCTTGCTCATCTCTAGTAAAGACTCATTGGGCAAGGTGGATTTATAATTAACCAGTCTTCTAGAGTTTGCTGTTAAATACTTATTGGGGGATTTATCATTAAACTTATCATAAAATTTATCAGACTGTCGTAAGAGAATTTTGTTTGTCTGATTTATCATAGTGACTTTAAGACAATTTTTAAATGTATTGCAATATATTCAAGTCTATATAAACTTGGTATCTTCCTGATCATTCTGACCCAAAGAATAATGTTTATGCTTCGTAAGGATGAAAGCCGTAAAAACGTTGTCTGCAAGAAAATGATGCAAATTATTTCTCTTAATATTCAGTGAGGCCTTTGTCCTGGATAGGATTTGACCAGGGCAATGAGTTTCCCCACTGACAGACAGCTCATGTCTTGAGTTGTCTCACTTCACTCTCAATTTTCTTTGCAAACTATAGCAAATTCCAGCCAGCTGAGATCCTCCCACCTGCTCATCTCCTGGTCAACCCGCCGCAAAACGAGACGCATTTGGCAGATAACAAAATGTCCACCACATCCAGCCTGTATTTTTTGGGTTCCTATAGACTTATATTCAAATGAATATGTGGCAAAATTGGGCAAAAAAAACGGTAAGGTGGAAAAAATAGCATGACACATGAATTAGTTTTTTAACATTAAAATCAACAAGGTTGTGTGCTAACTGCAAATAGGACAATGCAGCATGGCTATATAACAGTTTTGTCCATGCTAATAGTGTACACAATTGTCTCTTTTCCAGGCATCTGCCACTGATCATCACCTTTCAAGGAAATCTCTATCAATGTAATTTTTGTTAACATAGTGATATTTTTGGTGTGAAATGGCTTGTATTTAATTTTTGGTTGTTAAAAATTATCTTATAGTTGTTAATGAAAATAAAGCAACCAAATATCTAAATATATCAACAATTCGGGACAGAATGTCTGTTTCCTATTATTGAACATTTGTTCATCAAACTATAACCATGTGTGCTTGCAGAACAGCACATTAGTAATAAATTAAAGCATAGAAATTAGCCAGTGATTAACATGTTTTGTTACATAATTTATTGTATGGTGCACATCAAAGATATATAACAAGTTAAATACAACATATGATTCCACTTTTTACTGGGTTGTTCATTCTTCATAAACATGAACTCAACTTGTTTTTCCAAAATGTTAATAATTTGTATAAAATATTTTAAAGGTAATCCTTATCACAGACTACTATTACAGGTGTACAAAGTCTTACAGGCCATGCATGCTTAACTGAGGATATTGACATAACCTATGTCTCCTATGCTACCTTAAATAAGGCACAATGATGCTCTTGTTTGACAGTATAAGGCTTCCAGAAAGCCAGGCATTGATGTACAGGGAGCTGCCTTATTGAAGGTAGCAGTGGAGCCTTTCCTTTTCCCACCCTGCAATACTGTATTATGATTCATAAAAAATTCTATGACAGATGAATTGAAGAGGCTTGTCCTATTAATAGAACTTTTCATTAAACTTGTATCTCTGGCACTGATGTTCTTTGATAATTATAATTTGCAGTTGACTCTGACCAAAGAATTTGTTTACTCCTAATATATCCTTTTAAGATACTGTTGGTCATTGCTCTGCTGTAGAATGGGGTTGAGACAGATTAGTATCCCTAATTAGATTACATGATGGGTGAGAAACTGTATTTTCCAGTGTAGATTTTATTTATTTATTTATAAAATCCGTTATGTCAAGATTCAACAAAGAAATTTGCTCAGGCTCTCTTTTTCCCCTTCAGATACTCATGAATATAGATCTCTAAATGAACTTTGGATACCCCTTAAAGGTTTACCTAAACCCAGTCCTTTTCAGGTCAGCAGTGAAGGGAAAGTAGCATTTTGTCAGGATTGTTAATGAAAATTCTGGACACTTGGCAAATACAAAGTGGATCCACCCAGGACCGTATGTACAGCTCTTTTGTCTGGAAAGTGCTACATTCTTTTATTGTTTTTCACTTTGCAAATACAACCTTGTAACATTAAATTTGCTAATGCGATGGTAAAATATACAGTATGTACATTTTGTGGCACTGTCTCTCCATAGAAGTCTATGGGAACTGGGAAAAAATGCCGCATATATCATGTTGTCCATGACATGTTTCTGTTTTGCGATTAGTTGCCCACCATATTTATTTATGGATACGGCTAGCTTGCCCTGGCATACAGATTAAAAATAGGTGACACATGTCCCATTTTTGTGGCTGAAAAACGGCCACAAAAACAGGATTGAAAAATGCATACGGATGTGTGCATAAGGACTCAACATGGCTCCGGAGTAGCTATAAACTCTGCCTGTCATTTTCATTCCCTTATACATGATTAAATGTATAAAAGAAGAATAGAAGTTTAGGATTTAAAAGGGTTTTCAAAAGTTTTAATTTTTAAACAGAGATTATGAGTACAAGGGACCTGTTTTCACTAAATAGAATGGATGGGCAGGTTGTGCTTTCATCCTGCCACACTACTCAGTATCTGTGGGAGGACTGGAGGTTGCCAAACACAGCGATTTAGCTATCTCTATAACCCTAGTAGACAAAAACACCAAAGCCAGAGATATCAGAGCACTGTGGTCTGAAATTTAATGCAGTTGCTGGACTCCTGTTCAACCTGTATCATAGTTTATACGGTTGAAAAAAGACAGATGTCCATCAAGTTCAACCAAAGAAGGGAAGGGATTGGATGAGGAAGAGAACTATGGGAAACAATTCTATATAACATAACCATCAATGTTATTTAGGTATAAAAAGACCCTTCCTGCTGTTCCTGCTGTGACCAGTGCCTGAGGCAGGCTATTCCACAGATTGATGGTTACAGATGTTGTAGCTCCATATTAGTAAGAATGTGATTCCCATTCTCAGGAATGCTGGGGAATTTGGAATTTGAAGTACAGATACAGCTTTTTTAAACTTGGAGTGTAAATAACATACCGTGCATTTAAAATAATAATAATTGTACTGGTAATAACTTGTAGTGGTGTAGCTTCCTGCAGAAGGTAATGTAATAATGTAGTGTAATGAGAGGAGATAAGAAAGATGACAGACTGACACCTTAAGTGATACCATTTCACAACAGTACTGGACCTAAATTTATAATGAATGTGTCCAGAATGAATGTCTTGGAGACAATTACCTACATGATGAGTGATGATTATATCTTACCTTATGGCAGAACACCTGGTCTGTCTATAGAAATATATATCTTTTCTTTTTTTGGTTCTTTATGGTTCATCGTAAATAAAAATGTTTAAGTATAGCTTGTTATATTATCAGCTAAGATGTTTCCTGCTGCCTTCTTTAGAAAAATGTGCACAAAGCATTCGTAATTTTACACTTTTCTGAAGCTAAATTACATTACATATCTGGTACAGATCTTAAGTGGCCTATTTCTACAGTTTTGACAACGGAACTAAGGGTCGAACAGAGCATTGTCCAAAACAAAAGAACAATGGTTTTTCATGTGAATCTATCCTGCTGCAAAAAGAAATCCATAATTGCTTCTACCTAGGCTTATATGACAGTTTTCTAAATTTTAACAGATGGCTAAATTGCATTTCTAAAGATAAGGCTGTGTTCACATTTGTATAACATCAAAAACCAATTCCTGATAGAAAAGATCAGAGATTTGAAATTATGGTCAAGACCTGTTAAAGATCAATATATTTACTCAATTTGCATTTCTGCAAGCAAAGGTCTTTAGACCAAATTGGGAAAACTGAAAAAATATGTAAAATTTAACTTTTATTGTATTCGTTTTTTAAAACCAGAGTAAAGTCTGTGTCTATCACTTTTCTGGGGTATATGTGCTGAACCGAACAATCTTAAAAGTTTTTGTGGTGGTAGTGGGTTAGTGATAATAAGTGTTATGACACTTTATGGGGAGAACGTACTGTGCTGTAACGATAGAGTGTGTGTTAGTGACCACTCTTTTGCCTCTACCAGGGAGGGGAGATGCCTCTCCGGCTCTGGTTGTGGGTACTGCTGAGCTAATATGGACCTCTAAGATTATCCCAAAGGTCAGTGGTATCCACAAAGGGAACCACTAGTTGATGAGCGACTTATTTTTTAAGATAATTGTGTTGGAAAGTAGTGGGATGTCCAATGGTCCAAATGTGTCGGACTGCAGCGACATATATTAGGATCTGACCAAGAACCCATACAGTTAGTTGGACACTTCAGGAGACGTAGTGCTAGATCCCAAGACCTTTATCCCGTACCAATTAGGGATAATAATAGCAGCAGGATTGGAGTTAGCTACTTGCTAGCAAGTTTACTAATGTGTGTATGTGAACTCTGAACCACCTCTGGTTTTAAAAAACAAATACAATAAAAGTTAAATTTTACATATTTTTTTCCATTTTCCCAATTTGGTCTAAAGACCTTTGCTTGCAGAAATGCAAATTGAGTAAATATATTCACATTTGTATAATGCATCCAAAATGCAGTGGGGTCCTGTTGTGTATTTTGTCATTTTCATAACCATCATGGCTTGGAATGTTAGAATATTTTAAAGGTGCCCTTCTAATTTTGGAGTGAGGCTTTTGTATACTTCATTTCTAACCTTCTCACCAAATAAAACAATATTTTAAATAGAGAATATAAAAGTAATTTACAATTGTGAAGAGAGAAAGAAGACTTTAAAATGTTAATGATGCCTTTAACCCCTTCCCGACATTTGACGTACTATTACTACATGGCGGGAGGTGCGTTCCCGCAATATGCAGTAATAGTACGTCAAACTTCTGGCGCCGGCTCCTGAACGGAGCCGGTGACAGAAGCTGCGGTCGTCGGCAGTATATGATAGCCGAAACCCGCCTCTAACACCCGCGATCGGAGATTTCTCCGATCGTGGGTGTTAACCCCTAACAAGCTGCGGTCGCGCTGACCGGGGGGGTCCGCTGCTCCAATCGCGCAGCATGCTCAGTGTGTCACATAATACAGTGTAATACATCTGTATTACACTGTATTAGGTGAAGAATAGCTTGTGGATCGCTTGTTCAAGCTAACCTGTAAAAGTAAAAAAAAAAAAGTTAAAAACACTAAAGAAACACACATTTTAATAAAAAGAATTAATTAAATAAAGTTAAAGTCCCCTAAACAGAAACATTCCACTGCACTTACCCCTGAGGAAGTCGCAGTCTGGCGACATACCGTGTGGGGTGCCTTCGGCCACAGTTCTGTGACCTAGCAATCCCTCCTATTATGAGCAACTTTGGCTTCTTGGTCTCTGTTCTGATTTAATGCATGGGGTTTCCCCTCCTTTTTGTGTTTTTTACTACGCAACTTGTCATCCTTTTTCATTTGGGAACCCAGTAACTTCACATTCAGGCTCAGGCTGTTGAGTGTTTCTGTTTGACAGTACATGTGTTTCCCAGGACAGTATCAAGGTATGGTTACCAGGGTCTCATACTTACCTTTTGTGAGGAGATTGCATTTATACATTTCTTGCTGACCTGTGGCCACATGTGGATCCTTGTTATCAGGCTCTGATCCACTAGGTTAGGTTTATGTGTATTTGAATATGCATGTGTGTCAATTTTTCTATTTTGTGATTTGTAATAAAGCTTCTGACTTTTTAGCCTTTTTTCTTTTTGATTTAATTCTATTTTTAGTGTGTTGGCTTTGAGATATTACCTACTGTGCATTGGACAACGCTCCACATTGTTTGGTATTTGATTAAACACAAACATTCCCTATACACATCCAAAAAAGTAAAAAAAAACCCTGAAAATCACCAAAACCCCCCACATATTTGGTATTTCCGCGTCCGTAACAATCTGTACAATAAGTCAGAAACTTTATTGGATCCGTACGGTGAACGCCGTAAAAACAAAACCCGAAAAACTCACCAAAAATGTACATTTTCATAAAATCCCGTCACAAAAATGTTCCAAAAAGTTCAAAAAAGTTATGTGCACCAAAATGGTACCACTGAAGGACAACTCAACACGTAAAAAATAAGCCTTAAACCAGCTCTGTCAACCAAAAAATATTAAAGTTATATCTCCGAAAAGATGGTGATGCAAAAACAAATGAGATTTTCTTTATATTTGTTTTTTTTTCCTGTAAAATTGTAAAATATATAAAAAACTATATAAATGAGGTATCACCGTAATCGTAGTGATCTACAAAATTGACAATTTTCTTTTCCTCCATATATTAAAGAGTTAATAAAATCTCATCAAAAAGCTACAGACCCACTAAAAGGAAGTATTTGTAAAGTGCATCTCATGTCACAAAAAATAAGCCCTTGTATGTCCAAATTGCCAAATAAATAAAGATTGTATAGCCAATAAAAAGTGACAATGCATAATCTGCTCTGAATGGCGCAGCTTCACTTCCATGCCCTGGCGTGTGCCCATACAGCAGGTTACCACCACATATGGGGTATTGTTATACATGGGAGAGATTGGGTATCAAATTTTGTGGAGCGTTTTGGTATTTAATCCACTGAGAATGTGTACATTTTATGAAAAACATATTAATTTAGCCAAAAAAAAATAATTTTGAAATTGCATCCGATTTTGTTTTAACCTCTGTAAACCAATTAAAGGGTTAACAAACTTCATAAAAGTTGTTTTACGTACGTTGAGGGGTGTAGTTTCGATAATGTTGTAATTTATGGGGTTTTACTCTTATTTAGGCCTTTCAAAGTGACTTCAAACCTGAGCAGGTCCCTCAATAGCAGGATTTTGCTTTTTTTATGAAAATGTGAAAAATTGCACCTGAAGTTCAAAGCCCCATAACATCTTACAAAAATGATAGTATGTATAAAAAATCACGGAGGTATAAAGTAGACATTCGGTGAATTTTGGTTATTACATTTTTTTGGTGTTATGACATCTTGAATTTCGAAAATTGAGAATTTTTCCAAATTTTCACCAAATATCTGATTTTCTCATAAATAAATGCAAAACATACCACCAACATTTTTTAAATAACATTAAGTACAATGTGTCATGAGATAACAATTTCAAAATCACTTGGATATGTTAAAGCGTTCCAAAGTTATAACCACTTATAGTGACACAGGGCAGATTTGTAAAAATGGGCCTTGTCAGGAAGGTGACTCTGCTAGTATTAGAAAACCCAGAAGACAACAAACAGCCACTGTCTACATTATTATTTTGCTTGTTTACTAGTGTTGCTATTGATCCTTGAACAAATCACAAGCAGAAGTGCATAGTATTTTTTCTGTTTGACTCTTTTTCACTTTTATATCATTCCAGAATACAGATAAGTCCAAAGGAGAGTACTAAACTGTATTCAGAGGTGAAATATCAGATAGAGAGATGATATGTGATGCCTTGAAAATAAGACGAAAAGTGTCATTAAAATCCCTTTCTGCAATAGCTCTGTAAATAACTTTAACAAGAAAAATGTGCATCAGCCGGGTGTGAGTGTACTCATTTCCTATGGACATCGTTGTGGTGAGCAGTGCTGTCAGAGGGGCCGCAAGTGGCGGATGACATACTCCTGCTTGTGGCCAACAAAATTCACTTTTTTTTGTTTATTAGATCTAAGTACTACTAGATATAAGTACTAAGGCCTCTTTTACATGACTGATTGCTTGTCTAAGCACACAGCTGTGCGCTGGAGAGATGCATGGTGCCTGCCCGTGCATATGGGAAAAGAAATGTCATTCTCTATATTTCCCGTGGATGGTACAGCTGGGTGACATGTGAATATTTTCCTCTTTATGCCACTTACAGGCCAGGAGGGCATGTTGGGGGCTTGAAGTGAGCGTGGCCATGGGGGCAGTGGGGCGGCATTGGGCTCTATTTGGCACGCCTGTGCACTTGCTGTAACTAGTGGACATTTAGGTTTTTTACACAGATATACGCTTGGTAGGGCCTTAGGCTAAGCCTCCTGATGTATCTGCCATTGTGCCAGCATATGATAAATCACCCCAGTATCTTATAATACAAAAAGGACCAGAATCACAATAATCAATATGAAGATAAGACAACTGTAAGTCATTTGAGTGTGAAAGTTTCACTGTCCTTCTTGGCTGTGATTTCTTCATAAATGTTTCATAAATGCTTTATCAAGCTGCAGCGTGTTTGGCTTTAACACACCCATTCAAAAACTTTGTATGGACAGGCCAAAGTAGAATATATCCAGATCAGAACCATTTTTCGTAGATCAATTGTAGACTATAGTTTTAGAGGATCCACAATGTATGGATGCGAGAGTGATGCCAATAAGCCATGAAAAACTAAAAAAAAACATCTATTTTTCAAGGCTGAGATTGGCTACTTTCATGTGCAGGAAGCCCAATAGTTTTTTGAACCTTCATTCTGCACTGGGAAGAACAGATTCTATATTTTGTATTTACACCTGAACAATCATGGTGTTATTACTCAACAAAATATCAGAGCCAATAAAGCAGACTCCATAAAGCAGAAAATACTGCATTTTATTATTTTCTTTAATCCAAGCCCAGATTTGGGAGATTTTAAGCAGGAATCAATTAAGTTCATGTGAGATTAAAAAGCTATTTGCAACTATTCGGATGTCAGAATAACTTTAGAAAGGAAAAATTGTTGTGGCATCAAGCCTCTAACAATTAACTACAGCCAAAAATGATCCAAACAAACAGCTTTTATGCCGGCAGCTAATTATCTTTCTTAGAATTTCTTAAATCTCGCACATCATAAAGCAATATATTATAAGGTCACAGACTCTGACAGGAATAAATATTGTCTGTTTCTGTAGGTTCAAGTATACAATGCGTACATTTCAAAGGGTTCTCCAATAACCTTGCATTCACACTTGTATCGTGGTTTCTGCTCTTCCAGTTTTGTAAAAGCCAGTATACAGCATACAACAGCACAATACCGAAAGACCCTATAGCCAAAGAGTGTTATTTTTAACATAATTCGTCCTATTCTGGCACGATAGGGGAGATTTATCAGTAGTTGTACACAAGTTTTCTGGCGTTAAAGCACTGAAATCATTGCAATGTCCTGCACACTGCGTCATATCTGCATACTTAACCCCTTAAAGCTCAGTGTCCAATATATCGGACGCTGAGCACAGTGACTTTGAGCTCAGCGTCCGATGTATCGGACGCTGAGCCGATGCCGGTTCAGCTCAAGATCTGAGCCGAACTGGCATCGGGAAACATAGGGTGCCGGCTGTGACTGATAACCGGCACCCCAATGTAACAACCGCAATCAGAGTGGTCTCCAATCGCGGGTGCTTAACCCGTTAAATGCCGCGGTCAGCGCGTCCGCGGCATTTAACTTTGCTTTGGGGGGTATTTCCCCCACGATTGCCCCCCCCCCTCCCAAAAGTGCCGATCGTTGCTATAGCAACTCTAGGGTCCGGTCTGGACCCAAGAGTTATCTGCAAGAACTGCCGGTAAGATGGCATCTATAAAACATATAAAGAGACATATAATGCAAAAAAAGTCTAAATAACAACACAAACCCCACACATATAGTATCACCACGTCCGTAACAACCTGTAGAATCAAAGTAAATCATTATTGAAGCCGCACGATAAACGCCGTAAAAAAACTGTTATAAACCCTCCAAAAATTATGATTTTTATCTATTCAATCCCACAAAAATTGCAATAAAAAGTGATCAAAAAACATATGTACTCCAAAATGATACTGCTGCAAAGTACAACATCTCCTGCAAAAAATCGAGCCATCAACCAGCTCCGTAGCCAAAAAAGTAAAAATGTTATGCCACTTGGAAGACAGCAATGCAAAAATTATAGCTTTTTCCCCATATTAGGGTTTTATTTGACAAAAAATATAGATAACATGATTATTAGGCTTTTCGATGAACACAGGGGGATACCAACCCCAAAATGGCAACACTGGAAAAAGCATCTCATCCCGCAAAAAAAATGCCGTCACATGGCCCCAATAACGAACAACCGGAAATTTTATAGCCTACAAAAGGGGCCAATGAGGAAACTAAAATCCTGGCAGCTGCAGGTCCCTCCTTCCCTTCTGCGCCTTTCTGTGCACCCATAAAACAAGTAACGGCCACATGTTGGGGGTCTCTGTACTCGGGAGAAATTTGGAAATGTGTAAATTTTAGGGCTAAATGAACGTATAACCGACAAAATTTGACCATTCTAAATTTCACCTCCATTTTGATTCAATTACTGTGAAGATCTCAAGGGGTTAACAATCTTCCTAAAAGCTGAGGGGTGCAGATTTGAAAATGGGTCGATTATGTAGGGGTTTTGATGCTAAATATGTAAAATTTCATTCAAAACTGTATTTATCCCCAAAATAGTCAATTCTGAAAATCCGAAAAATTGTTATTCGATTTGTAAGCTGCGTGACGTCAAAATAAATTATCAAAAAATTTCAAAAATGATGAAAATGTAAAGGAGACATATGGGAAATGTAATTCAGCAACTTATTTAGGTGGCAAATCTATCTGGCTGAAAACGCAATGACTTCGAATTTCAAAAATGTCAAATTTTTCAAAAAATTCATCATTTTTTCTTTTCTTTTGTAAATAAACGCAAAACTTATCAGACAAAATTTACCACTAAAATGAAGTACAACATGTGGGGAAAAAACAGTCTCAGAATCGCTTTGATAAGTAACAGTGTTCAAAAGTTATAACCATATAAAGTGACGCAAGTCATAATACAAAAAATGGGGCTGAGCCTTAAGTTATTTAATGTCTGCGTCCTTAAGGGGTTAATAAAAACCTGCAAACATTAATTTATTAATTTGTTTTTATGCTAGGTTCTACATGGTGCAGTTTTGCCTGGCGGTGCAGCCACCCAATAGATGTATCAAGAGACATATGCCTCTTGATGTTTCCACCAGGACAGTAGGGGGTGTGGTCTTTATCATACAACAGCACACGAATACCGCCATATGATAAATTCCCCCCATGACTAACATGGCAGAAGGGCCATTTATCACCAGGTTTCTGATTTCTTTTAGATTTTTTTTTTTTGCAGTTGAGACTTTTTTATCTCTTTTGTCAAATTGATACTTTTTTTCTCTCAGTTGAGACTTTACTTTGTCTCAGTTGAAACTTTAAAAAAATGTGAACTTGGCAAATGAGACAAAAAAAGTCTCAACTGCGACAAAAAAGTATCAAATAGTAGTCCAAAGTGCCAGACAAAGTGGTAATAATAATGTCTTCACTGATTTTGCCTTCTGTCTGGTTCTGGTTGGATTTGTTACCTTTCTGTGTTTCAGTCTAGTTTGCCTACCTTATCTCCTTCAAGAATTGATGCTCCCGGTTAAACTTCTGGTTTTCAGCTATATAAATCAAATCTGACATCTCTGACTCATCTTGTTGCACATTTTTATGATGCTTAAAAAAACAGCATGTATGTCCATCAAGTGAGATCTGTGCTTATTAGGAACCTGGTTAAGAATGAGAAGATCCCTAGGTACTTCATGTTAGTCCATGCCATAGAGGTTTTTGCCACAGGTTTTTCATATACTTAACATCAGACCTGACACAATTTTGCAGTGATGACTCCGAACCGACTTTGCTTAGTTGGAATATTGGGGCAGATTTACTTACCCGTTCCTGTCGCGATCCAGCGCGTTCTTTGTGGAGGATTCGGGTTTTCCGGCGATTCACTAAGGTAGTGCGCCCGCTGTCCACCAGGTGTCGCTGCTGCGCTGAAGTCTGTCGGAGTTCACTGGAGTTCACAATCCGTTGCTGGGTGCAGGTAAGCGCGTGTCAAGCGACACTTTTTTTAAAAAAAAATACAGCGTTTTTTCCGAATCCATCAGGTTTTCTGACGGTCAAGCCCCCCAATTTCCATCGCGTGCATGCCGGTGCTGATGCGCCACAATCCGATCACGTGTGCCAAAAAAACGGGGCAATTCAGGGAAAATCGGCGCAAATTGGAAAAAATTCGGGTAACCCGATGGAAAAGCGCGATTCGGGCCCTTAGTAAATAACCCCCATTGTACCTTGCAATGTTTGCTTTCTTAAAGGGGTTGTCCTTTCTCAACTCATTCTGCTTGTTTTTTTGCTGAGTGAGGGGACCATGATACAGCTTTAGGTGTAGAAACCAGCAGAGAGTGTTCTGATAAACATATTGGGATGGAGAAACTTATACGAGACAGAGAACCGCTCTACCTCGCTATTATTTGCAGGAGACTTCTAAACTCACATCTGCAGACACAGGGTTCTTTTCTGGGGCAAAAGCTATGGCAGGGAGAGGCTAAACTTAAGTTAAAACTCCTTGATTTAGATATATAGGTATGGAAAATTACAGGCAACGTTGGCCTGTCACAAGAGCTATTGATTTGAGGGAAAAAAATATGACTGGAGTTGTGCTTTAAAGGTAAAATTTGTCTAATTTTGCAACTCATTCCCATGTTGGAAAATCCTTTGCCTCCTGTCTGATGAACAAAAATGCAATATTTTTTGCATTAATTTTTCTATAAGCTTCTTTTCAAATTTATTTTCATTACTCATACATATTAATCAGGTGCAGCTTTTTAATTTAACAGTAGAAAGACATTAACTAAACAGGTGAATCACATTCATTTTCTTGTTTTGGACATTTGGGAACTATTTTTTGTTAAAGGACATCTACCAACAGAATCAATGATTGTAAATCAAGCACACTGACATACTGGTGTATGCCCCCTCTGGCAGGACCCGCTTTTCTTTAATCTTCCCATGCCCTTGTTTTTAAGCAAAAAAGGCTTTGAAAATTATTTTAAATGCTTTTTTTTGTACAAACCGGGGCATAAGAAGTGCTGATCCTGCCAGAGGGAGCACACACCAGCATGTATGTGTGCTTGGTTTAAAATCCTTCATACTGGTGGTAGATGTACTTTAGTGGGTTAAACATGGGGAATAAACATTTTTATATTGTAATAGAATGGGACTTTTGGGATGCACCAATGCCCAACATGTTTATTAATATATTTGTTTATTTTTATTATATTGGTTCTAAGTAAAGGGAGTGAATTGAATTTGTTTTTTTTCCCTTTTTTACATTTTCTTTTTACAATTTCTTTAAGGCCCCCTAGAATACTTAAACCCTAGGGAATCTCATTGATCATACAATATACTGGAATACTACTGTATTTCAGTATATGGCAGTTATGCATCTATGGTCTGTATCACTCAATCTGTTTATATGAGTGACTGCAGGTCTAAGTGATGGGCATTTGCTGAAATATGCAGGAAACACACGGGTTGTATGGAGAGGGCTGAGCCCAAAATGAAATAAGGTAACTTAAGTTAAAAGGTAAATCCCTTAAAAAGGGCAACATTTGCATATCATCAAATTGCATGTATGTTATATTAAATGACTTGCATTTACTCTACAGTCTAGGTTTATTATGCAGACTAACTTTAATTGACACATTTGCAGACAAAACAGCTATGTTTAAATTTCTATCATGGGATATGGTAGTGAAAAGTTGTTATTAATCAGCTAACATGCTACTACAAAGAAATTAATTTACAAGAAAAAATCCATTGCCCAACTTTCCTTGCCTCTGTTCCACACATAATAAAATGACTGATGTTTTGCATTTTATGTACAGCAGAATTTTTGGTTACATGAAAACCATGTGTACTATGAAGCATTTAACACATTTGTTGGCAAGATGTTTTTCTCCTAATGAAAAGAACATCCTAATGTATTGGAACTGGTATATACTCTGATAATTCTTGTCTGCCTGCTTTACCTTTGCACAGGTTTGGATATATCTTCACCTGGTTCCCTCACTACGCGGCAGGCCCATAGGAGGAGATTTATTATTTGAGAAATTCATTTTACCTTTGGAACCATTTTTGCAACACCCCCATTTTCTTGTCAGTTAATAAAATGTGTTCTGACTAAGACTGTATATTTTATTTTCTATGAAATTTTTAAAGATTTCTAAAACTTATTGGGGCTTGTTTTACTAAGGGTTCCGCGGCCGCATTGGCGCTGGCTTTTATGCGACAGAAATGGGGGGAGGCTGTCAAACTATCCAACAGATTCGGAATAAGCGCTGGATTTAACATTTAAATTTGTGTCACATTGAATGCACTTACATACACCGGGAAGAAGATAGTGAACTCCGGCGGACCTGACACAAGCAGGAAATCGGGCACAAGATCTTCTTGAATCATTCCGGTGGAAATTCCAGATCAGGGATCACAATTTGCCCCATTTTGTCCGCACAACTGGCTTCTCCGTTCATCTCCAGCACAACACGAGTCTCCAAGTCTCATGGAAAATCAACTTCTTAGGAAAACGTATATGAGCCCAAATCAACCATATCATATGATCCTGTTTCCCTCCATAATTTCTACCCATATGGTCTCCAAATTTAAATTTTCCATATGGCAGCATGCAGTTGTTCATTTATTTTGGAGAGGAACAACAGGCACAGTATAAATCTTATAGGAATTTTTTTTTTTTTCGTTTAACTAGTTTTTATTGAAGGGTGTTATACAGTACAATAAGCAAAGTTGACATATATTATTTGTGCGGTGACAGGAGCAAGAATTATACATATTTCTTCATACTGCATATAGGTAACAATACCACAATGTTGCTGCATGACAAGTTAATAGAAACAGTTCACTAATAATTTTGGTTGTCTGAACTCCATCACGTTTCCTTTTTTTCTTTGTATAATTTCCCCAAGGTTTTGCGGCTTTCAACTCTATTGTGTAGAGAAAGTATAACAATTAACAAGGTCATAAACCAACATAAAACAAGTATAGAGGTACAAGCTAAAGTTATCAAGACAGTAACATTTATTATTTTGGTACCGAGTATGGTGTCTTCCTTAGAGTGAGGCTTCTCTTGTGATATTTCTGTACGATTTCCACGGATTCCAAATCTTTTCGAGGGGTTGATGTTTTAGAAACCCATATGACCATGCCTTTTTGCAATTATATGTTGTATCCACTTTTGCAAGCCATTCTGTTATTGGTGGGCAGCTTGGTGTTTTCCAGTATTTAGCGATAATAATTCTAGCTATTGCTAAGATGTGGGAGCTAATCCCTTGACCGTGTCTAAGAAATGTGAATAAAGCTGCATTCGGCAGCTGGAAATTCTTCTGGATGTCAGCAAAATTTTATGACGTGGTTGCCCTCCATTATTTGGGCCACTGTCCTGATTTCTGCCTCTTTCCACCTTTGTAGGTCTTTATCTGCTAAAGAGTATTCCACCATCTGTAATGTTATCTCTGACAGTTGTAGAAAAGTCTTTTTGGAGATTTCTGTGTCGTGTACCTGTACCCATGTGTTAAGCAGATTGTATGTCAGTGGTAATGGGGGTGTGGCCGGTTGTAGATACCACAGACCGGCATGTAACATAGTCTTTTAATAATGTCAATTCAATTTTCATCCCTGACATTTTATTAGTAGCTTGTAACCAGCATGCCGCTTGTTGGAGTACTGTGGCTCTATAGTACCCTTTAATGTCCGGCACACCTAGTCCTCACATTGTTTTATGTTTAGATAGTATTGCTCGCTCTGACTGTGTTTTTCCCTTTCCAAATGTAAAAAGACATTTTTTTTGGGCTCTGGCAAAGAACCTCTCCGACAGGGCAATCGGGAGAGTGCAAAAAAGGTACAATAACCTAGGGAGTAGCAGCATTTATTATGCCGCCACTCTGCCTAGCCAAGAAACTTTCATATTGAGCATAGTTTTTGCTTCCCTCTGTAAGGCATCCAAGAAGGTTTCATAGTTTTCTGCATAAAGTTTTGAAGAAGGATATGTCACCTGTATCCCTAGGTATTGAAGACTGTTGGGCATATTTATCAAGCTGTCTGAAAGTCAGCATATTTCTAGTTGCCCATGGCAACCAATCACAGCTCCCCTTTGAAATCTTCATGAGCACTGGTAAAATGAAAGCTGAGCTGTGATTGGTTGCCATGGGCAACTAGAAATATTCTGACTTTCAGACAGCTTAATAAATATGCCCCTAGGTGTCCTCCAATCGAATGGGTATTTATTTTGCATATAAAAAAACACTTCTGGTTTTATAAATATAGGTAACGCCTGGGTTTTAGACGTATTGAGCTTATAGTACGATACCCTACCAAACTCCATCAGATCCATAGCCGTCTCTAGGGAGTCTTCCGTTTGCGTTAAGGAGAGGATAATGTCATCCACGTATAGAGAGATAACTTGTTCTAGCTCTCCAACCCTCACCCCTCGTATGCATGGGGAGTTCTGTAGTGCCCACGCTAGTGGTTCTAAGGATAATATAAAGATCAGTGGGGATAGGGGGCACCCCTGCCGGGTCCCATTTGTTATGTCAAACGGGTCAGATAGGGTACCGTTAACGTAGACTCTTGCTGATGGAGCTGTATACAAGGCCTTAATGGCATTTAAGATGTTACCCCCAAAGCCCATCTCACTGAGGGCCAAAAAGGCATACAACCAGGGTATACGGTCGAATGCCTTCTCAGCATTGGAAAAATGTTTTAAAAATCTTTTTGTGCATAAAGATCTCATAGCTAAAGAGCTGATAGGTCCTCTTTTAAAAGAGCAATATGAAGAGGTTGACAGGTTCACTGTGTTGACATGTTGACATGTTCTTTGTGTTTATGAAATATTTACAATAATCTTTTCATCTTTCTTTGATAGTGATGTTTGTCTGTTGACTGAACTTTATACAAGGAATAGAGTTCTGTAAATTGTGACCGACTCGCGGCTGGGTACTTTAAGTACGTTTTGGTATAAAGCAGAATTATCGTCCAATTCGGACGTGTGTACCCAGTTGCCACTAAAATGTAACTTTTAATGATATTTATTTAAAACATAGAAGGTAACACAATGAAGGAAAGAGGGGGTACGATTCCAATAAACTAAGATTAAAATTACAGTCGATTAGGTTGAAAGAGCCTTTTTCATTTTTCTCTTTAGACTAGATCGGGGGGCAGGTCATATGAGTGTTATTACAGTGTAATGATGATATACTCCGGATTAGTTTTAGTGTTTCGCTGTGATCTATTTAGTGAGGAATACTTCAGTAGGTATATGTTCCCACTGTTTTATTTTATTTGGAAGCCTTCAGGGGGTATTTTTGGGGGTGTATAGGTCCTCCCTACCCCAGGGCGAGTATCGCCCCTCTAATGACCTTAAGCTCCGAGAATTTGTGCGGTCCTCCTTCTCTAGATCCTTTTGCTAAGTTCCGGTATGTACTTTGTAGATTCTACATTTAGGTAGGTATATTATACACTGTACTCAGTAATTTATGCTTCGCTGACATCCCTCTTTTGCTCTACAACTTTCGTACTGATCTAAAATCCTAACAGTATAGCCCCCCCGACATGTTTCGCTGCGCAAAGCAGCGTCCTCAGGGGTGCCGGGGCTACAATGCGGCACACCACGTGAATCACTGTTTTTTATAACTTCTCATTATGACGTAATAAGAGGGGGCCCGTTCCTCATACCCAATCGGTGGGCTCTATTCCAAAGGCTAAAGGTGGCCGGGGGTTGTAATAGCCGATAGCCTATGGCAGTCGGGGGCTGTGTCCCTTGTTATCCAATCAGCATGAAGCCGCAATGTGACATCACTAAGGCTGGCCATTTACCGCGCATGTCAGTTTTTCTTAGTTTTAATTACTTTTTTTACTACCATCGTATCTTAAGGATACAAAAGACATCATAACTAAACTACAGGGAATAACAGTGACAAAGAAGACCTACCTGGCGAGTCTGGACGTTGAGGCCCTCTATAGTAACATTCAACACACATTAGGTCTAGAAGCAGTCACTTACTTCCTGAACACTAAGGCGGTACAAGACAAAAAACACAATGCTTTCTTGATATCCCTACTAAGGTTCCTCCTTACACACAATTATTTCCTCTTTGGCGGTGCCTTTTACCATCAGGTGAAGGGAACCGCCATGGGGACCATCTGTGCACCAACGTATGCGAACATTTTCTTAGGGTGGTGGGAGTCTACAATTGTCTTCTCAGAAGAACTGTCACAGTTCACTAAGCATATAGCACTTTGGGGAAGGTATATCGACGATGTCCTGATCCTATGGGAGGGGGATAGGGACACCTTTAAGAACTTCGTCGATTGCCTGAACACTAACCTAATAGGAATGCACTTTACCTCAGAAATACACCAGGACCATATCTGCTTTCTAGACCTTAACATCAGAATAGACGAACAGGGCTCCCTACAGACCTCAATATATAGAAAAGAGACCTCAACCAATAACCTGCTGAGCTGGAAAAGCTGGCACCCAACTCCCCTCAGAAGAGGTATCCCGGTGGGACAGTACCTCCGGGCGAGGAGGAATTGTTCAACAGATGTAGAATTCGAAAAGGAGTGTGGAGAATTGTACACACGCTTTCTAGCTAGAGGGTACCCCAAGAAGGCTCTACATAGAGCCTATCAAAGAGCGAGAGGGACAGGACGGGAAACCCTACTAAAAAGCGAAAAAAAGCAAGAACAGCAGGGACCACTAAGATGCATAGGCACCTTCGACGGCTACTCACAGGAAGTAATAGATATCTTCCAGAAATACTGGCCGCTTCTGATGGCCGATAATGACATCCAACCCGCCCTAACAAAACACCCATCGATAACGTATCGAAGAGGGAAGAACCTGAAAGATCTTTTGGTACATAGCCACTTTGCGGAGAAACGCCCGTCCCCACGGACATGGCTGCCACCCCGAACAACCGGGTCCTTCCCATGTGGGGATTGCTCCCTTTGTAAACATATGTCTCGGGAAAAAAGAATTTTCCAATCCAGGTAACACCCGAACCTATCAGATTAGACATTTTATTAATTGTAAAACAACAGGAGTGATATATGTGGCACAATGCAGATGCCCAAAGATGTACATAGGGAAAACAATACAGGAGCTAAGAAAAAGAGTCTCCTCCCACCTCAGCACAGTAAGAACAAAGAAAGATACAACCCTCTCTAAACACATGAAGTCCACACACAATGGGGACCTCGAGCAACTTCGATTTTGGGGTATTGACCACCTCAGAACAGGCATAAGAGGGGGCGACCTTGACCGAGACCTCCTCCAGCTAGAAGCAAAATGGATTTATAGGTTGGGAACTCTGAGTCCGAAAGGCCTAAACGAGGGATTCACCTATGCAGCTTTCTTGTGAATGAATCTCTTCTGTAAAGGAATTTTCTCTGAATAAATTATAATAAACATTAATTTTTAGGACCAAGTACATTCCAATTTAAGAGGCACACCACTTAAAATATTAAACATGTAAAATGAGATACACCACCGTAAATATAGACCTATAAAAGGAGGCACCCTAAAGAGATTAGAATTGAAAACTAATTACAGATATGCCACCACTTAATATCTCTATATCTTTACATTCCCTAATACCAATGAACAATCGCTAGCCAGCAGAAACTGCATGCCCATCTCAACATTCCTATATTCCTTATGACCAACAGATAACCCTTAACCAGTATAAATTTCATACTTACCTGGGCCCACCTTCAACCTTTGTAATAGTTAAGAAACATAGGAGATAGAGTGGAATATCATCTAAGTCCGCAGACATGCGCATAGAAAATTGAGCTCACAAAACTCTAAGTCCACACGCACGCGCTGGGAGAGGGAACTGAGCGCACGGAGCTCTAAGTTGATGCGCATGCGCAGTGGAAATGCGGACTAAGACAAACGGACATGCGCAGGACCCCAGTCAAGGAGCCCACGCGCATGCGCACTAAGTTAAAAGTAATTAAAACTAAGAAAAACTGACATGCGCGGTAAATGGCCAGCCTTAGTGATGTCACATTGCGGCTTCATGCTGATTGGATAACAAGGGACACAGCCCCCGACTGCCATAGGCTATCGGCTATTACAACCCCCGGCCACCTTTAGCCTTTGGAATAGAGCCCACCGATTGGGTATGAGGAACGGGCCCCCTCTTATTACGTCATAATGAGAAGTTATAAAAAACAGTGATTCACGTGGTGTGCCGCATTGTAGCCCCGACACCCCTGAGGACGCTGCTTTGCGCAGCGAAACATGTCGGGGGGGCTATACTGTTAGGATTTTAGATCAGTACGAAAGTTGTAGAGCAAAAGAGGGAAGTCAGCGAAGCATAAATTACTGAGTACAGTGTATAATATACCTACCTAAATGTAGAATCTACAAAGTACATACCGGAACTTAGCAAAAGGATCTAGAGAAGGAGGACCGCACAGATTCTCGGAGCTTAAGGTCATTAGAGGGGCGATACTCGCCCTGGGGTAGGGAGGACCTATACACCCCCAAAAATACCCCCTGAAGGCTTCCAAATAAAATAAAACAGTGGGAACATACAGGGCCGATTCTAGCATATTTGCTGCCTGAGGCGAATATTAAAATGCTGCCCCCCCCCACTCCCTGTTAAGTAAATGCTGAAAACTTTACTAACAATTAACAACCCTACAGACAGCTGTGTGACTGACTACAGGATCTGAGAGGCATTAGTGGCATCTAGTACCTTATAGATGACAATCTCTTCCATCAGGACGACTTTATTCCGGGTTCTCCAATCCATGACGTATCACTGCTGAATTCACGGGCAGATATCTTCAGCTCCGTGCAGCATCTCCACCCGGCATCCCTAAAAATACCACAGTCACTTACAGTATAAAGTCTCCTGGAAAACAACACTGCGCTCCTAAATAATATATACCCCTCACAACACAACTGACCGCACGCTACCCCACATATAACACATCCCTCATTATATAGGGATAAAATCTATATACATATAATATACTGTATCCCATATACAGCCCCTGCAGCTAAGTAATATACTGTACCCGATATACAGCCCCCCCCAGCATAGTAATATACTGTATCCCATATACATCCCCCCAGCTTAGTAATATACTGTATCCCATATACATCCCCCCAGCTTAGTGATATAGTGATATATAATATATACAGCACCCCCCAGTATAAAATGATTCTGGCCCAATATAATATATACTGATTCCCCCCCAGTATAAAATAATTATAGCCCCAAATAATATCTATAGCATCCCCCCAGTATAAAATAATTATAGCCCCAAATAATATATATATAGCCTCCCCCCCAGTATAAAATAATTATAGCCCCAAATAATATCTATAGCATCCCCCCAGTATAAAATAATTATAGCCCCAAATAATATATATATAGCATCCCCCCCAGTATAAAATAATTATAGCCCCAAATAATATCTATAGCATCCCCCCCAGTATAAAATAATTATAGCCCCAAATAATATCTATAGCATCCCCCCAGTATAAAATAATTATAGCCCCAAATAATATATATATAGCATCCCCCCCAGTATAAAATAATTATAGCCCCAAATAATATATATATAGCATCCCCCCCAGTATAAAATAATTATAGCCCCAAATAATATCTATAGCATCCCCCCCAGTATAAAATAATTATAGCCCCAAATAATATCTATAGCATCCCCCCAGGATAAAATAATTATAGCCCCAAATAATATATATATAGCATCCCCCCCAGTATAAAATAATTATAGCCCCAAATAATATATATATAGCATCCCCCCCAGTATAAAATAATTATAGCCCCAAATAATATCTATAGCATCCCCCCCAGTATAAAATAATTATAGCCCCAAATAATATCTATAGCATCCCCCCCCAGTATAAAATAATTATAGCCCCAAATAATATCTATAGCATCCCCCCCAGTATAAAATAATTATAGCCCCAAATAATATCTATAGCATCCCCCAGTATAAAATAATTATAGCTCCAAATCCCCAAATAAAATATACAGAACCCCCCCCCCCCGCCCCTAGTATAAAATAATTCTGGCCCCATATAATATCTATAGCATCCCCCTAGTATTAAACAATCATAGCCCCAAATAATATATATATAGCATTCCCCCCAGTATAAAATAATTACGGTATAGCCCCAAATAATATAAATATATATTGCATCCCCCCCAGTAATAAAGAAATAATTATAGCCCCAAATAAAATAGCATTCCATGACCCCCCCCCCAGTTTAAAATAATTCTGGCCCCATATGATATATATAGCCCCCCCAGCCCCCCCCGCAGTATTAATTATTAGCCACAATTAATGAAATACATGAAAAATAATAAAAATCATACTCACCTGCAGGCAGCTGCTCCCTCGCCGCGGCTCCGGTGTTCACGCGGCTCTCCTGTGAGACGCGGCTCCGCACAGTGACACAGGCGCCGCGCCATGACGTCATGGCGCCTGTGTCACTGCTTAGAACGGAGCGACGCATATAAATCAAGCCTGTGTCTTAAAGAGACAGGCGCGATTTATTTAGCTGGTGGGCGATTCGGGCGTTAATGGACGCCCGAATCACCCACTTTAGAGCGGCGAATTTCGCCGCCCTTTACAGGGACCCGCATTCTGCCGCCTGAAGCGAGATTTTCATCTCGCCTCATGGCAGATGCGGCCCTGGGAACATATACCTACTGAAGTATTCCTCACTAAATAGATCACAGCGAAACACTAAAACTAATCCGGAGTATATCATCATTACACTGTAATAACACTCATATGACCTGCCCCCCGATCTAGTCTAAAGAGAAAAATGAAAAAGGCTCTTTCAACCTAATCGACTGTAATTTTAATCTTAGTTTATTGGAATCGTACCCCCTCTTTCCTTCATTGTGTTACCTTCTATGTTTTAAATAAATATTATTAAAAGTTACATTTTAGTGGCAACTGTCTGTTGACTGACACATCACATGGACGTTATGTTTTCTTCAGGCCTTTTAAGGTCAAAAGCTGAGATTTCTCTTGACAACTCTGGCATCACCTTACAATGCAGTGTATTTCTAGGTAGCATGGTATGAACAGAGGAATGAATTTTTAACGCATTTGCAATTATTGGTAGAATAGGTAGGCATTCCAGTGTTATTTCTATTGTCTATTTTATTTCCAATTTACTGTACCAAACCAATGAGAACCAATATAATGCACACAGGAAATGACTGTGAATTGGGCATGCTGTAGATATACAGTAGATGTGATGAGCAGATGCTTCATTAATACACTTTGTTGAATCTTGGTTGGATTCTGTGCTTTGGAAATCCTGTCCTCCTGTTACATGAATCAGAAGGCATAGTAGTGCTGCCAACGATGCAACGGATGACCATTCTACATCCTCTGTCCTTCACTATTGCTTCATGTCAACAAGTCAACCATACATGACATATGATCCCTGTGGAAAATTATTTTTATATAGATTTGCCAATGTATCGCTCAGGTGTGTCATTATTTATTCATCCTGAAATGTGCATAAAATAAAAGCAAATGGTTATTCATATATATGTTGAGCACATTGAAAACAAACTGGATGAAACAATTTTTCAGGTTTGTTATGTATGGGATGTGAAACAGCCTTGTGCATTTTCTACACTGCAGTATTCTGGTCAGGAAAGGTTTTAGGTAAACTGTGTCCCTGGGCAAAAATTAATGTGGGGCCCTGATTCATGTAGCTACAACACAGTTTAGAGGGTAGTGCAAAGGAAACTGGCGCACTGATATAACGGGCCACCCATATGATGATGTTTTGTAAAAGATACCACCAAAAGAAATGATCACACTATCAACATTCCAGCAGGATTTACCACCAGATAAACCTGCAGCATAAATTGTCAGGATGTGCAGTAAAAACCTGCAGGGTTTTATTATTCCCCACTATGTAAATATCTTGTGTGGAAGTTGTGTAAGAGATCAACAGCACAAGAGCCATTATATTTTGACATACACATACATACACTCACCGGCCACTTTATTAGGTACACCATGCTAGTAACGGGTTGGACCCCCTTTTGCCTTCAGAACTGCCTCAATTCTTCGTGGCATAGATTCAACAAGGTGCTGGAAGCATTCCTCAGAGATTTTGGTCCATATTGACATAATGGCATCACACAGTTGCCGCAGATTTGTCGGCTGCACATCCATGATGCGAATCTCCCGTTCCACCACATCCCAAAGATGCTCTATTGCAGTGATGGCTAACCTATGGCACTGGTGCCAGAGGTGGCACTCAGAGCCCTTTCTGTGGGCACCCAGGCCATCACCAGAGAGGACTCCAGGTATCTTCCTGCAGTCCCAGACAGCCCAGGACTTGCTGTGCACAGAGCTATTTTAAAGTGACAGCTCTACCTGGGACTATTTTCTGCTTTATTGGTGTCCTCAGGGGCTGGTATCAATGACAACTGTGACAGAGAAGGGGGTATAAATCACAAATTAAATTTCTGTGTTGGGACTTTGTGATAAATAAGCGGGTCTTTGTTGTAGTTTGGGCACTCGGTCTCTAAAAGGTTTGCCATCACTGCTCTATTGGATTGAGATCTGGTGACTGTGGAGGCCATTTGAGTACAATGAACTCATTGTCATGTTCAAGAAACCAGTCTGAGATGATTCCAGCTTTATGACATGACGCATTATCCTGCTAAAAGTAGCCATCAGATGTTGGGTACATTGTGGTCATAAAGGGATGGACATGGTCAGCAACAATACTCAGGTAGGCTGTGGCATTGCAACGATGCTCAATTGGTACCAAGGGGCCAAAGAGTGGCAAGAAAATATTCCCCACACCATGACACCACCACCACCAGCCTGAACCGTTGATACAAGGCAGGATGGATCCATGCTTTCATGTTGTTGACGCCAAATTCTGACCCTACCATCCGAATGTCGCAGCAGAAATCGAGACTCATCAGGCCAGGCAACGTTTTTCCAATCTTCTACTCTCCAATTTCGATGAGCTTGTGCAAATTGTAGCCTCAGTTTCCTGTTCTTAGCTTAGCTCTTCTGCCTACCTTGGTTGTAACGGGTGGCGATTTGAGTCACTGTTGCCTTTCCATCAGCTCGAACCAGTCTGCCCATTCTCCTCTGACCTCTGGCATCAACAAGGCATTTCCGCCCACAGAACTGCCACTCACTGGATGTTTTGTCTTTTTCGGACCATTCTCTGTAAACCCTAGAGATGGTTGTGCGTGAAAATCCCAGTAGATCAGCAGTTTCTGAAATACTCAGAGCAGCCCTTCTGGCACCAACAACCATGCCACGTTCAAAGGCACTCAAATCACCTTTCTTCCCCATACTGATGCTCGGTTTGAACTGCAGGAGATTGTCTTGACCATGTCTACATGCCTAAATGCACTGAGTTGCTGCCATGTGATTGGCTGATTAGAATTTAAGTGTTAACAAGCAGTTGGACAGGTGTACCTAATAAAGTGGCCGGTGAGTGTACATGCATATATAGTTACCAAATTCAGTTGCTGACAGCAGTAGTGGATTTATTGTTTAGCCCGGGGCTCAAGCCTTGTAGGGGGGCCATGGCCACCCAAACCACCCACCAAAATTTTATACATCTTTTCCTGCTCTTAATACACATGTACACAAGAGCCATTTCAGGACCTTTGAAGGGTATCCTATAAACTTGGTCTTCCATCCTTTCTCTCATGATGTCCCACACACTTACATACTAATCATGAGGATATTAGTATTAATATTTTGGCACAGTAATACTTTGACACAGTAACAGCAGAGAGCAGGATGGAGTGCCATTAATTTTATGATATGATCTACGGTTTTGGAAAAGACTGGTTTTATTGCCTCAGCATCCTGCTCTGTATTACACAAATTTCAAAGTGGAAGGATGCCTACCACCCCTAATTTTGGGATATACCAATCTGTTACAGTGTTTCAGTGGTAATAGCTTTTTAAAAACTATTAAAACCCTAATAAAACCTAAGAAGCCAAAGAATAAAAGGTAGATCATCTAGAGCGCACAGTGAAACATTGAGTTGATGCGTTGCATCCTGCACCAGAGGTAAATTCATGGAGTGCAGATTTTTTCTGAAGCATGCACCCAACTTACACTTAAACAGTTACCATGGTGTACCATTCTCCACTAATGTAAAGACACATATATAACATAGCCCTTGGAGCTTTGGGGTCTTTGTTCTCTTCTGGGGAAAGTCACACTGAACATTGTGCTGAAGGAAACCCTAAGACCCCAAGACCATCAGCTGCACTCACTTTCTAGTGTCAGCAGCAACATCTGGAAACAAACTTCCAAGAGTCTTGCTTGTCACACCCCAACCTGTATGTTGTAACATTGTCCGCTGAACATATATATATATATATATTGCTTATGGGTATTGTGTCTGTCTACTGTGCCCTTATGGTAATTAAATATCTAAATTTAACCTGCATTGTTCAATCATGTTAATAAAGAAATCCCCACATCTATGTTCTTGATCTAATATATATAAGCTACCTGGGCTGGCTTCTGACCCAATATAATCCTGTTAAAGACTGGGCTTATATCTAACAACAGGCAAAAGTAAAGGTAATAAACTTGTCTAGGACCGCCCGCTGATGTCTAAAGTCAGCAACGGTCCTAGACAAGTTAATTACTTTTAATTTAGGTTCCAAATTGGTAGAGACGTCTTTAGACTTTGCTCTAGTATTTTTCTGCTCCTGCACAGAGACACCATGAGATCCTTGGGAGAAGGGAGATACGCTTTATTACCACTGCTCTTTTCTCAACTCCTAACATATCAGAATGACCGAAACAAAATAGAGAATTGATTAACCCCTTCATGTACCAGGACATACTACAACGTCCTGGTTCTTGGGGGGTGTTTCTAGAGAGCTCATGTGCTGAGCTCTTTCCATACACAGCGGGTGTTGGCTGTCTAATACAGCTGACACCCACCAGTTACTGCCACGGTCGTTGTTGGAACCAAATGCGGGCAGTTAACCTGTTCAGTGCAGCAGTCGAACCCGATTGCGGCACCTAACTTACAATTTCATGGATAGCTGATCGCCGCCCCATGTGATGTCATCGGAGGGCAGCGAACAGTTGCCATGGCAGCCTACAGTTTTATTGGGACTTGTAGGCTTGCTATGTGTAATGATCTCTAGTAGCCAGCAGATGGCAGGCTATTAGAGATCAGCAGTAAATTTGTTATATACTTGTCATGGGTGCCCCATGTGCCTCCCAGTGCCTCCAGAGCTTGCTTGCGAGAGAACTCACCTCTCCTGGCTCAAGCAGCAGTCTCTGTGGCTCCCACGGACCAGCACACACATCCCTATCTCCTTAGGCGTTCACACACTGGCTCGCAAAATTTTAAAGGGCCAGCGCGCTGATAATTGCCCCTGGTCTGCCACCTTCCCTGATAAATTCCCAGCCCCTTCCTGGGTCCCCTGATGGATCTTTATGCTTCTATGCCTAAGAGAAAGATATGTTCCATGCCCTCTGCGATTATCCTGATTTCCCATTGTAACCTCGATTCCGTCCCTGTCTCCGTTCCCGTGCTACCTACCGCCTGTCCCCGACCACGAGTTTGCCTGACTATTTTGTACTATTCCTTGGCTGCCACCACAGACAAAGTCGCGCCTGTGGAATGACCTGGTTGTACCACGCCGCAACAAGTCCAACCTGCTCTGGTGAAAACCAGATACCACTTAGCCTCCGGTCCCAGGTGTCAGCTTACGTCATCATCTGCGGTGGTACATAGGATCCACTTCCACTGATCCTGACAATACTGCAATACAGTAGTAGTTGATTACAGGTCATGAACAACATAACAGAAAATAGTGCCCACTTTTCCCCCATTTTTCCATCCATGAATATGTGAATAAAAAATTATCAAACAGTCATATAGGTCCCAAATAGATATAAATTAATACACCAGCACATACAGTCCGTACATCAAAGTGTGAAAAAGTTATTGGCCTCAGGGTGTACTTTCCAAAATAGTGTCACTTGTTGGGGTTCTCTTCTGTTTTTGTACCAAAAGGGCCTTCCAAATGCATCCTAACACATGAAAAGTATTTCAGCCATATTTGTCCTCCATATAATGAACAGCGCCGTTTCCTTTCTAAGTGACAAAATAGGTATTTCCAAACTCAAGAGGAATTGCACCAACAATTGTGAGATGCGCTTTCCTATTTAACCCTTTGTGAAGGTGCAAATTTTAGTGTTCAATAAATATATTGTTAAAAAAGTTACATTTCCGTAATTTCACTTTCATTTATTTTTGACCCTCATGAAAGGGTTAGAAAACTTTCCAAAGGTTGTGTTGAATATTTTGAGGGGTGTAGTTTCTAAAATTGTGTCATTTGTGGGGGGAGTTCTATCACGTAGGAAAAGTCACTTCTACTTAACTTGGTCCCTCCAAAAATAGGCTGTGAAGATTTTTGTGATGGTACCTAAAATTATAAGCCTCCTAATATTCAAGTTATTTTGGTGATTTGACTAACGTTCCAAAAAGTGGAAAATTTTGAATTTGGAAAACATAATTTTCTTCAAAATTTTAACCAAATTTCCATTTTTTTCATAAATACTAAAAATATTGCTTAACTTTCTTGGCTGACTTGAATTACAATGTGTCACAAAAAATTCTCAAATTCACCTCAATATGTTAAAGTGTTTCAAGATTATTACCACATAACATGTCACAGGAAGGTGCAGAATGGCTAAGCCATTAAGTAGTTTATGCCAAGAAATTCTATTTTTAACTGTCTAAAACCTGGTGAAACTACAAGGTTTATCCAATTTTAGTAGTAGTTACATAATTTATATTATATTAATTATGTTCAATGCTGGCAATATTCTAAAAAGGTAAACATCTTACAAAATGCATACCAGCATATGGTGTGAACTAAATCTATGTTGTCCTGGATGTTTTCATGATTAAAAACCATTCTGAGCGTGAACTATGAAATGCAAAAAGTAATGCTGCTTCACAGAAAGAATTACACTACATATCTACTTCTGTGATCTATGTATGATATAGCTTTATTTGTATAGTTCTAGTTTATCTGCCAGAAATGTAACATTCCATGTCAGCAGGCCAGCTTTCTCATTGTTTATTCTGTCCATAATTTTATTAAACAACCGCAGAAACCAAAATCTGAACATGAGACCTCAATCACTGTATATTTCACTTAGCTTAATATAGTAATGGAGAAAGGAATATATTGGCTTTCATCCTGTGTTCTGCAGCCAGATGGCACAAGCTATTAAAATGTAGCTCTGCGATAATAAAATACTGATAAAACGTAACAAGTCTTTTGAAGGCGCGCAATGGCTCCTATGTTCTTCCTTCTACCAGATTTTTTAATAACAGAAAGGATAAAGCTTCTTTCTGAAGTTTTGATCATGCAGCATTTACCATATTATTCACCAAAAGCCATAGAAATCTGGCCTTGCAGCTCTTTCATGAGACTCATTGATCATTTTAGTAAGAATCCAGCATGGTTTAGGTTTGTTTGATCAATGTTCTCTTTTCCAAGAGGGGAGTTCCTGGGATAAAAGGAAAGAAGTGTTGGGAATCATTCTGTGAAAGGAAACAAAAAGATGAATTGTAAAAGTTATAACAAATGGTAAATGAACAGTCACATAGACTTAAACTATTCCTCTCATTGTTGCTTGCTATGATACAGATGTGCCACCACTAGCAGCCGTCTTAGTGGGGCTTCATTGCTTTTGTGGGTTTTGTGTGTCCGATGCATTTTACAGAATTTATACACAATAAAGGAAAATGCAAATAACATATATTGAACAATTATAAGATACAGATATGCCCTCTCTTTACCCTTCCTTTTGACTGGACATGTGTGCTATGTAATAGCTTTCTAAATAAGACAATAAAGTTTCATGATATTATTAACCCCTTTCCGTCACAACCACTTTTCACTTTCCGGACACGGCCCCATTTTTCAAATCTGCCCTGTGTCACTATAAATGGTTATAACTTTGGAAAGTGATTTTGAGGTTGTTTACTCTTGACACATTGTACTTCATGTTAGTTGAAAAATGTAGGTGATATGTTTTGCATTTAGTTATTAACATATTTCGCAAACATTTTGAAAGATTTTAGAAATTCAAAATGTTCTACTTTTCTGACACATAGTCATAACACCAAAATAACTCGGTAACTAACATTAACGAATGTCTTCTTTATGTTGGAATGGTCTTTTATCTGTCCTCTCATTTTATAGAATGTTATGAGGCTTGGAAGTCTAGGAGAGATTTTTCACTTTTTCATAAAAAAATGCTAAATCATACTTTTGAGGGATCTAGTCAGCTTTCTAGTCACTTTGAGAGGCCTAATTAATAGCAAAACCCTGTAAATTACATCATTTTAGAAACTAAACCCCTCAACGTATGTAAAACAACTTTTATTAAGTTTGTTAACCCTTCAATTGAGGTTAAAACAAAATCCGGTGCAATTTGACATTTTAATTATTTTGGCTAAATGAATGTATTTTCCAAAAAATGTACACATTCTCAGCGGAAAAAATACCAAAACTCTCCACAAACGTTCATTCACAATTTCTCCCGAGTATAACAATTGCCCATATATGGTGGTAACCTGCTGTAAGGACACACACCAGGGTATTGAAGCGAAGGTGTGCCATTCAGAGCAGCATTATCACTTTTTGCAATCCTTATTTTTTTTTTTGCCAATTTGGACATAAAAGGGCTTACTTTCAGAGTGATTTCAAGTATTTAATTTTTAGTTTATTGTTGAGATTTTATTAGGGAGGAAGAGAAAATCAATTCTGGTTTTGGATTTTTTGCATTTTTTTGGTCGCTCACTGTACATGTTAATAATATTTTATCTTTATTCTATGGATTACTATGATTCCAGTGGTACATCATTTATATAGTTATGAATTTATGAATAATTTACATTTTTTGGCAAGGTTTTTTTTACGGTGTTCACCGAGAGGGTCCAATAATGTTTCCAATTAATCGTACAGATTGTTATGAACGTGGTGATACCAAATATGTGGGCCTTTTTTTGTGTGTATATGGAATATTGGTCTTTAAGGGACTTTTACTTAATTAATTATTTTTATTTAAAAACTTTATTCATTGGTTTAAACTTTTTTTTCTCAAAAATATATTACATTTGTGCCTCACCGCGGCCCCAGGCTCCCCTCCATACACTACTTGCCCGCGTTCCTGCTCCGGCAGCTGGTCTAGGAAGCAGGACACGTGCGAGTCGGCACTCAAGGATTTAAAGGGCCAGCGCACCACTAATTGGTGCTGGCCATTTCCAGGAAACTGATTTAAGCTGGCCTCTCCCAGCATTCCCCGCTGGATCTTTGTGCTGAATGCTTAAGAGAAAGCTGTTCACTGCTAGTTATTTCCGTATATTGACCTCCCATTGTGACCGCGGACCTGTCCTTGACTACACTCCTTGGCTACCAGCCCTGACCTCTTGCTTCGTCTCTGACCTTGAATCTCTGTCGCCTGCATTGACCTATTGCTTGTCCTTGATCACAAGATTGCCTTCCGATTGTTTATGTCAACCTTGGCAGCCATAGTGGACAAGTTGAGCTGTGGAACGACCTGGTGGTAACACGCCGCAGCAAGACCAACCTGCGGGCTCTGGTGAAAACCGGGTGCCACGTAGATTCCGGTCCCAGGTGTCAGCTTGTGTCATTGTCCGCGGTGGTCCAGGGGGATAACTGTCCCCGAACCTTGACACTGCGGCTCCGTTCCAGATAGCACCTTATATATGCAGTAATATTAAACATATGAAGCTGATGAAACACAGAAAAACTAAATGAGGGAGATGTATTAACCCCTTAATGACCTGGACCTTTTTTGTTTTTTCATTTTTCACTCCTTTCAAAAATCTATAACTTTTTTATTTTTACACATAAAGAGCTCTGTGAGGGCTTGTTTTCTGCGTAACAAACTGCACTTCACAGTGACAGTATTTAGCATTCCATGCCTTGCACTAGGAAGTGATAAAAAAAATTCCAGTGAAAATGGTGAAAAAATGCATTTGCACCATTTTCTTGTAGACTTTACAGCTTTCACTGTGCGCCCTAAATGACATGTCTACATTATTCTTTGGATTGGTGTGATCACTGTGATACCAAATTTGTATAGGTTTTATAATGTTTTCATACATTTAGAAAAATTGTAAAAAAAAACCTGTACCAAAAATTTGGACACTAAAAACCTTTTCATACTTAATTGTGCAGAGCTGTAGGTGGTATCATTTTTTTGAAACTTTTGATGACGTTTTCAATGCTACCATTTTTCGGACTGTACAACCTTTTGATCACTTTTTATTTAATTTTTTTTTATTTTTCAAAATGGCAAAAAAAGTGCAATTTTCAACTTTGGGCGCTATTTTCTGCTAACGAGTTAAACGTTTTGCCTTTTCCATGAAGACATTATCAAGCGTTGCTTATTAATAGTGGAATAAAGAAACTTTTTTCACTACGGAGTGCTGCTTAATTTCTTATAAATATATATATATAATGTTGGCAAAGAATATGATGTATGTAATCAGTATCTTTAATGACATAAGCTACTGTATAAGGCTGCAGTGGTCATTTTCCCATGAGATGGACTAGGCACATGTGTAGATGACAAAAATTTGTGAATTGCGACCCATCAGCAAAGCCAGCACAGAGCCCTGTTTCTGCTCAAGAGCAAGAAATACTCATACCTCCCAATGACGACCCTTACCAAAATAGTGGGGTGCAGTGCTGCAAGCAGATTAGTGCTGGCATGCCTGCAGTAGTTTAAATGTCACTGGTGATTTTGCCAGTGGCATTTAAACTATTAACATCGGCAATCGGTGTCACAGGTGTTACTGGTTGGGGGTCAGGATTTTTAAATCACCAATTACAATTTTTTCTGTTTGTGTGTAAAATTGGAGAAACACAGAAACACAGTATGGACTAAAAGGGGAAAGTTACAAACCCCTGTGCTAGTTTTTCTGGCAAAAACTTCTGTGAACAAGATGTTTTACTTTTTACAATTGCACATCAACCACTTTTAAGGAAGTTGGGCAATTTGTGGTTGGTGCCCTGTGGACTATTGTGACTTCTTGCAACCCTGAAGATTTAATATACTTTATGCTAGACACTGTTGTGAAATATTAGGAGGTGCATGTCTATCATCCAATTTGAAACATCTTGGTTTAGTGCTGTGAGATCAAGACTTGTTTTTAAAATTTAAAGGGGTATTCCCACAAAGACAAGTTTCTTAAATGTACTCAGGATAACAAAATAACACATTCTCTAATTCACTGTTATTAACAAAAATGAAGAATTTCACAGATATAAGTCCAACCTGTCTCTATCAGTCCTGGTGTACACAATTTCAGTTGCCCATAGACACGGCCCTGTAACTTCTGACTTACGGTCGGGGAAGCCATCTTGGATTTCTGTGTGACGGCCATGGAGCTGAGTTTCTCTTTCCCTGCTCTCGGCCTCTAACCCCGCCCCCTGCAGTCCAGGACAGAGCTCACACTGACACATACACTGACTTCCTGCTGTATTACACAGACACTGAGTTTCTGTCGGCAGCATGAGTTGAACTACAAGCTAAAGACAGATAAGAGGGCACAGCAGATCTAGTGTGCTGTAGAATAGCAGAGATGTAGGAGGGCTGACTGTGTCATTGTGTGTAGTTTCACCATTCTATACACCATTGAATTCTTCATTAGAATATTATTATGTTAGAATTTTATTCCTAAGGATGGTATTCTATGACTGGGTTTGTGTTAGGGCACATCTATAGATTTTAGCTTGTTTGGAAGAAAGACAGGTGGCCTTGAATTTAGCATTGATTTTCATTTTTAAGATCATCTCCTTCAGACAGATGCGCTCTCAGAGAAGCATTTCTTCCATTAGCACAAATTGCAGTCTAAATGTAATAATAGTTATCACGCTGTTTACTTTCTCCTGGGAAGTCCATGTTCTTCACTTTTCCTAGGATTAGGCAAGTTTTAGCACAGTGAAGTAGATAAAAATAATTACATTAGGCTTTTTACCGTTCACCCACTGCTATATAATAAACACATGTGCTTCATACAAAATAATTAGTTAGAAAATTAAATAAGATTTGGATTTGTTTATAAAACAACCGTACTAAATCAACACATTACAGACTATGTATGCAAAATAAAAAATGATCAAAATATAGAAATCAACCACTAATAAGAAAAAGATAAAATAAATACAAAAACAGCAGAATTTATTCATGCCTAACCCTTCAACTTACAAGAAGGAAAGAAAAAAGACTATTGCAAACAAAAAGGTAGGGTCCAGTTGCAATGAATTTAAAGGTGGTAAAATGCCAATCACCATTTTATTGTTAGGTTGCTTAGCATATTGTGCATATTTACATATTTAATTATAGTACTACAATATATTATTATATATCCTCCTAAATTCATTGTCTGTAAATTATATAGACCCCACAATATTGAACAGCAGACAAAAAACTTCGCTATAACGCACATTGATATTTTTAAACATTTGTAAACATACATTTACAGTTATTTATTTGATTTATATGAATGTTACTGGCACATATATATTCACTATTGTTTTGTAACTTGTGGATCTCCCTATTTACTGCCCTAGTTCCCCCATACACCGCCCACTTTACCACACACCAACTTAGGCTGCCCCCTCTCTGACCTGTCTACCCCTTTAGCTTCTTACTTTTCCTCCTGCCGCAAAGCCAAGTTTTTTGTCTGCTATTTGGTGTTGAATCATTGCAGTCCAAGTGAAATGGATCTCATCCCGCAAAGAAATAATCCCATATATGTCCAAATTACAAAAAAGGCCAAGTGAGGCAATCTGCACACCTGCAACAATCATATGTGATGATCGGTGAGCTAAAAAATCTTTGTATTTTTGATCTCCCAATATTATATCTTTTCCCACATAATTACATTATATGTTGCCTTTCTAATTCAATCTTTATGTTTTTGCGTTTCCATTTTTCATTCCTCACCTTCAAAAATCTATAACTTTTTTATTTTTCCATGTTAAGAGCTGTATGAGGGCTTATTTTCTGTGTAACAAATTGCACTTCATAGTGATGGTATTTAATTATCCATGTCTTGTGCTGGGAAGTGGGAAAAAATTCCAAATGCAGTGAAATTGGTTAAAAAATGCATTCACATTATTTTCTTCTGGGCTTGGTTTTTACTGATTTCACTGTGCATTCCAAATGACATGTCTCCATTATTAATATACCAAATGTATATAGATTTTGTAATGTTTTCATACATTTACAAAAAATAAAACTTCCTGTACGAAAAAAATATTTATTTCGCAATTTTTTTGGGGCTAATAACTTTTTCATACTTCTGTGTACGGTGTGACTTTTTGCAACTTTATTCACTTTTTATAGAATTTCTAGTATATTGCAAATTGGCAAAAAAAAATTATTTTTTACTTTGAGCGCTATTTTCCATTAAAGGGTTAAACACTGGGAATAACCGTTATATTTTGATAGCTTGGACATTTCAGGACGTGGCAATACATTAAATGTTCATGATTTTTACTGTTTATTTATATTTATGGCAGTTCTAGGGAAAGGGGGGGTGATTTGAATGTTTAGGTCCTGTTTAATTTTTTTAAAACTTTCTGTGGGCACCCAGGCCATCACCAGAAATGACTCCAGGTATCTTTCTGCAGTCCCAGATAGCCCAGGACTTGCTGTGCACTGAGCTATTTTAAAGTGACAGAGCTACCTGGGACTACTGGAGGAGTGGGAAGGTGTGGGCAGATCTGAATTATCATTGTAGCTCCTGCTCTGGATCTCACAATTCTTTGAGGGAAGCTACAATGATCATCCAAATGTCTCTGATTTTCTGCTTTATTGGTGTCCTCCGGAGGCTGATATGAATGAAAGCTGTGACGCATAAATCACTAATTAAATTTCTGTGTTGGGACTTTGTGATAAATAAGTGGGTCTTGGTTGTAGTTTGGGCACTCGGTCTCTAAAAGGTTAGCCATCACTGCCCTATGTTGTCAGATTGAGCCTATAATATACTGCCATACTACAGTATGGCAGTATATGGGGGTTTTCCACATCATTTATTACAATGTGCAAATGGCACATTGTAATAAATGGGTTAAAACAAGACAGCTTTGGGTCTTTGTAAAAGTTAGCCGCTCTCCGATAAGCTCCATGTAGCATTGATCAAAGTCAATCTCCCATTTTTAGTGTGAGGGGTTAACACCTGTGATCGGTGCTAGAACTGATCGTGGGTGTTACAGGTGGGTAACATCCACCTTGTCTGTAGAAGGCTCAGCCCGTGTTTGGATACCCACTTAGTGAATATAGGCACAAACTCTGCCAGTTCCCACGTCCCACTGGCAGAGTTTTTTGTTCTAGTAAATGCTGCAGACAGGGCATTTATGTCCAGGCCGCCCTCCACGTGCCATGCTCACTGCTCAGTCTATGACCCGACATGCTCATAGTGGCATGTTTGTCATAGAAACTCAAAAAGTGTCAGAGAGAGGGAGATTTATATGGTTTCTCCACCAGAAAACTGGCAGAGCAGTCATAATAAATATGAGCCATTCCCTCCAGATTAATAGATTATTTACTGTAGACTGTGGCCAAAAATAAAATAATAAATTGACTTTCCTGTTAGTGCACTGAAGTATGACAGTATATAATAGGATCAATCAGACAACCCAGGGTTAAAGTACCCTAGGGCGTCTGAAAAATAGTAAAAAAAAACTAAGTTTATAAATAAATATATAAAAGAAACTCAAAAACTGGTTGTTAAGGGGTTAAAAATAGGTGCTTCTAGTAGCCCTACAGCCAATTGCAGACAACATGCAGCTGCAGCAATGCAGCTTCAGCGCTCACCTCCTCCTCCTCTCCCAGTGCACTGCCATTGCCCGCTACGGTACGGGCGGGCAACGGCAGTGTGAATATAGCCTTACAGTTTAGTACAATTTCTGCAGATGATATGGGCATTTTGGCAGTCGCAGGCTTTGTTATACCAAGTACCAAGTACCAAGATTCTTACTGTGATTGGAACTGTGTTTGGAATCTTTGGTTTTGGTTGTGGACATCTAACATATCTCTGAAATTTGTCCTAAAAATGTGTCCTAAAATGGCAAAAGAAACACCACAAAACAGGCTAAAATAGATCTGCTGCTAAGGATAGAAAAATTGTGCAATAAATAGTGGAGCAGCACCTATTAATGATGAATAAATTGTGGAGGTTGCAAAAAGTCCTCTTTAAAATTTAGCAAATGGATGATCCAGTGCTATCATTCCTTGCAAAAGTGCCTTATGTTTAAATACAACAAAAATGCAACTCTATGAACTATTTTCCGTTGTATTGTATATTTTCTTTAAGCAATTTATAAAGTATTGCCTCCAATGAATCTACAAATAATGTTTGTCACCCCAATCACTATTGTTTTGTGACTTTGGTGATCATTATGCTTCTTGTATTGAAATTCAAAATCTATCTACTGTACATCATGATACTGTAAAATTATATACATGGCTAAAGTAAAAAACTAGCATAATTATATTCTGGTAGACTACTTACTGTTAGTCTGCTTACTGTGTAGAATACACACACAGTGATGTTATAATATATTTTCATCATTATTTTCATCATTGTATATAAATATTCACTTGTATTTTGCAAGGCATATCCTTTATTAGCTGTCTCACAAAGAGAACATTACACAAACTTGTAAGCATAAGTTCGTGCCAGGGCAAGCGATGTCATCGAGTGAAGCACACTAATTCCTCCAGCTGAGACGTTATTTAATTCAGTAAATCAGTTGCCAAAGCAAAAAGAAACATGGAAGGTTTAGAGAGAGGACAGGACGTCACTGGTTGTCAACAAGGCATGTCAATAATTTTTGAGCCTGAGAGCAGCCACAGGGAGCTACGGGTTAGAACATCAACCACGAATGATAAATCTAGAAGAAGAAAATAGAAATAGAATTAAAGTCAAGGCTGTTGTGAATTCCAATAGGCATCCAAAATTTCCAAAAATCCAATAGGCACCACAAATTAATTTGTTTCCAGTTGCCATTTCAGTGAACATATAAATTGATGCAGTGCTAATTTGGTACATCCTTCAGCTAGACATAAAAGTGTTGGGGTGGTATGAGATATGTAAAATCTTTATTTTCCTCTGAATCATACTTTTTTCAAGTAAGTAAGTAATAAGTAAGTTTTCAATTCACATACATAAGGTTTAGGTTTTTTTTGCCATATTCTGTGGCCAAGAAGTGTCATTTTTGGTGCTACTATTTTGGGGGGGGGGATCTTTGACCTTTTTATAACTTTTTATTAATTTAATACTTAATTCAACTAATTTTAATAAGTTAATATGGTTGTAATGGTGAAAAAGTTTGGATTTGGATATTTGGATTTTAATATGGGTTTTGCTGGTGGGAATAATCATCTGTATGTTTTTATAGACAATGCATTTTGGGATGTGACGGTACCTCACATATTTATGATTTTATTGTTTATTTTTTTTAAACAAATTTTATTTACTTTATTATTTTTAAAATATTTTTAGGTGTTCGATAATGGTTTATAAGGGCTCTGAGTACTCATACTGTATATTATCATACACCCCTTCTATAGTATATGGTAAAAACTCACAGCTTTCGTAGCAAACAACATAGTAAACTTTGCCCACTATATTAAGACGGAAATGTAATGTAGGCACTGATCATGGTTGCTAACAGTGGCCCTGTATGGAGAGGGTTTTTTCCATGCACCCAATATATAGAGAGGGAGAGAATTATCTGAAATACACTGTAAAATGATTTGCTAGTTCAAAATCTTCCGAATCTTTTACTGTATGTCTCTTCTCTTCTGTATGTATATTCTTTTGGATCGCCCTTACAGGAAAATAACTTGAACTGGATGGACTTGTTGATAAAGTACACTTTATGAAGCCCTTAGCACAGTTGATTGCCTTTCTTGGGAATAATTGTGCCTGATCATATTGATTTCCATTAATTGGCTGCACACAATTGTCATCATCCTATAAGAGAGGCATAGTTAATTAAATATATAAGACACAGAAAAGGCACAATTTATTTTTCACTGCACTCACTTCCACAGGAGCTAATTAACTAGTACCATAAAGTCTGAAGTCATCGCCCTTTATAGATTTTCTTGGCTGGATGACCTGAGGCAAAAAGAAACACCAAGTTTTACCTGTTAAACAACAAACTGTAGCAGCATGTAAAGCAAGTGCCAGTAACATGGTCTCCGATCTATAAATTACGCTGGAAATTCATGGAAATGAAACTAAGGTAAAAAAAAAAAATTGGAATTGTGGAAATGTAATCAATTTATAGCTTGAGGGGTCTGTGTTATTCCATCGTCAACGCAAGAGGACACATTCAACCACATAGCTATAACAGTCATTACGTTTCAAAGTACTTTTTAATGACCGTGAATTAATATTTGAGAAAAGATCGGCTTCAAAGAATATAATGAATCTTTAACAATCTGAGTAAAGGAATAATCTCCCAGCTTTGTTTTCATGTTGTCACAGATTTCTTTTATAGCAGCAGTAGTTAGCTGCACAAGCAGATTCAATTTCATTGCCCCGATACATTAAAAGGCAATATATGTTCAATATCATTAAACTCAAGTCAATAAATTTACTTGCAATTAAAGGAAATGTCTCGTATATATTGGTATTTAATTGTATAAATTTGTTCAATTATTAAGTTTGTGTAAAAGAAAATATTTCCCTGTATTGTGTGAAGCAGGGTGTTTTAACTATATGGGAAATGCAATGTATAGTGTTGTGGAATGTATTGTGAAAATGAGAAGAATAGATTGTTAACATTTACATTAGGTAATGGAGTATAACATCTTCCATAAAGACTATGGAGAGTATTGGCAGAGTAGATTAATCATTGTTTTATATGACAAAGAGAAAGTTAACGTCTTCGCAGTCTCACAGTACAGGTTGTAGCAGTAGCCCCTCCTCCAATGAGGGGCCACCTGGCTCGAATTTGGACCACCTTTGCCAGAGACCCATGTTGCAGCTCAATGTACCTATGTACCAAATAATGGATGGAGTTCTAAACTCTGTATAACTATAGGGAACTAGGCAGAACAGGAGGAACGTACTTCTTTAGCAGAGATTTGTGGAAGAAAATGTGAATATGAAGGAAACAGGGTAACTGCAGTTTGAAGGATATTAGATTCATGATTACACTTATCGAAAATGGACCCACATAGCCAGAAGCAAATTTTACAGAGGGAAACTGAAGATGCAGGTATTTAGTTACACCCACACTCGTTCTCCCAACACATACTCAGGACCTGGAGACCATTTTTTTATTAGCCTTGCGTCAATGTTTGTCTTGGCCTTTAGCCTGAGCTCAGACGTGGAAATGTTGATTTGGCAGAAAAGTTAACATAGTGTGTGAGACACATTTCTGTGGGACTTTGGATGATAAATGAGGCGCATGGTACAATTGAGCAACGGAACGTCCATTTCAGTGCATAAATTTGTGTCGCATGAAGAAAATACACAAAACAGTCGCGAGTGACACAAATGTGGCCGAGGCACTTCTTAAATGCCTGTGCAAGCAGTTTGCACCCAAAAGCAGAGAACTGGTGCATGGCCCTTAGTAAATGTGCCCCAATGTCTTCTCAGACTCACAGTACGGACCGAGGAAGAGGCTAACACAGATATAACACATGATGTAAGATGATAAAATAGGAAGAGCTTACAGCCTATGAGGGTGAAGGGTTGGCACAGAAGATGACAGCACTTATATAATTGTTCAGACATTCTTTAATAAAAATAAATATATGAATAAATCAGTCACCAGCCTTTATCAATATTTACAAAAATCAGGGTGCAGTGCTCTGTATAGTAAGTCTGATAGTTCTAGGAAGTGCATTCTAGAGAATTGCTGCAGGGGATAGAACTCCTGGTTCAAAGAAGTCGAGGCTCAAATTAAAGAAAAAATAATCTAGATCACTGGAAGATTGAAGAGCATGGGTTGTCCATAGGTTGCACAATCAGAAAAATGAATGTTAGGATTTTGAAACATTTCAATGATATCTCCAAACCAATCAGATGATGCTCAGCTCTTTGTCAATGTCTCAGATCGAGAGTGTTAACCCCTTACACGCTGCGGTCAAGCATGACCATGGCAAGTAAGGGTCTTTCACCTAGGGATCGCACCCCCACTGCCGCTTACTGTGGGATCGATAATCTTCAGTGCAGCCCTGAAGTCTGCTGAGTGCCCTGGGCCTACCCGATGCCCTCAATAGTCAGAACCCTTCCGGGTCTGACTGTAAACTCTTTGCACATTTCATGCTCACACAGCTTACACATAGCAATACATTAGTATTGCAGTGTAGTGTCTTGCACTTGAACCAGCGATCCTCTGATAAAGTCCAAGTGCATATGAAGTAAAATAAGTTTTTAAAAAATGTGAAAAACATTTTAAAAATTAAAATAGAAAGTAAAAAGAACACATTACCATATAAAAACCTTATAAAATATAAAAAACACAAATATACAAAATGAATAGAATACTTAGTGGCACTTATCAGACTTGTATAACCGTACTTATGTGCTACCACCTTGACCCTTAAACACCAAAAAAGGGAAAAGATTTAGTAAAGATTTATATATAGGTGGGCACTAATAAGAATCGGTTCCAGGTTTCTTAATATGGTAGTTTTAATTTATATAGTCCAAATGACATACAGATAGGTACATATATATATATATATATATATATATATATATATATATATATATATGTTAGACCTACAGACGTCTGCAAAGAAAAATTGGTCTTTATAACAAAACAACAACTAGTTAAAAATGAAAAAGTAAAAAAATTCTAACGATCTAATGATACGTCAAATATATGTATTATATTTATAAAAGAAAGATTTTCTATCATAAAAAAGTTCATATACCATGTGAAAAAGGTGGGTATCCAGGAGGTATTCTCTATAACTGATAGGATATAGGGCCCTATACCTGCAGTATATGTAGCTAAAAGTAGGATCGACCCAGAAACAAATAGCAGATAACGTTATAAAGTCAGGCACTCACGGTTTGTTGGTTCTGGCTTATTCGCGTATTATACCAAAGTTTCTCCGTATCGGAGGACAACAAAAGGTTTTGTAAGTTATGTTTGCTCTATCTTATCCACCGCCACGTGTGTTGCGCAATGGCGTTCAAGACGCCTGCTTTGGCGCGGGTCTTGCGACAGATGACAAGGTTTCTCCGTTTAGCCGTCCCGTCTCCTCTCCTCGCAGCCTGATGGCTCTTTTTGCATTAAGTCACGGTAGGTGTTTGTTGCAGACAGTGGGATGCGTCCATCCCTTAGCAATGGAGTTTGCGGCAAGGAATAGTTCCGTTGCAGGTTTCTTGTTGTGAGAGCTGATCTTTTCAGTCGTTTGTGAATGCTTTCTTCGTGAGTGGCTGTCAAATGGGTCTCGATCCTGTGGTTTGTGGCTATTATGGCTAGACGCGTTTCAGAGCAAGAAGCTCTTTCTTCAGTAGCCTTTGTAGCATTGCACAAAATTTCAGTTGTGTGACATCCATTTTGCATTTTGCAATACAAGCAATTAAGAAAGACTGGCGGGGTGGCAACTATGTTGCGAAAATGTCCAGAGCAGAATCTAAATACATCTTTAAGTTTGACACAATTTTACCCAGAGGTCTTAATGCTGAATTAGAAATCTTTGGCTTTTTATAAACAGATGGAGGGCACCAAGATGCAAATCACGACAGTCAGGCTGCATACCTGCACTTGTGTTAGCCTTGCAGTTACCCATATCCGAACTTATAGAATGAACTCTAAGGTTGCTCATGTATAAGGAACATAAAAAGACACGAGAATTAGACATTCAATTGCTAGGATGCAAGATAGATCCTGCCTTTCAAAATTATACATGCTTCTGTTGAACGCTGTTACTGTATTATTTCCATAAATATTTGCCCATTTGTCCCTACATATGTTTTATAGATGACACTGTGTGAACTTAGTTTAGAATATACTGTATATACTTTTTTCAGCTAATAGAGTGTTCCTATCTCTACATATTGTTTCACAAAAACAAACCCTTTCTTTGTTCCAAAGGGATATGTATAGTTACAATTGCGATACAATGTAATTTAGGTAATAATTTTTTACAATGGTACGTCATTAAAATCCAGTCCACGTTTTTTAGAAAAATTTTTAGGTCATTGTATCTGGGCCAGGTTTTCCAAATACAATGAATACAACTATAAAATAGAGGAAATAACAAGGAGGTCTACAAAGGCTACTGAAGAAAGAGCTTCTTGCTCTGAAACGCGTCTAGCCATAATAGCCACAAACCACAGGATCGAGACCCATTTGACAGCCACTCACGAAGAAAGCACTCACAAACGACTGAAAAGATCAGCTCTCACAACAAGAAACCTGCAACGGAACTATTCCTTGCCGCAAACTCCATTGCTAAGGGATGGACGCATCCCACTGTCTGCAACAAACACCTACTTAATGCAAAAAGAGCCATCAGGCTGCAAGGAGAGGAGACGGGACGGCTAAACGGAGAAACGTTGTCATCTATCGCAAGACCCGCGCCAAAGCAGGCGTCTTGAACGCCATTGCGCAACAAACGTGGCGGTGGATAAGATAGAGCAAACATAACTTACAAAACCTTTTGTTGTCCTCTGATACGGAGAAATTTTGGTATAATACGCGAATAAGCCAGAACCAACAAACCGTGAGTGCCTGACTTTATAACGTTATCTGCTATTTGTTTCTGGGTCGATCCTACTTTTAGCTACATATACTGCAGGTATAGGGTCCTATATCCTGTCAGTTATAGAGAATACCTCCTGGATACCCACCTTTTTTCACATGATATATGAACTTTTTTATGATAGAAAATCCTTCTTTTATAAATATAATACATATATTTGACGTATCATTAGATTGCTAGAATTTTTTTACTTTTTCATTTTTAACTAGTTGTTGTTTTGTTATAAAGACCAATTTTTCTTTGCAGACGTCTGTAGGTCTAACTTTTATATATATGTACCTATCTGTATGTCATTTGGACTATATAAATTAAAACTACCATATTAAGAAACCTGGAACCGATTCTTATTAGTGCCCACCTATATATCAATCTTTACAAATATACAAAAAAACACATATTTGGTATCAAAGCATCCATAACAATTAGCATAATGAAACAGAATAATTATGGGACCCACACGGTGAACGTCGTTTTTTCTCATGAATATCCTTTAAAAAATGCTCTAAAAAGTGAACAAAAATAACCCAAAATAAGAAAGCTAAAAAGAACAACTCTTCTTGCAAAAAATAAGCCCTTGACCAAATTTGTCAGCTGAAAATTTAAAAATTCCAAATTGAATCTATTGATCAAAAAATTACAATTGCTAAATCACACCTCCACCTTGTTTTAATCCCTTTAAAAAAACATAAAGGGTTAACAAACTTTGTAAAAGTGTTTTTTATATGTAGTTCCCATGATGAAGTGTTGTTTTTTTTCTTTGTAATATAATGAAATACTAACCTCATCTTGCAATTTCGATGTATATATTATTATTGTATACTGTAATATTTATTTGGGACTGTCCGTTTTATATCAAAGAGGGGTTATTTTTTATTTTATTTTCATTCTGCCGCATATATGGAGTGTTACTGGTGAGAATGCATTCTGTTCCAGCTTCTGCTAACTAAACAGCAGGGATCAAGTCACACAGCGCAAGCAGACTGCACGAGTTTGATTATTTCACTTGAAATTTTATTATGTTTATAGTGTAGAGACACAACATATAACAAGTCGAGCATGACACGCTTCTTACACTGGACACTTATTGTACTAGTATTCCCATTGCCAGCTGGGATTCATCTTCTGTACTTTACATTTTGTAGAAGTGAATTGGAAATATTTAAATTCATGTCCCTAAACCCTTTCACCAGAAGTTATTAAATCAAATACACACAGTTATCATATCTTATTACTAGACATTAACTGGTCACACAAAAATGAATAAGGCACTTCTGTTAAATGACATGTGAAATCTTTTCATTTTCTTTGTAATAGTCAGATGCAGTAGACTAAATAATGTTGGGTTTAGCATAAAATAGACATAAGAATAAAAGAAATAATATCCCACATACAGTTTACAGTAAATATGGAAGACTTTTCTTTAAAGAGTAACTGTAAAGATTTTTTATTTTTCACAAATCAAAAGATCTTGGGATGTAAAAGAACTTTGCATATTATCTTTATTACCTATATGCAGTAGTTTCTTTGCTATAGCCCTCACATTACCTCATTGCTGCAATGGCTGCTTCCTTATGAATCAGTATGTTGTTTACACATTGCTTCTGGTCGATTTCCTGGGAGGGGAGGTGCTGGTGCTCCCTGCTCACAGTGGAGGAGGTCATGTAACAGTGAATGTAGCAGAGCTGGAAATGTGCAGAACATTGAATGCAGATGTCTCCTGCACATAATAGTGACATAATAGTGACTGGGATGAAGGAACTGTTTCCTATCAGTTCCTTCATCCAAGTCTGTGATTCTACAGAATTTTCTCTGTCTGTCTCTGCTCTTCTCACTTCCCCATCCCTTCCCCCATCTCGTCATCAGCAGTATCAACTGTGTGTAGATAAGCTATTAACCCTTGGTGCTCATACAGCACAGGCTATAGACTTTATGTAACTGGTTTACTTATGATTTTTACCACTAATTACATGTTCCCTGCTCCTCCATGTGATGGAAGCTGCCAGGGTGTCTCCATATACATCCTATATGTGCTCTGTACATGTCTCCTGCTCCTCCATGTGATGGAAGCTGCCAGACTGGTCACTATATACTAATATACTATACATTAAGGTTGAAAAATTGACTTGTTTATGCATTATTCTTTAACCCCTTATCACCGACACTAGTTTTCAGCTCAATGACCAGACTCGATTTTTCAAATCTGACATGTCTCACGATAATTGGTTATAACTTTGGAACGCTTTAACATATCCGGGTGATTTTGAGAATGTTTTCTCGTGACACATTGTACTTCATGTTAGTTATAAAATTTAAGTGATACGTTTTGCATTTCGTTCTGAAAAAAAGTGAAAATTTGGCAAAAGTTTGTAAAAATTCTTCATTTTCCAAGTTTGAAATGTTCTGGTCTCCAGACAAGATGTAAAACTACCCAAAAAGTTTGATAATTAACATTTACAGAATATCTGCTTTATGTTGGGATGATATTTTATGCTTCCAGTCATTTTTCTAGGATGTTATGAGGCGCAGAACTTTAGGTGCCATTTTTCTTATTTTCATGAAAATTGCCAAAACTCACATTTTGAGGGAAAACTCAGCTTTCAGGTGACTTTGAGAGGCCTTAATAATAGTAAAACCCCATAAATTACCCCACTATAGAAACTTCACCCCTCAACATATGTAAAACAACTTCTATTAAGTCCATTAACCCTTTAAGTGTTTCACATGGGTTAAAAAATATGGACCTGCGATTTAGAAACTATAGAATTTTTTTTGGAAAATACATTAATTTAGGCCAAAACTGACATTTTCAGAATAAATTAAATGATGAAACGCACTGCAACGCTTGATGCCCAATTCCTCCCGAGTTTACTGATACCCCATATGTGGTGGTGACTGCTGTATGGGCGCACGGCCGAGTATAGAATGAATGGAGGCGCCATGTACAGCAGATTTGTATTGTCACATTGTACGACCTATACGTTTTTTTCTTTTTGGTAATGCGAACATATGAGGGCTCATTATGTACGGGATGAGATACAATGTATAGATAATTTATTTTGGGAGTCCAAAGCTAATTCATGAGATTTTATTAACTATTTCAAGGGGGACACAAACAAAATCATCAATTTTTATTTTGGATTGTTAGCATTTTTTCCCCCCCGGACCGCAGGCACGAACTCCAAACGAACAAACGAAGTCTGCGCTTTCAGGGATGTTGCAAGTAAAATCAAAAATTCTTTATTGAATGCCGTTAAAATCCAGAATAGGCAGATAGCATAGGTGTGAGGGTCCAAGTAAAGCGACCTACGCGTTTCGCCCATGACTAAGCCCGCTTAAGGGCGAAACGCGTAGGTCGCTTTACTTGGACCCTCACACCTATGCTATCTGCCTATTCTGGATTTTAACGGCATTCAATAAAGAATTTTTGATTTTACTTGCAACATCCCTGAAAGCGCAGACTTCGTTTGTTCGTTTGAAGAATAAATATACTGTATTAAATCACTCAGGTGATCTGCAAGGTGTGTTAACATCCTTCTACCTAGCTTCCTCTATACATTCCAAAATGCTGGTCTCTTCTCTGAAACACAGGAGCAACCTGGTGTGGATGTTGTCCAGTATTCATTTGTCTATGCTATGCACAAATAAAATCTAGTCATTTAGATCAGTCTAATTTATTTTTCCTATAGTAAAATACTTGAAAAGAGAAAACATGAGTAACTTCAGACTGCTGAGCAATGGTATAAGTTAGACGAGTCGTGGGTTCTGCTGCTCATTTTTAATTGTCTACTCAGTCATGATGCTTGTAGGAGAACATTTACTGGAACTGAGTCAGCCTCCTACAGAACACATGTTAAAGCATCCTCAGCTACAACTACCAACAATGACTATAATGATGAGCCAACCTTTAGAAGAAACCTATTTGCTTGTCTGAATGAAATTCAAAGTTAATGATGCTGATTAGAGATGAGCGAACATGCTCGTCCGAGCTTGATGCTCGTTCGAGCATTAAGGTACTCGAGACGGCTCGTTGCTCGGACGAGTATTTCCCCTGCTCGAGATCGAGCATTTAATTAAAAAAACACAGTGAAGAACAATGAAGAATAGAATAAAAACAGTGAACACAGTGAACACAGGATCATTTAAGTGAAAAACACAGTAAAGAACACAGTGAAGAATAGATTACAGATGTTCGGCACATCTGCTTACATGTCGGAAGATACGCGCGGAACCGTGCGAACAAAATAGCATGTGAAGAACAATATATATGTGTGAAGAAGACATTGCAGAACACGGTGAGCAGGACAGAGACACCGGGGAGCAGCACAGAGACACCGGGGAGCAGCACAGAGACACCGGGGAGCAGCACGAAGACATGGGGCAGCGGCAGCACGGAGACATCAGGCAGCGGCACGGAGCAGCACGGAGACATCGGGGCACGGAGACATCGGGGCACGGAGACAGCGGGGCACAGAGACAGCGGGGCACAGAGACAGCGGGGCACGGAGACAGCGGGGCACAGAGACAGCGGGGCACGGAGACATCGGGGCACGGAGACAGCGGGGCACGGAGAGAGCGGGGCACGGAGAGAGCGGGGCACGGAGAGAGCGGGGCACGGAGACAGCTGGGCACGGAGAGAGCGGGGCACGGAGACAGCGGGGCACGGAAACAGCTGGGCACGGAGACAGCGGGGCACAGAGACAGCGGGGCACGGAGAGAGCGGGGCACGGAGAGAGCGGGGCACGGAGAGAGCTGGGCACGGAAACAGCTGGGCACGGAAACAGCTGGGCACAGAGACAGCGGGGCACGGAGACAGCGGGGCACGGAGACAGCGGGGCACGGAGAGAGCGGGGCACGGAGAGAGCGGGGCACGGAGAGAGCGGGGCACGGAGAGAGCGGGGCACGGAGAGAGCGGGGCACGGAGAGAGCTGGGCACGGAAACAGCTGGGCACGGAGACAGCGGGGCACGGAAACAGCTGGGCACGGAGACAGCGGGGCACAGAGACAGCGGGGCACGGAGAGAGCGGGGCACGGAGAGAGCGGGGCACGGAGAGAGCGGGGCACGGAAACAGCTGGGCACGGAAACAGCTGGGCACGGAGACAGCGGGGCACAGAGACAGCGGGGCACGGAGACAGTGGGGCACGGAGACAGCGGGGCACGGAGACAGCGGGGCATGGAGACAGCGGGGCACGGAGACAGCGTATCTCCCGACAAGTAAGCAGATGTGCCGAACATCTGCAATCTATTCTTCACTGTGTTTTTCACTTAAATGATCCTGTGTTCACTGTTTTTATTCTATTCTTCACTGTTCTTCACATCTGCTAACTTGTCGGGAGATAATATACGCGCGGAACAGTGAAGAATAGATTGCAGATGTTTGCATACATCTGCTAACTTATCAGAAGACATTCTTTTTAAATTAATTAACACATTTTATTCCCGAACCATGGTCCCTTTGAAAAATGCTCGAGTCTCCCATTGACTTCAATGGGGCTCGTTACTCGAAACGAGCACTCGAACATCTGGAAATGTTCGGCTCGAGTAACGAGCACCCGAGCATTTTAGTGCTCGCTCATCTCTAATGCTGATACAGGACAACTCACTGTTCAGCATCACACATACTTTTAGACCAAGGTAAGTTTTTTTAACGCTATGAAAACTGACATATAGCATGCCTGGTAAAAACATCAGCTCAGCTGGGATATTCATGTATTGCTACTTCGAGGCTATATGATAAACCTCTCTCTGGAATGCAAATACCCTAAATCTGATGAAATAAGAATCACTAAGCAGCTTTTCCTTGCATATGGCAATGTAATTTGCAGCTAGAAGGTCAAAAGACCTGTAAAGACAAAGGCGTAGTATTATGTCCTGCTAGGCCCAGCTGCTGGATGATCATTGAATGAATATATTCTAAACATTCCTTTGCTCCAGTGAATGAGGGCACAGGAGACTTTGCTACGATCTGGACCATATGCACACTGTTACCTACATGGCAGGCTATGAAAGGTATCTTTATATGTCAGCAGAAAGATGCCCTTGCAAATGTGCAGCTGTTTAGCAGAGATACAACATTACCAAGCAGAAACAGGCTCAAAGTGCAACTTCCTAATGATTTCCTTTCAAAAACCTTCACTGTGTGAGAATGTTAATTCAAAGTCAACAGCTGCAGCCAGGTTGACAGATGCATCACAACTGAGCTTAAACATAATGTTACATCTCAAACACTTCACAGATATCATAAGTTAATAGAGCTTCTTTTAAGGTTTCCAACCTCCCATGTCGCTGAACGCCTACATTGGAATAATTGTTACTTCTAAGCTTTACTGTATGTCAGAAATGATCACATTTATTAGAAGTGTTAAATATCAAATTGTTAACCTTGGCTTGTAAATGTATATTATACCCAGCCTGTAAAATTCAAGAAGCTATTAAACTTGACTAACATACCAGCTGTCTAGGAGAGAATGGTATGGGCTAATACAATGAGATCTGGGACTTTACCTAAGTGGCGGATTAAGTGTCCCATGGGCGCTGGGCTGTTCACACGACTAGGACTCCCCAAGCGCCCAAACCAAAATGTACCCTGATGTTAGTACTTAAATGCTACTCTATATCCTCTATATTCTCTTTATCCCTAATCTTATACTGTTCATAAAAGTAATTTAATGATGAACTTCAAACCGGTACTTATAAGCCATCTATTTAGGAAAGCCAATCATATTTCCTAGCTGCATGAAACCGTCCGCTCCGACTACCCTCCAGATCAGATCTACCAGACAGTGTAGGTCTGAGACTTGGATACTGCCCCTGGCTGGCCCAACCTCCATGCAGCTGAACTCCCCCTCATACTGTAAATACTCACGTATAAGCTCCTTATTTTACCACAAAAAAAACTGGAAGAAGTTATGGACTGGAGTATAAGCCCTAGGGCAGTGATGGCGAACCTTTTAGAGACCGAGTGCCCAAACTACAACAAAGACCCGCTGATTTATCGCAAAGTGCCAACACAGAAATGTAATTTGTGATTTATACTCCCTTCTCTGTCACAGTTTTCATTGATATCAGCACCTGAGGACACCAATAAAGCAGAAAATAGTCCCAGGTACAGCTGTCACTTTAAAATAGCTCTGTGCACAGCAAGTCCTGGGCTGTCTGGGACTGCAGGAAGATACCTGGAGTCATCTCTGGTGATGGCCTGAGTGCCCACAGAAAGGGCTCTGAGTGCCACCTCTGGCACCAGTGCCATAGGTTAGCCATCACTGCCCTAGGGTAAGAAATGTAGTTGCTAATCCAGCAGTAGTCACACCTCATTACTGAAAAGTTCACAGCAGAGGCCCCCTTTACAGAGATGTCCACTGCAGAGTCCCCCCTTAATGAAATGTGCACAGCAGATACCCCTTTAATGAAGTGTCCACAGCATATACCCCTTTAATGAAATGTCCACAGCAGATGCCCCCTTTAATAAAATGTCCACTGCAGATTCCCCTTTAATGAAATGTCCACCTCAGCTGTTTGCTTTTAATAAAATGTCCACCCCAGATACCCCCTTTTAACTAAATGTCCACCCCAGATTACCCTTTAACAAAATGTACACACCAGATGCCCCCCTTTAACGAAATGTGAAAATATAGATGGCCCCTTTAATTAAATTTCCATCCTAGATGGCCCCCTTTAATGAAATGTCCACCCCAGATGGCCCCCTTTAATGAAATGTCTGCCCCAGATGGCCCCCTTTAATGAAATGTTCACCCCAGATGGCTCCCTTTAATAAAATGTCCACCCCAGATGCCACCTTTTAATAAAAAGTCCACCCCAGATGCCCCCTTTTAATGTAAGGGCCCTCTTGAAAGAAAAGAAAAATGTCAAGAGGCAGGCACTATGGAGGTGGCCAATAGAGGTAAGCAATTGGCTACTGTGGGACTGTGGCTGTGACTATTGGCTACCGAGTGGTGGCCACTTTGAGGGGGATGTTAAAATATTGGTTACTGTGGAGACATAATACTAAACAAGAGAACAGTATTTTTGGTACGTTTGTGATAAGTTTGTGATAAGAAGATGATGATGTTGACGTGAAGATTCTAAAATATTTGTGTTTCTAAATCTAAAGAGAGGAGTAGTAGCTGGATGAAGCTGAAATGGCAGCCATGTAAAAGAAGAAGATGCTTCTTCCCATCAGATGTAATTGGATTCACAGTAAATGCTGCCATTACTCATGAGCTCACAATTCTGCACTCATTTTTTCATTTATTTAACTGGCTTCTGGTGCTGTATTTTATGTTCTGATCACAGATTGGGTGATGTTTTTATATACTGAACTTAGTTCTTGTGGACAAGAACTCTAAGAATAGGACTTGGTTCTGGTGCTGTACTTATGTATACAGCTTGGTTATGAGACTATTTATGGCATGATCTTGGTTCTGGTGGTGTATTTCACTTGGTTCTGGTGTTGTAACTGTTCTACCTTCTGGTTCAATGAATGTTACAATACTGGTAGACATGCCTGGAATCCAGTTGCCGGATGGAGAGAGACAGGCACAAGGATGGATTGAAGCATTGGAATAGTACTAAGGACTGACATTTGTTTTTGTCCGAAACGCGTCACCATATGCATTCTTCTTGTGATGTCTTGCTGGTTTTAACTTTTTGATGAACTGAATAAATCGAACTAAACATTTTTTAAACTTTACACCAGTGCGGATTGAGTGGATATTTCCTCTCCTTTTCTTCCTTGCAGGTAGTAGAGAAGATCTTAGCAGGTAAAATACATGTAGATACTAACAGTCTGCCTAAGACAGTTCAGAGAGCAGGATACGGGAACAAGTCACAATACTCAAGCAATGTTAGGATTACCTCATGGTTTTCTCATGAGCCCAAACAGGAAACAAGATGGCCCTCATAACGCATTCAATCCATCATCTTAGATAAGGGCAAATTTAAGGGCAACTACAGCAGCTTCCAGTGGTGAGAAGCAGAATTGCAGCACAAGAAGACAGAGAAACAGCAGCCACTAGAGGTCCATAATAAAAGTACATCCGATTCTGACAATGCAGTTAACACAGCAATTTTTTTATTAATAGTTTTGTAAAGGGGCTTTGTGTCTATATATGAATTAATAAATTAATTAAATAATTTTAGATACAAAAAAAGCCCTGTGGCCAAGACAAAGGGCATTCACTATGCCCGAGAAGAGGTGTTTCTAGCATCACCATAGACAGAGATTCTTTACTGTTAGAGCAATGAGACTGTGGAACTCTTTGCTGCATGATGTTGATATCGCAGATACTTTGTACATGTTTAAAGGAGGCCTGGATATCATGTTGGAGGCAAAATACAAAAAAAGTATGGGAAAATAATGAAAATATAATATATATTTATAGAATATAATAAAATGTATATATATAATATAATTAAATAGAGGCAGTATAGTACAGGAAGTCCCCGGGTTACGTACAAGATAGCAACTGTAGGTTTGTTCTTAAGTTGAATTTGTATGTAAGTCGGAACTGTATACTTTATAATTGTAACCCCTGCCAAATTTTTATGGTCTCTGTGACAATTGGATTTTAAAAATTTTGGGTTGTCATAAGAACCAGGATTAACAATAAAGCTTAATTCCAAACACCTTTAATAACTGTTACAGCTGTTTATTGTAGCCTAAGACTAAAGTACACTAAATGACCACTTACCGGAGGTCCGTTTGTAACTAGGGGTCATCTGTAAGTTGGGTGTTCTCAAGTAGGGGACCACCAGTAATTAATTGGGAGGCATTTAAATAACTCATGCGGGCACTGTATATAATATAATACATTTAAGGGGCATGTATTATAATTAATTCATATGCATACTGTAAATAAAAATTTATTCGGAGGTACTGTACAGTTGAGTGAATATTTCTTTTTTCAGGGGCAAAGTTTGGAGATGCGCTGCAAAAGCCAAAGACATATGGTAGCAAATCTGTACTAAATAAAGAAAAATGATCAAATGCGAGTTTCTACATGCACCTTTTACCTGTGTCTGATCATTACAGTAGTTACCTACTAGATTGTGAGACAAATAACAATTACATGTAAAGTGTAAGTCTATGTCATTGCAGTCATATGGCTGTTGGTGTGTGCCATAAGATAATATTAATGTTGTTGTTTTTTTCAAGATGTTTTTGTGAACATAGTGTATTTATTCATTTTTAAAAAACACATGCCTCAATATATTTTTTCAGTATTTCAATTAAAAAAGTCAAAGCATATGTTATATGGAGTAATTACAAACAGAGTGAACTTTTTCAAGCGTTTATTTAAATGTTGATGATAATGGATTACAGCCAAGGAAAACCCAAAAGTCTTTATCTCTGAAAAGTAGAATATAATACTGTATAAGACCAACTACATAAAATTTTTGAACACAGAAATGTTGACCATATGAAGGGCACACGAGTTTGATTCCCAATCAAGTGCAGTGACACTGTGTGTTATACTGTGCCAAGTCCAGCTAGAAAATGTATGTCTTGCTGGCTTTGGTCTTGATAAAACACAGTGGACCTACACCAGCAGATGAAATGTCTCCCCAAACCATCACACTAGACCTCAAGCAGCTCTCACTCTCCAAGCAACAGTCCAGTTCTTTTTCTCCTTTGCCCAGGTAAGACGCTTTTGACGTTGTCTATTGGTCAGGAATGGCATGACTCGGGGAATACAACATTTATAGCCTATGTCCTGGATACGTCTGTGTGTGGTGGCTTTGAAGCACTGACTCCAGCCGCAGTCCAATCCTTGTGAATCTCTTCCGAATTTTTGAATCCTATCAGGGCTGCAGTTATCCCGATTACTTGTGCACCTTTTTCTTCCACACTTTTTCCTTTCTATCAACTTACCATAAATGTGCTTTGTTAGAGCACTCTGTGATCAGCCAGCTTCTTTAGCAACGACCTTTTGTGGCTGAATTTCCTTCTGAAGTGTGTCAGTGACTGCCTTTTGGATATCTGTCAAGTCAGCAGTCTTCACCTACTGAACCTGACTAAGGGACCTTAGAAATGCTTAGGAAGCCCTTGCAGGTGTTTGGATTGATAATTTTCTGAGATAATGGACCATGTTTATTAAAGTATTTGCAGTCTGACTTTGTACTGAAAAAACCATGCAAACTGCATCCACATGTATTTATGAAGTGCTTGTTCCAGTTGTTGCGGCTGCACTGTGACTGCTGTCCCAGAAAATTCTGCCCCGAAAGGGGCATTCTGGTGCTCATTCAGACCGTGCAACACATTTATTTTAGTGACTCGACTGAATTGTGTCGCAAGCTGTATGTTAAAGGTGCACATAGCAAAAGTTGGTGCACACTTCCTGAGGAGTACAGGGTGCACCAGATTTATGAAGACTGTGTGCTACTATTCAAACACTTCATAAATATAAGTGCAAGCAACAAAGAGGTTGTTTTTAGTGTAAAGATATACATAAAAGCTGGCACAGACACGTGATATATCTGGGCCATTATTTAATCTGTAGTTGAAGTGGCTGCTCACACTCCTGAGCACAGCAAAAAGCAACTCTTTATACATCATCCTCTAAACATGGGCTTGTACAGAAACCTCTGCCAACAAAGTTATTTCTTTATGATGTATATTAAAATTCAGAAATTCGAATCATAAAATATTTTTGCAGGGCCTTATTTAAAGAGAACTTGTCAATACATATCTGTTTTAGTGAATACTAGTTCTAGAGTGTTTCTTAGTAAACATCTACATTATATTGATTTTCTGTTATTTCATTACACATTCTTAGTCCAGCTGCAAACATAGTGTGATCAAACTCAATAACTTGATTTGACAGACCAAAATCATTTGAGTTCGATCCTCCTGGTTTTGTCATTTTCACATCCAATCTGAAACATGTGCGGGAAAAACTGACCACACTAGGATGGCATCCTAATGCTGTCAGTTTATTTTCAAGCACCCATTGACTTCAACAAGGGAGTTTCATGCATGACTAGGATCAGAATGTGCTGCCTTTTTGCTGATAGGGATAATAGAAAGGCAGAGGGAGAGACAGAAAAGCGATCATAGGGGGGCATGTATCACTCCTATTGCTTCCTTTTTCTTTTTTTTGTGCAACTTTTTGCAGTTTGCAACTTTTAAGGTGCAGAATCAAACAGCGTACCAAAGTCAGCTACCTCAAGGATTTAATGCAGTGTGCCGCATTTATCTTTGTAGCCCAGATGTTTGTTCAATTTGTGCGACTTTTGGGCTTGGAATTGTCCCATTCTTGTGCCTAATAAGTCACAAAACAGAGCATGCTAGACCCAGACTTAATTTTGGTAAACTACTATTTAGAACTACAAAGTCCCACACCACAAAAAGTCTCAAAAGTGAGACTAAACAGGCAACTCATCACATGTATCATAAAGGGAAAAAACTTAAGATACATTGCAATGATTAAGTAGGCCAACTTCAGGAAACTTGAAGAAGTGGCAGCCGAAAAACTATTATATAGGTGCCCCATAGAGTAGTATTGTTGTAAATCAATTTTAGAAACTAAAGATGACAAGAGAGAGGCTCCCTGGATGGGGTTGTGCAACTAATAGGTACAACTGTAGAGAGTTCAACTTTGGTGCTGCCTTAGGACAGGATCAACAGGCTGTAGTAGTTGGATCAAGCTTTGTGGGTTCCAGGGGGGGGGGGGGTTGTCGTTAAGGCGCACATAGGTATCAAGTGATCAAAGGCTATTCATAGCAAAGGACTGGTTTAAATGGAATCTCATAAAACACACCGTGTTTCGGAGTTATAAAAAACTCCTTTTTCAAGTGAACAGAGACTGAAGCCTGGGTGATGTGGTGTAATCCCAAAGCTATATTTTTTTTTCTGATAGGACTGGATCAGACAAATGGACTTTAAAAATCATCTGACATGTGCATAGTACAATAGACTACATATGTGTACAACTGGCCTTACACTGTCATGAATAATCGTGTTTCACAGTTTTTAAAAAAGAATTGGATCAGCATTGATTGGATAGACATCTTCAATTGGTAACACCCATGCACTGATAACAGAGAAACAGCAGAATACTATATTCTATACAAATATACATAATTCTATCAAATTTATATAAATAATGAGAAATACAATAATTCAATATATCCAATGTTGTGACAGATGACCTTTAACCCCTTATTGACCCATGCTGACAATGGTTATCCATATATAAACGGTATGTTATAGAAGCTACATGGGTACTGTTGCAACTGCCCTGATTGCAGATAACCCTAATCATGGTAGCTTAGCCTCTTATATTCCTGATCTAAATGGAAAACATGTCTTCATTTAAATTGTTGGTTAAATAAGTCAAGTTTAGTCATCCTTCGGACAATATTAGCAAATGCATTGTATAATTAGGTCTGCAGTATAGTCTGGCCCAGTGTGCTCAGGGATACTTTTCTGCATACAACATGGGTAACTGTTACCTTCCTGTTAGATGAAAAGACAAAGCTGCTCAAAAAATGACAATTCTTATAAATGAAGTTGTAGCAAAATATTGAGAACATGTATTCAATCAGATCTTTCCTAAAAAATATTCACTTTCCTATGTATTGTTAGTTATTGTAGTTTTTGCCATAAAATCCCCTAAAGAAAACATGCACATGAGTAAAGAGATGTCTGATGGCTTTTGCTGATAAAACAGAAAGCAGACTAAACCTCTAGATTAATGAGAATGCAGACGACAGAAATTCTAGACTGCATGGTGTCTGCTCTAATTTCACTTCCTACTCTAACCGTGTCCAATAAACCTGGCCCTCAGGGGATTGAGGAATAACTGCCTGAGTTAGACGAGCCCAGCCCAAATTACTAGTGAGCGTGTGGGGATCTGCTGTATTCCATACTCTTCAACCAGAGAGAAACTGTAATTCTCCCGCTGCAGAATGACAGGTTTATCCTCTGCAGGAGCCATAAAGCAATATTATTGTCTGGAGGAAACATTATCTTTGTGGCAAACATGGTAGAAGACATGTACTTATGTGCTCCATGACACTTAGAAACACTATATAACATTTAGACACTTTACATTTCAATAAAAAGTCCATCTCATTTACATACATTAACAAGAGTTACTTGTATTTCTTCAGTTTTGTATGTGCATGCTAAAACCAGTATAATAACAGAACAAATCCCTATCGTCCAGATTTATCAAAAGTGTGGCAAGTGCTGTTTGCCTCACAAATGTGCAGGGTGTGCCGGATTATTGAATACTGGTGCATGGTCTTCAATTATCTGGCACACCCTGCACTGCTCGGGAAGTGTGCACCATTTTATTTTGATACACCTTTAATATGAAGAGTGCAACACAATTCTGTAGAGTCTCTGTATTAAATGTGTCCCAGACTCTGACTAAGCACTAAGCACTTTAGGAGCACATTTTTTCTGTCTTGTAGGACAAAGTGCAGCCATGACACAAAACTGATGCAGACAGTACCAGAGGAACTTCTGATAAGTCAATTAGATGCAGCTTCAAAGTATGGTGAAGTACTTATCATGGGGGATTTCAATTACCCAGATATTGACTGGGGGGCAGAAACTTGCAGGTCCTTCAAAGGTATCAGGTTTTTATCAACAACAAAAGACAATTACCTGTCGCAACTAGTCCGGGAGCCAACAAGAGGGGGCACTATAATTGATTTTATATTATGCTTTACATTGATTGTTAGTAAAAAGGCAACAAGCACTCTAAAGTTCAGGGCTGAGCCCTCTCAATATCCGGTAAGTCTTTGCTGCATATTGCAGCAAAGGCTTATAGGTAACACCCACGATCGGTGCCAGCGCCGCCATCTTGCCAAGGATCGTCGCTCCCCGTGACATCATCGGGGAGCGGCGATCCGTTGCCATTACAGCCTCAGGTCTTCCGAAGACCCGAGGCTGCTTTGTGTTAACCCATTCATTACAATGTGCTATCAGGACATTGTAAAGAATGAGGAGGAAAATCCCCATATACCCCATACTACATATACTGCCAATTGAGGCCACCATGCAGGCATATCTGCAATTCCATCTACAAACTGGGGGAAGCAGACTGATTGTTTCTATTGTGGAAAAGAACTCTTCTTCACCAAATGGGAAAGAATAAAGTATAAAGCTGAATCGGCCGCCACATTTTGACCAGGATCTGACCCTTGACCGGACCTTGCTGTTCTTGGATTGATTACCCAGAGCTGCATTGCTAGCTTCTCCTGATGTTGGATGTAGTGATTAAAGAGTCTATCTATGGTTTACACAGACAAGCAGAATTTTGGGACCCTCAAATCTTGTAATCACATAGAAGCGAAACACGTTACCTTGAAAGATGTCCAATATCTTAAGATATTAGGGCAAAGGCAGGCAGTGTGATGAAATAACAAAATGTCTACTTCTGACCACAGTTGTTATACATATAGTTATGTTTTTATGATCTCTGACAAACTCTTTGTTTCTTTCCATGCCAAAGTGCTTTAACATGGAACATTTATTTATATTGCCTCCAATGATATAAAAACTCCCTTATGAAATAACCAACAGTCTATAAAATGTGTAGAAACAATATATAGCATGGAAAAGGGTCTCTAGTAAAAGACAGACTGATGTGGCTTTAATATGTTTGTTTGCAGATTACTTTTTTCCTTGCAGACTTTAGATTTCTGGAACAACGGTGATCTGACATATGCAGCTGCACGTTGCCTTGAGCATTCTACATGTATTAGCACAGCAGCTCATTAGAGCTATATCTCTCTCAGGACATGTGTAATGATTTCCACTGGCACTGCTCTCATGGAGAAAATTTCACAAAAAGTTCCCATGGTGTCCTTACATAAATACATTGTGGGAACATTAATTGAGGTCAGTGCGTCAGTCTTTAGATGTACAATAAAATAAGCTACACTTTACAGTAATTTTGTTATATAAATTATTTTTTGCTAAGCAATCTGCCTATGTTTAGGCTTTTGTTTAGCACAATGGGCCATGGATGATATGTGACACTGCTGAAGATCTATAGCAAATCCCAGTCATGGACTGTGAAATAGCTTCAAGTGTATTGTGTTTTTCTTTTTCTTTTTTGCGTATTGTTTTATTTTCCACGGATAAGAGGAAGGACAATGGAAGCTTGGTACACACAGGATAGCCATGCAGAATTTATACAACACACAAGCTGTGCAAATGGGTTTATGCTTCAAACTTTCACCACAACTTGTACTATTTGTAGACTAGTAGAAGACAGTGCCTAAAAGATCTTATTGACTTAAGTTTGTTTACTTGGCAATGTGGTCTTGACGGTAGGCAGAACAATGAGAGCAGCAACCGTACCTGGCAGGCTTGATCAGTCCCTCCAGAGCTCAGGACAACATCATTAAAGTGGTCTTCAGGAGCTACACAAATCCTTGGAGCCTGTGGTCACCAGAGTGAACAGTGACCCTGGGAGGCCACACCCTGCAAGTCGTAACAATATTCCCCTGGGGATTCCTCTGGCAGTGGTCCTTGGCCAGTGTTGTGTGAGGGGGGACCTAGATGTTTGGCTGTGGTGGTGCAGATTTTTTCCAAGGGACAGAGCAGTTGCTGTTAGAAACCAAACACTCACTTTTAATACTGATGAACACAATTTCATCCAGTAGGTGGCACATCTCATAGGAAGCAGATATTGGAGCATCCTTCAAGTATACACAAAACTCTGTCTATGCCACTATGATGGTCAGCCCGAGGTCCATTTAACCATAGCTACATAAAGAGTCCTGCTGATTATGTATTTTAGTAATGTCATGAAGTCTGCTGCTAGGTCATGGCTTATGATGTAATTAACTTAACATGATAACTAGGCATAATCCACCAGATGACAATTTGGCAAAATCCCTGTATCAAAGTCTAGTAAATATGATTTTAATGCATGCAGATTCACAGAAGATTTCACAGAAAAATTCTCCACTCCATTGTGGATCAGCAGAAAATTGAAATGTTGTACATTTTAAATTTGTACATATTGAACTTATTCCTTTTAGGTTGTAAGCCATTGCAAGAAGGCCTGTTGCTCTGAAATGTCTTTTTTGGCTTGTATATGTAATCTATATTCTGGAGAATATGGTTACCCCATAATCTGCAAGATATGATGCAACTTTGTTTGTCTTTATTAATATATTGACATTCTGCAGATTTCTAAAATGAAGGAATTATGGTGCTGTAATCCACAGTGGATTTTCTGCATGTAAGTAGAATAGGTCAGTTTTCCATAAAGAATAGAACATATACATACCTCCCAACATTTGTGAAAGGGAATGAGGGACAAAATGGTGGCACGCGTAGCGATCCCCCTAAGCCACACCACAATCACTCCCTGGCCACGCCCCAAATTTTAGCCATATTATAATAATAAAAATCATCTCAATTAAAAAAAAAAAAATTAACCTTAATTGGGATTTGAACCCAGAATCTGCAGTGTCCATGTACAATAATGTCTCAGCGCCCCAACCAACTGAGCTATAATCTCAGTGATTATCTAGGTGTAGAATTTTGGTAACTAAGAACTATGCCTACTGTTACACTGTGACACAGGTTTTCTGCCTTGGTATATAGAGAGGGATCTTCTCAGAGATTATTGTAATTATTGAGACTATTATTATTATTATTGAGATGATTATTATTATTATTATTGAGATGATTATTATTATTTTTACTATTATTAATAATCATCTCCATAATAATAAAAATAATAACATTTATATTAATAATAATAGTCTCAATAATTACAATAATAATCTCTGAGAAGATCCCTCTATATATATCAGTGCATTAGTCTGTGTCACAATGTAACAGTGGCAGATAACACTTCTTAGTTACCAGAAATCCTCAGCCTTGTATCACTGGGCTTATAGCTCAGTTAGTTAAGGCTCCTGTCTACAGTGCAGAGGCTCCCAGGTTTGAATCCCAGACTGGGTAAAACTTTATTTAATTAAATAAAGAGCTTGTGTCTGGGGAAGCCCTGGAGACCATATATGGACAGATGGTGATCTGAAGCTGATGACGTGGTCCCTGCTCTCTCCGCTAACCCGACACTTCTCTGAAAAGGATTCCCTGCCTGATGTCTGCTCTGGGGAACCCTAGGAGATGCAGTGACCATACATGGACAGATGCTGATCTGAACCTGGTGACGTGGTCCCTGCTCTCTCCGCTAAGCCGACACTTCTCTGAAAAGGATTCCCTGCCCAATGTCTGTAGAAGCCATTCTTTACTATCAGTTCTGGCTTTCAAAGTATTTACTATGCGGAAACAGCGCCGGGACACAGGGGGACCTGGGGGGGAAATCTGTGACAATCTCATAGCTGCCCGTGACGCGGGGCAGAGGTAAGAAAAATGGGACTTTCCCGGCAAAATCGGGACGGTTGGGAGCTATGCATATATATGCAGTCACTATCTTGTAAAAGTTACAATAATGTATCCTTTTGATAGATGTTTCCAAATCTCATGTTCATTTTATTGTAGTGGGATGTTCACAAAGCAGACTTTTCCTTATAAATGTCATTGATATATTGATAAGGAAACTATTTTTTTAAAAGAACATTAAAATCAATTTGATTGAAATGGAGCTTTATTATACATATATGAAGCCAACAGCTATTACTTTTGACCCCTGAGCTAACCATCCATGTGCTTTCAGTAGGATAAGTGGAATCAGCCACTGTCAGACACCTCAACCTTGGGAACAAAAGTACAAGGCTTATTAAAGTTCAACTGTGCAATCCTACGTTCCCCTGAGATCTGCTGTTGCAGGAGACACAGAAGACCCTCACATCCATTAAACGACTGGCTGGTCCATCTGGAATTTGCCAGATAAATTGTTTGACCAGCCACTATATAATCCCACAATACATTGCTTGGCTTAGTTTTTGGCGTCCAGAACATGGACTTTGCTGGGACTTTTTTTTGCCTGAGAACAAAAGGCAGCTGAATTTCTTGAGCCCAGTCATTATTTCTCCAGACATTTTTCAACAGGAGGACATCTATCACACATTAGATATTCAGTTGGTGCCACTGAAATTGTTGGGTTCTCCAATGCACACCTAATGTGCATGCCCACCACAATGGTCCTAAGGTAGAAGTTTAGGTAATTTAATTAATTTAACATCAATAATTTTGATGACTGAACAAATTTATATCAAGCAGGTGAAGTCTTCCATGAACTGTACTTTACTAAGAATGAATAAGAAATGCTGAAATATACAATGTCTTGTCTATACAATGAATTTTTGTAGAAACTTGTAGAAATTTGAATCAAACAGTTTGTACTTCCACTCTATACAAAACCTCAGTTTGGGATAAATGATTATACATAGGTGATAATGAGCTTTATCGTATATGTGAGGGTGGGTCAAGACTTGGATCACAATGTTAAATCTTCATGCTTCATGAGATTTGTCAAGCTTTGTCACAGACAAAAAGTTCTAGGGATGTGCTAAGTAAAGTGTATGGTTACCATAGTGATATGTCTAGTTAGGTAGTGGAAGTCTTGAAAGGGCCGAAGGATGAGTGACAATACAAGGACTTAGTGGAAGATCTTAAGAGTCACAGTGAATTAATAAGATTTTCTCATGGGGAGTCAAGGCTAGCCCAATATGTCACATTGATTCCTTTCTCTTTTGAGCTGAAGTTCTGAAAGGCAGAATTACTGTAGAAAAATATATCCTTTATTTTATAAATAATATTACAATGGTAATGTACCAATGCACTGTATTAAATGGAAATTTAAATGGTGAAAGGTGGAAATTACTTCCGAAACTGACAGTTGAGTGTTACTTGTTAGTTTTAGATACAAATTCCCACACACTGTTACTTCCAGGTGCCTTTTTAATGCAGTCAAGTAAAAAATCAGTTCATTTGAAAACCAAGTATGTTCTATTTTAGCATTACTTTCCAATGTCAGCAGCACATTTTCATCCAGATACAAGATATTTATATCCTTTATGTGTCATGAGCACACAGCGAAGACGGGGCTCAGTCTATTGTTCAAATATAAACTGGAATTGATTCCTAGAAACCAAAGTGAATTCTCTTAGGCAGAATGTTCTATAACGCACTGTGATTTCTATTGTTGACATCTTGTTGATTTCTGGTACAAAACATTTTATTCATTCTCAGAACACAGAAATACTCAACCTACTGACATTGCATTTTGTTCTGTGTTGCACACACAGTGCCATATGTTTCCTCACCCTGCAAATTTACAATGTTTCCGTGCTGAGTAATCCACAACAATAGCACATGTTGCCTTCATTCCACAGATTCTTGTACTATAAACTAATCCCCTTCATCATATTGTTTGACTCTCTCTTCACAAAACTGTATAGATTTTTACAGATTCTTTTGCTTTGGTAGGTTAGGGTACATTCACATATATCAAATGCATCACTACATGAAGTGCATCATGTTTATGGTAAAAGCAGGGTCTCTGCATAAGTTTTGATTTTTTTGAAGATGAAAAAATTTTAAGGTCAGTTGAAACTAAGGTCATATGGATAGATTGATGATAGAAAGATTTTTACACATAGGTAGAGAAAGATTGAGTATTGTCGACAAGAGCCAACATATTCATCTATTTTTGAATAATGTCGGGTGAAAACTTTTAATTGCTGTAGTTTTGAAATAATCACAACATTGTTAGTTACAGAAGTTGTAAAATGATTTTTGGTAGATGTGTTGTAGAAAATACTAGTTGTCCTACTCCTTGTCCTAAGCAGTGAATCTGAATTACTTCAGCTTGGCACTCAAACAGATAGCTGATATATATGGAGAAGTTAGAGGTTCTAGTTACCTAACTTCTTACAATCAAGTGGTAAACATATATTCTTTTATTACTATTATATTATCAACTTAAATATATTATGGGTATGTAAGCAGCCAGTATTAGCTTTAGAGCCTTTTATTTTTTCACATTTTGTTAATGCAATGTTTTAGGTTTCCGCTTAACTCATGGTGGCTGAGTGGGTAGCACTTCTGCCTTGCAGCGCTGGGGTCCTGAGTTCATGTCCTACCAATGTCAACATCCGCAAAGAGTTTGAATGTTCTCTTCGTGTTTGTGTGGGTTTTAGAATTGTACAGCCGTGCATAATCAGTAGGTTCCATATAAATACAGAATTATTATTAACTCAGTACTTAGTTGGTGCATCTTTGGCAGTGGTTAGCATAGTATAGGGTTTACATTCCTAGATATGGCGATTTATCTTTCTTCTCAGGAGACATTCAATGAACAATTCTCTTGGGCCGAAAGTCCTTTAGGAGCGTTATCAGAAAGCTTTGATTGGTGAAATGCTGCAGTATTGGTTGACATTGTGAATGTTTCTCCTATCTGGATATAATTTTGGCATTTATCAAGGCTTATACTGGCCATATGCCAGGAATTGCAACTTTATCCTCTCATATGCCTATTGGGCATTGAGTGTGACACCCCACACCTGTGCACCAACCAGTTCCTGGCACAGCTTATAGCGCAATTCTACTCTAGGATGGAGCCTCTTAGTATATCCGATGTGACCTGTAGGACAGGGTTAACATTAGCACTGGTGTACAATGATAAATCTCCCCAAACACAGGGATCTGGGAAGTGTCTTGGTTTCTCGAGTAAGAGACCATAATACAAAACGTTTAACAATTACTTTTCTGATCTATTACTTATCTGAATTACTTATCTGTCTATGCCAATTTATGTGAAAATTAGTTTCTGGAGGCCCATAACAAGAATTTCACTACTCTTTGAGATTATTTGCTTCTAAGCAGAAAGCAGCCACTTGTAAGGAAACTTTGAGGTAGGAGCTTGAACCTTAAAAGATCATTAGCATAATGCGACCCATGTAATTGTTACACCACCAACAAGAAAATGAACATGAGAGGACAAGATATACCTTCAGAGCTTCTGTTTAAAAATATATATAGGTGGTCTTGTAAACTTGTAATTACCTTCTCTGGTGCTCCTGCTGTCCTGTGCTGTCAGTGCTGTGTCCCTGTTTGTTTACAGAGGCAGGCCCACTCTGCGCTGACAACTTCCACCCACTTGGCACACCCACCCGTCCCCTGTCCCCACACCTGATACAGCATATATAGTTTTAATGTGTATCAGGCATGGCAGCAGGGGAAGGGTGGGCATTGTCGGAGTACAGCATGTCTACCTCTACAAACAAACAGGGGCACAGTGGGAATCAGTTTCTTTTTTTAACACCCCTCTTCCCCAGGCCACCAACACATTTTTTTTAAACTCTTGGACAACCCCTTTAACTTCTTATATGTTTTTGGACCACAAGTTACCTTACAGTATCTTAAAGCTGCAATCAATGTTTTTTGTTTATTAAAAAATGAAACTAAATGCTGTAAACTACTATAGCTTCTGATGCAGATATATATGTATACGTTTTGATATTTTAGATGGAAATTCAGAATGATGGAGATTCCTCTCACAACATCATCCATGGACATAATGTAGTAAGTAATTCAAGATTTCCTGTTTGTATTGGGTGTTACATAAGACATAGTCTATGCAGAAGTGAAAATCATTTAAGGAACATTCACAATTTTATGGAATTTTTTCAGAATATGACATTATTGTATAGACCTCAGGAGTAGGGGTCCCTTAACCTCCCCTTGTGACTGCAGTAAGTGAAGAGGTGGCCATGGACATACCGTAATACTCCCTCCATTCAGTGCTTGACTATTCTCAAAGTCTCAAGTAAATGGCACTGTATGCCACTTGTACACTCAATACTCTCAACAGTAAACTCATCTGTCAACAGGGTTCTCACTTCTATTCTGAGGACAATTCAGGTTCAATAGGTGGGACCCACGTGAGACACTTATGATATATTGTGTGCATATGCTATGAATGTCTAAGATAAGAATAGCCCTTTTAGCAAATTGCCTTGTGCTATATCACATAAATCCTAGGCACAGTTGAACCACATATGGGTTTACAAATAATATAATGGTCCTATGTCCAGATAACATGTGATCTTCCAGAATACAAAACCATACAACCGTTCTACAGTAAATATTTAAAATCAACAATGGCCTTATGACTGATGTTTGCTGTAATCCTAAATATGTTGAAATCTTTTAAAGGAAAGCTGACTAAAAATAATTACTGCAAAAAGTTTCCTTCTATTATTCAGAAGAATCTTAATCTACTCATATTACAGTTTTTAAACACCTACATTTAACAACAGTAACTATTAAAGCATCCTGTAATTGGTATGATATCTGTTTAAAATGATTAAAATGTCATCATACAAACTAGAATCTTGTTGTTCACTTTTTCCCATAAAGAACTTCAAAAGATCTAAAATCTAACAAAACCATATGTAGAGGCTGATTAACAATAAACTAGGAGTTTCCTCTATATACTGCAAAAAATATTTTAGATGTTGCAAAGATTGTGTATTATTATTGGAAACCTCTGCTCTTAGCTCTCACTGGTTCTCTGCATGTCCATGCAGTATGGTAGGTCAGTTATATGCAGTGGAGCTCACTGGTCAGCAGAACTTATTTTCCAATTTTGGCAAAGTAATTCACATTGTTGTATGGCATGAGTAGAATTTATCATGGCTTGTGGCACATAGCAATGAATTGCAACTTTTTTTTAATCCTACACCACCTCAACGTCAACTGGACGGGGAGTGGTCCAGGGTGGGGCAGAACCTGGCATAGAATTAATCTGGGTTCACTACATACCAAGAGGCTGGAGCCTCCTAGGATATCAAGTGCACTGTGTGCCAGCTGTGGTAAGTATCATGATTAGTGCACCATTTCCCCATTTATGAAAAACCTTCTGAGTCTCTTTAACTAGACTTTCCCATTGATGTTAAAGCTCAGCATGCTCACTTGCTAGAAGCTAGAAGAAGCTGAGGAGACTATCCTGTCAGAGAAGCAGCCATACATTTCATCAACACATAGGCTAGGAGGCTGGAGCCTCCTAGGATATCAAGTGCACTGTGTGCCAGCTGTGGTAAGCATCATGATTAGTGCACCATTTCCCCATTTATGAAAAACCTCCTGAGTCTCTTTAACTAGACTTTCCCATTGATGTTAAAGCTCCGCATGCTCACTTGCTAGAAGCTAGAAGAAGCTGAGGAGACTATCCTGTCAGAGAAGCAGCCATACATTTCATCAACACATAGGCCATTAGTAATCGTAAGCCACTGTTGAAAAATTAAAAAATGAGGTCCTCGGTTGTTGATACCTTTTATTGGCCTACTAAAAAGTTTGATAACAACATCTATGTAAAAGACATTTTATACACAAATGGACACAGTAATGCCATGGTTGATAAGAAAAGTGATAGGGAAATGAAAAATTAGTGTGTGAAGAAGAGAAAACAATATTAGCAGTAAATATTGTAAAGCTTCCAGAGTGTGATGGTTTTATTAGATCTGGTCCAAGTAGCTGTAATATCAGGTCTGAGAGGAAGATTTCTTAAAGCGTAACATTTGAGACATTAAATATTGTGTTTTGAACAGTTTTCTAAAATACTTTATAAAGAAATTCTGTTTAGTTTGTAAAAAATCAGGCCACAGAGTTCCCTGACATAGAGATGCATATTCCTGCCAATATAGTGTGTGTCTATTATGGCTCAATATGACTTACATCTAATTTCCCTGTGTTTGTTTACACACATCTCTGATCGGTGAGGATTAACTCTTTCACTTTCTTCTTGATGTTTGATAAAAATGCACATAGCATTCTATAGCCAGGAAGAGAGTAGTTTGGATTAACACTCCAAAAACAGAGGAGAGTCCTTTCGTCACTTTGGAAGACAGAACTACCTTGAGAGTGGAGAAGTAACACTGTTATTAAGGGGCACTTTGCAGCCTGTTTCTTTACAAACTAAGGCCGCTTTCACAGGACTGTACATGGCAGCCGTATGCTAGTCGTACATACAGAGGCTAGCATAGAGCCGTCATAGAAGTGCATGGCACATGTGCTCACCATACCGAGCCGTCGCCGGAAAAAAGATAAAGAATGCTCTATCTTCGCCCGTTAGGATGGCCGTGAGGCACTGCTTCCTATGAAGAGGGGAGGGGTGAACATGATCTCAAATGACAGTTACTTTAAGACTATAAAATGACATAAATCCATGAGACTCAAAAATTAACCTGTAGTTAGGTAGCTACTAACTGCTGAGCTCAGGTTCACGGTATTTAGAACTATAATGTATACAATTGGAATAGTAGCAAGGTGAAGGAGACTTCACACAATAGTGAGATACATATAGCCTGACCAATCACACACAAAGTATTATAGGGCTGCCATGTACAATAGCCTCCATATCAACACTTCTATCATTTTAGCAGAATTCAAGAGTAATGGTTGTCATAGGATTATTGCTATATATGACTGCAATGCAATGCATCCAGTCAGAAGACATTTCACACACAAAATAGTTTCTTTCTTCTGTTTTATTTAAGTGATAATTTCACATGATATACCTTCACCAAAAGTATAAGATACATGAGAAAAAATGTAACATATCAAAATGATGATGTTTCGGTCATCCAGACCTTTGTCAAGTTAGATCTGGTAATACCGTACTCATTGGGTATGCAGAAGTTCAGGCGCACCTACAATGAGCACCACTAGAGCTTGGGAGTGTGCGTTCCTTTTGTCTTATATGCAATGCAATGTATGTCAGATGCATGACTACTTCAATTCCAATCAGGTATTATCATTGAATGTTTTAGAAGATGACGGCCCAGATTTATCAAAAGTGAGGCAAACTCATTGCGGTTTGCCTCCTGATGGTGCAGGTTGTGCCAGATTATTGAATATACTGGTGCACGATCTAGCACACCCTGTACCGCTCTGGAAGTGTGCACCATATACAGCGTGCAACGTAATTCTGTCAAATGTGTCGCAAACCCCAACTTAGCAGTAACACGCCCCTTAAGGTGCACATTTTTCTGTAACAAAACTAGAGGACACTTTATAACTAAATGTACAAGAAAGATTCAACCTTCTTTTGTGCAAAGTTAGACAAAAACTGGCATAGCCAGTTTACACGTTGTTATGCAGAAATTGGCGCAGATATATTAAAGAAAATTTGAGTTGACTGAATTCCTTCTTGCATACAGCCACAGGTTGAGAAACATCCTTCCTATTGTCCCTTAGTGCAATGGATGATCAATGCCCTTAAGAGAGAATACAATCCTATTGCTTCTGTCATTTGCCCAGGCACTGGACTGTAAATTGTGCTGACAAGCAAAGCCTTTGATCTCTCCTCCCCTGCGGATAAAATCATAGAGGTTTGCTTTGTAGACCTATAATCTTGTTAAAATGTGTGTTGTCGTATGAAGATCTTTAAACCACAGAACAATGGTGCTGACAGTGCAAGAAAACATGCAAAATCTATGCAATAAACTTCTGGATAACTTCCAGTTGCTGTTTTCCCTTGAAAAGTTTAAGGATAATGTTTTATAAAACATTTTAAAATCATCAAACACTCTAGGGAAGGTAAAGTAATACTCTAATAAATGAAGCAGATAATTATTTCCCTGTGGATGCAGCTGCAGATAAGGATTTAGTTACTTAACACAGTAATAACTTAATGTATTTAGGTAAGGGATTTAATGGGATTGAATAGTCAGGGCATATAGATTTGCATGCAGGAAATTTAAAGCAAAACATATAACCTGTCCTAAATAGAAATGCACTCATGCAATAACTGTATGTTTATATATATAGACTACCGTAAATGTCCCTGGAGGTTAACAACAACATATACAAAGCGTTTACACTGTACATGTGTATAATAAAGTGTAGGTAGCAAAGGGGGGATGGGGGCCTTTATTCTGATAGGTTTGAGTATCCAAGCAGTGGGGTGTATTTTTAAATATACTTAGGATAACAAAATAATACATTCTCCATTTCAATGTTCTTACCAAAAATACAGCATTTCACTGATATAATTCTAACCTGTCTCTATCAGTCCTGATGTTTATATTCCGGTTGTCCTTGGATAAGACCATAAGCTCCTGACAATGTTTGAGAGATTCCTCTCTCATAAATAGCTTCTCTTGTACTGCAGGGGGAGGGGCAGGAGGCGGAGAGCACTACAGACAGAGGTATTTCCTGTCCAGCAGCAGGTTGCAGAGGAGCTACAAACTTTATGACAAGATAAGGTATGGATCTGAGGGGAGGCATAGCATTGCTGCATGTGTGATTTATCTGTCTCATATCTCTTTTCCTGTGTGGCCGATATTACTAGAATCTTTAAAAGCTAAATCAAAGTGCATATAAACCTGTGCCATGATAAACTAACCACATTTTCAGCACAGAGGAATCACTAAGTGTCTGCTCGTCTATTACATTGCTGAATCTTAAAAACAGCCCAAATGGTGATAGGAGCAAAAACAGCAATAAAACTGACTAAAATAAGGCACATTCATCCAGAGTTGTTGCTGCCAAACTGCATGAATTGCATCCCCCCCCCCGTATTCACCCGATCTGGCTCCTTGCGACTTTTTCTTGTTCCCTAATGTCATGGTTCGCGATCAGTGGCTCCTTTGGACCACCGCGGGAGGTGGTACTAGCCGACACCTGGCACCGGAGTCAAAGTGCAGCAAGTCCATCCCGCTTTGCTGCAGGCTCCGGTGAAAACCAGGTACCACTTAGACTCCGGTGCAAGGTGTCGGCTAGTACCACCTCCCGCGGTGGTCCAAAGGATCCACTGATCGCAGGGTATCACCAGGTCACTCCACAGGTGCGACTAGCCCGGGATGGCAGCTGAGGTCGAGGTACCTTAGTGGAAGACAGTCTCGTAGTCAGGTCCAGGCACAGGGTCAGGGCAGGCAGCAGAGATGCAATGTCAAGTCCAATCCGGGGTCAGCAACAGGAGGTCCAGGCAGATGGTAACAGGAACACAGGCACACGGGACACAGAAATTCAGGACATGGGAACTCAGGAGCAGGAACACACGGGAGCAGGAAGGCAGGATACACGGGAAAACACAGCAACACAGGAGACACAGGAACGCAGGAATGGCGCTGGGAAACGTTATCTATGGCGTAGGCACATAGATCCGGCAGGAAGTGCAGGAACAGGCAGGCTTAAATAATATTGTTCAAAATGGTCAGTGCTAATTAACGGCGCGCTGGCCCTTTAAATTTACTGAACACGGATACTTATTGAACTGCCCTCGTACTTTACTACTTTAACTCACTTGACAAAAAAAGCTCTATAATGTATAATGGAATTCTGTGATTTCCAAATGGCAAAATCTTACCTAGCAAAAAAAGCAATGATTAATGTGGAATAATAACTAAAATTTTGAATTATAAAGCCGTTTGCACATGGTCTGGATTCTGCACAGATTTTAGGCCACAAAAATCCATAAATTCGAGCCACATGCTGTGCTGTGTAAAAAAATATTTAGATTTTTTTTCTACCAGCCGAAACTTTTTACTGTTGCATTGCAAACTGACAGGAAAACCATGTTAACTCCTTAAGGACGTGGTCAGTTTATAGCTTAAAGCTCAGCCCCATTTTTTGTATTCTGACATGCTTAGCTTTATTTGGTTATACCTTTTGAACACTTTTTCTTATCTGAGCGATTTTAAGATTGTTTTTTCATCACGTGTTGTACTTCATTTTAGCACTAAATTTTGGCTGATACGTTTTGCGTTTGTTTATTTAAAAAAAAATTAAAAATTATGAATTTTTAAAAAAATATTTTCAAAATTTGGAAGTATCTTGTTTTCAATCTTATTTACCAAATATATTAGTTGCTGCGTAACATTACCCATATGTCTTCTTTACATTTTCATAATTTTTGAATTATGATGTCACGCGGCTTACAAATTAAACATCATTTTTTTCGTATTTTCAAGCAGATTTCAGAATTTACTTTTTTGGCAATCATTATTGTTTTTAATGGAATTTGAAATACCGTATATTCCGGCGTATAAGACGACCTGGTGTATAAGACGACCCCCCTACTTTCCTGTTTAAAATATAGAGTTTAAGATATATTCGCCGTATAAGACTACCCCTTTTCCAACGCATACAGTAGTATACAGCACAGCCCCCAGTAGTATACAGCACAGCCCCCAGTAGTATACCGCACAGCCCCCAGTAGTATACCGCACAGCCCCCAGTAGTATACCGCACTGCCCCCAGTAGTATACAGCACTGCCCCCAGTAGTATACAGCACAGCCCCCAGTAGTATACAGCACAGCCCCCAGTAGTATACAGCACAGCCCCCAGTAGTATACCGCACAGCCCCCAGTAGTATACAGCACAGCCCCCAGTAGTATACAGCACTGCCCCCAGTAGTATACAGCACTGCCCCCAGTAGTATACAGCACTGCCCCCAGTAGTATACAGCACAGCCCCCAGTAGTATACAGCACAGCCCCCAGTAGTATACAGCACAGCCCCCAGTAGTATACCGCACAGCCCCCAGTAGTATACAGCACAGCCCCCAGTAGTATACAGCACAGCCCCCAGTAGTATACAGCACTGCCCCCAGTAGTATACAGCACTGCCCCCAGTAGTATACAGCACTGCCCCCAGTAGTATACAGCACTGCCCCCAGTAGTATACAGCCCAGCCCAGCCCAGCATTAAAAAAAAAAAAAAAAAACTTATATACTCACCCCGATGCTCCCCCGATGTCCGCGCCGTCTTCTTTCTTCTGCTGGGCGCCGCCATTGATCTTCCCCGGCAGGCGCCTAGTATGACGCGCCGCTGCTGACGTCATACTAGGCGCCGACCCGGGGAAAGACATGGCGGCGCCCAGCAGAAGAAAGAAGACGGCGCGGAAGACTGAAGACAGCACAGCGCGGACATCGGGGCCAACGGAGGGTGAGTATTTCCCCCCCGATGCCTTTTTGAGGCTGCCGGCAGCTTTTTGAGGCTGCCGGCAGCCATCGCTGTGCAAACACCCGCGATCGGTGCTAGCACCGATCGCGGGTGTTACCGGTAAGCCTTTGCTGCAATATGCAGCAAAGACTTACCGGCTATGGAGAGGGCTCAGCCCGTGAGCCCTCTCCATGCACCGGTACCCGCCGTATAAGACGATTACCGGCGTATAAGACGACCCCAGAGAAGACAGAAGATTTTTCTGTCTTCAAAAGTCGTCTTATACGCCGGTATATACGGTATATAATATTAGAAACCCCCTATATATCATCCGATTTTCAAATCTGCCTCCCTCAAACTATCAGAAACAGCTTTTAGGATTGTTAACCCCTTCAGATGTTCATAGTAATTAAATCAAACTGGAGCCGAAATTTAGAATGGTCCAATTTTGTCGGTAATACTTTCATTTAGCCCTAAAATTTACACGTTTACAAAAGATAAAAAGAGAAAACCCATCTTAAAATTTGTTATGAAATTTCTCCTGAGAAAGAGACACCCCACAAGTGGACATTACTTGTTGTAGGAGCGCACACGCCGAGGCACAAAAGGTAGGAGGGCCATGCATTATCCATAGAATTCAGTGGTTTTTAGTTGGTTCATGGCGCACTTTTTTACACTATAAAATGTGTAAATGTTAATGTTGCCATGCAAGACCTTATTATTTGTGGGATGAGATGCATATGTTTAGTGGTACTATTTTGGGATGGCTATGCCCAATTGCTAAAAATTGATTAACTTTTTTGTGGGGGGGGGTTTAGAAAAAACTTCAACGCAACAACACTTTTTGCTGGTTCATTATAATACCCTGCATACTGATGTATTGCTGGGTATTAGCACTGTCAGCTTATGCTGATACATAGGCCGACACTGTGCCTATAAGATCCGGTATGTAACAGGTCCTTACAGGCATTTACTATTGCCATAGCAACAATCGGCACCCCCTGAAAATGCTGCGGGGCACAGATTGAGCAGGGGGAATGCCCCTGCAGCCATTCAATTGCCGCGGTTGCACTGACTGCGACATTCAAAGGGTTAACACCTGCAATCGATGCTCACTCCAACCATGGGTGTAACTAGTACGGTGCAGAGCGCTAAGATGGATTCCCCTGCCTACACTAACGCAAAGCATTTCATATATGACAAAAAATTACATATTTATTATCATAGTATATAAGGCTGGAAAAAGACGCAAGTCCATCAAGTCCAACCTTTAAGAATTAAATAAATGTTTTATCCCCATAACCTGTGATATTTTTGCTCTCCAGAAAGGCATCCAGGCCTCTCTTGAACATGTACATAGAGTCCGCATAACAACCTCCTGCGGCAGAGAGTTCCATAGTCTCACTGCTCTTACAGTAACGAACCTTTGTCTATGTTGATGGTAAAATCGCCTATCCTCTAGGCGTAGAGGATGCCCCCTTGTCCTGGTCACAGGCCTAGGTATAAAAAGATCTTTGGAGAGATCCTTGTACTGTCCGTTCAGGTATTTGTACATTGTAATGAGATCTCCCCTCAGTCGTCTTTTTTCTAAACTGAATAATCCCAAATTTTTTAATCTGTCAGTGTATTCTAGTTCCCCCATTCCCCTAATAATCCTGGTTGCTCTCCTCTGCACCCGTTCCAGCTCTACTATATCCTTTTTATACACTGGTGCCCAAAACTGTACACAATATTCCATGTGTGGTCTGACCAGGGATTTGTATAAAGGCAAAACTATGTCTTTATCATGAGAATCTATTCCTCTCTTGATACATCCCATAATTTTATTTGTTTTAGCAGCAGCCGCCTGGCTCTGGTCACTAAAATTAAGTTTACCATCCACCAATACCCCCAAGTCCTTTTCAGCTCCAGTTTTACTAAGTAATTGACCGTTTAGAACATAATTATACTTTTTGTTTCCATGGCCCAAGTGCATAACTTTACATTTATCTACATTAAACCTCATCAACCATTTCTCTGCCCACTCCTCAAGCTTCCACAAATCCCTGTGTAATGCTAAACTATCGACCTCAGTATTTATTACTTTATACAGCTTAGTATCATCTGCAAATATTGAAACTTGACTGTGTAAACCCACTACAAGGTCATTAATAAAAATATTAGAAAGAAGTGGCCCCAATACTGACCCCTGTGGAACTCCACTGGTAACATCAACCCAATCTGAGAATGTGCCATTAATGACCACCCTCTGTTTTCTATCACTAAGCCAATTACTTACCCAAATACACAGATTTTCTCCTACTCCCAGCAGTCTCATCCTATATACCAACCTTCTATGTGGCACCGTGTCAAATGCCTTTGAAAAGTCCAGATATACAACATCCACAGTGTCTCCCAGATCCAGTCTTGAACTTACCTCCTCGTAGAAACCAGATTAGATTAGTCTGACAGGACCGATCTCTCATAAACCCATGCTGATGCTATATTACTTTGGAGTCAATTAAGTAGTTTATATAAATACCCAGTAAAATCAGTAAATAGTTTCCCTTTGTTTCACGAAAAATGCCCCTCCCCCATTTGAAACGTTAGATCTTGGAAATCACCATAAAATATGTAATAGTTCTGGTCATTTAGGGCTTTTTAATACTGGTCATTTAGGGGTTAACACAACAGTCAAGGGCGTCGTTAGGTGGGAATATCCGGGCACAGTGAAGCACTTTTCACAGAGGCCCCTCCCCTTGCCCTCCTGGAGACTAGTGGTGCTAATAGTAGGGGCAGTGAGGGCCCGTCACCACCACAGCACAGCTACCTTCTCCTCCAGCCTCTTATATACCTGCAGCTCCCTCCCACAAGCCCTATATATGTGTGTGCAGCCTCCAGGGTCGAAGGGTGAGGGAGGAGGCTGCAGCCATTACCTCAGCCCTGCAACCAGAGTGCTGCACCACACAGCTGAGGAGTTACCACTTAACATTCCTCTTCATAATACATACATAGTAAGTGGCTTATAAGAGGATTCTCATAATGTAGTCCATGTATATAGTGTATGTGTGTTCATGAATATACACAGTTTAGTATTCAGATGTTTCTGTATATTTACTTGAACTTGTATCTAGGGTGTATAAGGCCTTGTGCACACAATGTGTAATGTTACTGTGAGCTTCATTCTTTTTTCAAACACCATCAAGTCACAGCCCCATTACTTTCAGTGGGTGTCACCAAACCATGAACATGCAGACTGCAAAGATATAGAACAGGTCCTATTCTTGCCCTTCTTTTCTGCGCGAGCAGTGTTTTTCTTTTGACATCAGCAGTTCTCACACTCCGATGTCACACCTTCACATGGATGTTTGTACAATACTTATGTATTTATGTATGATGTATGGAAAGAGCTCATGGACAGAGCCTTCACCATACATAATGGGTGTTTGGTGTATATTGCAGCAAACACCCATCAATTAATCAATGCTGGTACCTATCGCGAGTGTTAACCCTTTGCATGCCACTGTGACATGCGCTGCAATCTTGGCTGTGATCATCGCTCCCTGTAACATCATCGGGAAGCAATGATCTGTCTCCATGACAGCCTCAGGTCTTTATTAGATCTGAGAATTTGTCATTCAGGCAGATCTGTTACAATTATTAGACTACTCCTAGTTTTACTTCTAGATCCACAATAGTGTCTATGAGGGACTGTACCTATCACCTACTTTGTACAATATAATATCGCAAGGTGAAAAATATATAAAACTTAACTTTTAATACAAAGATACATAAAAACCACTACTAATACAAAGAACAATACACCAACACCTATTCGCCACTGTAATCTCCTATCACAGAATGCAGGACCTTCAAAGAGATGCCACTCTGGTCACTGATAGCAAGGGAATCATATACATAATGTTTATGCACACAATATATCATCACAGATAGCTCCCATGTAGACACTGGTAAAACAAGTAGTTGGCAATCAATCATGTAAATATGACAACCGCTTATGTACGTAGATGCCAAGTGCAATACAGGGGAAAACCAGGTATAAGCTACAGTAATAATAGCAATAGTAGCAGTGTGTGGAAAGAGGAAAAAGGAATATTCTTACCAATCCTGGGCGCAGGACTCGGACCATCAGATTCTCCGAGATAATGAAGAACCTACATGTCCCTTATATGCTAGAATATCACCTTAATGTCCATAGACTCCCGTCCTAACAAGGACGGTCCACAGCTGTCCCTGGCGTATAACTCGCCCTCGCTGTCAGAACTCCACGTTACCAGATGGTCCCATGTCAGAAAGGTTGTCCCAACGCGTTTCTTCCGCAATCCCGCGGATTCATCAGGGGAAATATATGTCATAAGTGTCGGTGACTCAAAAAATCATAGTGGTAGAGACCAAGCAGTGGCTCCTTTTGGTCTCCAGGCCGTCCAGCTTAATGAAGCCCAGACGGAACGACTGGCGTGTGCAGTGTTCTGCAGCACATAACCAGCTGTCTTTTAAAACAACCAGCTACTGCACGCCGCAACGCCGCCAACTTCCGGCTGGTGCCGATCACGTGACTGGTCATGTGGTCAGTCACATGACACCAGAGGGGGGCGGCGCTTTGTTCCGTGACATCAGATGAAGAGGGAAAAGCACATCCCCTCGATCTGATGCATTGTTGCGCAGGATGGTCACGGCAATGTGTAATACTGTACCGCTCACTGATAATAGCTGAAAGCATCAGGTGGGCCTATCTTGTTTGTATATATATGTAATGGCTCACACGTTACAAGCTCACTGGGTGGTAAGTATAAACACTATATACAATGATAATGGTACTTCATATGATATTTCCGGCAGTGTTAAAGTTAATGAAAAGAGAATCAAACAATCATGAGTATATAGCAACCTGAAGGAGGGAATGAAGGTCATCCCCAGAAATAATTAGATGTATTTGAAGGAGAGTTATACCTACCTATCGATAAAAGATGCAAAACTTAAAGTTTCATTAAGCCCATTGGGGGCAACTGTGGATAGGAAAAACAAATTTGATGGTCCAGCCGACAGCGGTGATCTTTTAGACTTTTATTTCGTCAAATTTTAAATATCCACAGTGTTAGTCCATAATTCCTAATTATGGACTAACACTGTGGATATTTAAAATTTGACGAAATAAAAGTCTAAAAGATCACCGCTGTCGGCTGGACCATCAAATTTGTTTTTCCTCAGTACATTGCCTGTGCAAGCCAGGCGGGTTTCGTGCCGACTCCAACGTGACCAGGGAGGTGAGCTGGGAAACCGCTTTTTTTCTTCCGAATGCTTGGATTGTTTGCTCACCGTGCTCACCTCCATGAAAATATTGAAATCCACGATAGTGTTGATCCTGTCTTATGAATAGAGGCTTAGCTCAGCCCTCCATACACAAAATTGTTGACAGTTCATATCAACTATGAATCGTATGGAAAGAGCAGCGGCGGTGTTCTCCACTACCGCAGAGGAAGTAGAACCTGTTCACACCGAAGTTAATAATGAAAAAGGCTTATACAAGCTAATGGAAACTGAAACTATTATTTGGTGGGACAGGACGACGCTACAAACATATGTAGACAAATTGATGATTCCACGAGGGTTAAGAATTAAAAAAATCCCTTCTACCATCTATTCCGATACCTTCGTGAAAAAATGGAACGGGATTCTATCACAGTGTTCTCTGGATCTCATGAAACTCATAATAGAAGAAGAAGACACCAGACTTCAAGAATTACAATCTGAGATCAAACTCATCAAAGAGAAGCTACCTCATGATAACGCAGAATCCATATGTACGGAATCAGAAAGACGCATATCTTTATTAGAGGAAAGGATTTCTGTTAATAAAAAATCCAAGTTTCAACGAGACTGTCTTGACTATAGCAAAGACGAAGTATATGAGTGGGGCAGATGGGACAACTCTACTCATACACCAAAATCCATTCTTAAACGATCACATAAGAAAAACAAAGGACGACAAGAACATGTAATACCACGAGTTAATTTCACCTCGTCAGACCCAGAGTCCACAGAAGGTCCAACTCAAGAGTCAGAGACAGATTCCCCCGAAAAAATAACCAAAGAAACCAACCTATTATAGAAAACCACGTAACAAAAAGAAACCAAAAAACACAGAGGGGGGCGTAAACACCGTGGAAGGCATCCCCAGATGGAGACTACGAAGCCAGAAGAACAATTAAAGGTATTTGACGTTTTAAATCTTTCTAGCCGCACTTTATCGAAAGATCAAGAAGAGCTCCTTTCTCGGGGACTTAATTTTGTACCGACCAAAAACTTTGACTTATATTCTACCTTATGTAACGTAAATAAATTTGTACGGGATTTAACAGTTAAAAAACATTTTTTTAATCATGAGTCTAATTTGGAGTTGATGACTTGTACTCAAAGTATAAAAGAAAAAAATGTATTTAAAAATATGTCGTTCTTAGAACAAATGACTTTGTCTACCTTATATGATCTAGACAATAGCTCCACACAGAAGATAGACTTGGAACAAGTCGTTAATTTCAACATCAAAAACCCTAAATTTTACCCCATACAATCAAGATGTGAATCCATGGACCTTTTTCAGGAACGGGTAGAGAGGGATTTGAAAGATCTACAAAAATCAGAAAAATTTCCCGATTTTCACTCTTTAGGGGAGCTGAGAACCATACTCCGTGAAGCTCTTGGGCAGGGGATAATTGACGGTAATGAATTGAAGTTCCTGGAACCAGTGACCCCCATGATTGCCACTTTTTATGGGCTCCCTAAAGTCCACAAGGGATTGGAGCCACTAAAGGGTAGACCAATTGTTTCAGGCACTAATAACATCACTCAAAATTTGGGAGTCTACCTAGACAAAATCTTGAGATCCTACGTGGAATCCCTTCCATCATACATACGAGACTCCATGGATCTTCTAAGGAGGTTGGAAGGCATTACAATGGATGAGGGGTATTTCCTTGCCTCCATTGATGTTGAGGCTTTATATTCCTCTATCCCACACAATAGAGGCCTTGAAGCAGTATCATATTTCTTGAGAACAAGAGGGGTCCAATTTAGGCAACATGATGAGTTTATATCTAAATCTCTGCAATTTTGTCTTACACACAACTACTTTCTGTTTAATGGGAGGTACTACCACCAGCTCAGGGGCACGGCCATGGGTTGGCCCTGTGCGCCAACCTATGCCAACTTGCTCCTGGGCTGGTGGGAGGACACCATTGTTTTCTCACCAGAAGCTGACCTTTATCAAGGACATATAGAATTATGGTTACGCTTTATTGACGACATTTTGATTATCTGGAGTGGATCCAAATCAGCTTTTACTGATTTTGTTCAGCATCTGAACCGTAACGATATTGGCCTCAAATTTACTTACGAGATTAGTGGCGAAAAACTGGCCTTTTTGGACATACTCCTTACCAAAGGACCGGATGGTCTATTACAGACAGAGGTATTTAGAAAGGCTACCGCTACTAACTCGTTACTGAGGTGGGAGAGTAGCCACCCAGTTCCTCTAAAAAGAGGAATACCTCGGGGCCAATACCTTCGTTTACGAAGGAACTGCTCTGACAGGCATTCATTTTTGAAGCAGGCTGATGACCTCAGAGTGAGATTTTTGCAGAAAGGCTACCCGGATAAAATATTAAGGAGTGCATTTCATAACGCTCTGAATAATGATAGAAGAAATCTTCTGGTTCCGAGGGCCAGAGCTGGCCCTGATAATTTAGTGAGATTCATCACCACGTTCAATAATGGCTCCGATACCGTTAGGCAAATCATCTCGAGGCATTGGTCTACTTTACTAATGGATACTGACATTGTTGATGTCTTGACTCCACAACCATCCATCACCTACCGCAAGGGTAGGTCCTTGAGGGACCGCCTAGTACACAGCCATTTCTCCACAAGTCCGAGGAATACATGGCTGGATGTTAGGAAACCGAAGGGGTCTTTTAAGTGTAATGGTTGCATAGCCTGCCCCTATATCCTGGTAACAAAGAAATTTGTGGCGAATGTGACTGGTGAGGAAATTCAAATTAACTCCTTTATTAACTGTAAAACAAAGGGAGTGATCTACAGGGTCGTATGTATTTGCGGCCTTGAATACATTGGAAAAACCTTCAGGGAGTTTCGCAGACGAGTGGGCGAACATCTGGCCGATATCAGGCACTCGAGAGACACCCTGGTGGCAAAACATGTTCATGAATGTCACCAGGGATGTACTGATACAGTAAGGTTTCATGGTTTTATCCAGGTACCTCGAAATGTCAGAGGGGGTGATTGGAACCAAAAAATACTACAAACTGAGATCCGATGGATTTTCAGGCTATCCACAGTTGCCCCAATGGGCTTAATGAAACTTTAAGTTTCACCCCGTCACCCCCGTCCACCTGAGCCTTCCTTCACTGCTCTCAGGTCTGCCGCCGCTTTCAGAGTCCCCTTCTTGGTCTCCATTTATGCTTTCTTCATGCTTATCCGGTCACAATATACCTTTGCATTTGGCTTGGAGCCCGAGGCTGCCATTTGGCTTCTCACATGTTTGGATAGGTTAGGGGACCTGTTTTTGTTTATTTGCATTTAGCAATTGAGCATCTTTCTACTGTGGTCAGTCAGGTTGGCCTTGCATCACTCACCTTGTGTTGGTCGGGGGGTAGTTTACAGATTCACTATACCTAGTGACTGTATGATCTCATGTATATAGAGTTTTTAAATGATTTTAAATGTGTGTACTTTTTGAACATTTGTCAGTTGTCTAATAAACTTTGATTTCTATTTTTGCACTATACAAGAGCCTTTGAATGCATTCTTTTTTCTTGTATTGCTTTCGTGTTGGCATTTGTGCATTGGCTCATAAACAATTTGTGGCTGTGCTACACCCATCCTTTCTATTATTAAGAGTCATGATATGTCAAAATGAAGAAATCTTTTTTTGTACAAAAACAGAACCTATATAATTTGGAATCCCCGTAATTTCACCGACCCAAAGAATAAATGGGAGGTATCATTTGGTGTGCACAGTAGAAGCCGTATAACAGAGCCCACAAGAAAATGGTGTAAAAGCATTTTTATGTCCAAGTTTACTGCATTTGGAATGTTTCTACCGATTTCCAGTACAGGCAGTCCCCGGGTTACGTACAAGATAAGTTCCATAGGTTTCTTCTTAAGTTGAATTTGCATATAAGTCAAAACTGTATATTTTACAATTGTAGATCCAGACAAAATTTTTTGCTGTAAATGGATCCAAATATTATCAATAAAGCTTCATTACAGACACCTTACAGCTGATCATTGCAGCCTGGGACTATAGTAAAGCATCCAGAGAGCTTCACCAGAGGTCACAGTAGGCAGAGGGGTCTCTCCTTAACTAGGGGTCGTCTGTAAGTCGGGTGTCCTTAAGTAGGGGACCGCCTGTAAACGGCATAGAAAATTAAATGCTGGCTATGCTCCGGATCCAAAGATGAGTTATGTAATGGTGCACAGTGCTGTCAGCTTCTTGCTCCACTACAGACCCTACAACACTGCACAATGGGGCTGAGAGCTCTGCAGGAGGAGGTAAAGTCAATACATTGGGGCTCATTTACTAAGGGCCCGGCACTTTCGTCGGGTTTCCTGACTTTTTCCGTTTTGCACCGAATTCTACCGGGATTTTGGCGCACGCGATCAGATTTCGGCGAAATTGCACCAGCTTTCACGCAACAGAAATCGGGGGCCGTGGTAGTTGGAAAACCGACGGATTCGGAAAAATCGTGGAATTTAAAAAACGAATTGTGTCGCAAAATCAATCACTCACATGCACCAGGAATCGGTGGGTGAACTCCGACGGACCTCGCCGCAGCAGCAACACCTGGTGGATATCGGGCGCATGACCTTAGTGAATCGCCGGAAGACCCGAATCAGCGCCGGAGAACCCGCCACTGGATCGCGACAGACCGGGTAAGTAAATGACCCCCATTGTGTCTCCTGGAGGAGGCGCATTTAAGTTGGTCAAAATTCTGTCTGGCTGGGGATAGGGGTCCCAGAGGTGGAACCCAACCTATGATGTATTAAAGAGAACCCGTCATGCAAATTAACCCCTCTAATCTAAATAGATTTTCATAAACTACCTCTACATGCCTGTAAACCTAAGCAATGAGGTCCTAAAGCTGTATGCAAATGACCTGTGAAATGTCCAATGAGTCATTAGCATATTCAAGCTGTCCAGCTTATTCATGAGTGGGAGGCACAGACACACCCCCAGTGCTTGACTGACAGCCTGTGTAATGCTGTGATGGCTGCTACATGTGCTTGCTGGTGGCCACACCCCCTGCTGCCTGTGTGTAGGAGAGATACAACAGCTCCAGGCAGCCATGTGCATAGCAGAACATGTCAGGTACTTGTGTAGCTGATGTCTGTGTATCACATGTCAGCAGATGCACTAACTATGCTTTACTATACATTACACACAGACATGAGCAGGAGGAGGAGAAGGGAGGGGGAACAGGTTTATGTCACTGCCTCTGACCATGTGACCAGCCTCATTTACATAATAAAGAAATAATGATTTTACTATGATTAATGTATGAAATGACTAGATAAAGGCTGGGATGGGATCCTTGTGAGCTGCTCCAACAGGTTGTGGTGAGAGGACTAGTGACAGAGACATGATGACAGGTGTCCTTTAAGTACATATCCTGTGCATATGTTATAAATACTAGAGAATACCCTTTTAAAGGGTTTGTCCGAGAGTTCTGGGGATAAAACTAAAGGTGGCCAGGAGAGGGCTGCTTAAAAACATAAACCCCTACTTACCTTCCAGTGCCCTCTGCTGCTGTAAACAAACATGGCCACCGGAGCAGCGCTGGACTCAGCTTCAGGCCGGCCGTGGCTGGGCACGCCTACCCGTCCTTATTCACAGCATTGTGTATGGGGACCGGAAGATTGTCGGGCGCTGATCCGGCGGCCATGTTTGTTTACATGGCGCCCGGACCGGAGTGACAGCAGCGCTGGATACCGGAGGTAAGTAGGACTTTATTTTTTTTAAGCAGCCCTCTCCTGGCCACCTTTAGATTTTTTTCCAGAACTCGGACAACCCCTTTAAGTGTTAGGGCCACAATGACTGGATATAAGAGACAGGGATTTCTCTTGTTATTTTTATAGACGCATATGATAAGAATTGTTACTTTTGCAGCAAAAGCATGGGTATTCTGTAAGAGATGATGCGACAGACAATTTGAAACATGCAACTTAGGGCCCGTGCCCGGATCTTTAATGACCCTAGCAACGCCCATGACAACAGTAGTACAATTCTGGCATCCATGAAAAAATGATTATGACAGGAAAATGAAGGCTCATGAGTAGCCAAACTCAGAGGGATGAGAAATTAGAGACCCATAGGGAGCCCAGATAGTGTCAAAACAGGAGTAGGGAACTATTCTATATAAATTTCCCATTGAACTCATACTATATTTGTATCCCAAGCTCTAAATTCCCCTCTAGTGGTGGTTGCGGGTAGCCAAGGTGTTTTCATTAAAAAAATATATATATCTTACATTAAGAGACAATGTAGAACATTGCTAGAACTCTTTTATAGCAATTAATTTGTCATTTATTTATAAAAAAAAAAAGAAGCAAGAAATATTAAGACACATAGTAACACAACACGTTAAACAAGAAAAAAGAAACATTTGTCACATGGATGGTTTCAGAATGCCATGCTTTAACGTTAATGCTCTAACTTAAGAAAAAAAAAAACATTATTTAAGAATGAAATCTGAGAAATTTTCGATAAAGATTATCACCTTTTCAGGGTTTGCAGATAATGAGGCATTTTAACCTGAGCTACATTAGGACATGCCATCCATTATATAATGCTACTCAAGAGGATATAGGAACACTATGCAAGCAGATTAAAGGCTTCTAATGGTAGTGCTTAATGTCAAATGAAGCATTTTAGATTGAAAACAACAACCACAAACTGTAAAATACATTTTTGAACACCAATTCACTAAATTACTAGTATGATATTTGGAACAAACAAGAAAGATTGGATTGATTTGTGTGGTTTTCAATGGAGCAAATAGTGAAGTAACCCAAGTCACCCCCTTCATCCTTCTGTGACCCTAGAGAACAAACATTGTTGTATGATGGATGGAAAAGTAATCAGAACCTGCCTTACTTGTTGCTGGTATAGATAAGCTCCGAGACAGTTTGTAAACACTGACACCAGGATCTTTTTATTCACTACTAACATTATGAAAGAGAGGTGTTTGCATTCTAATATCAATAAAGTTATGAGCGAATTCTGATGCAATAAAGAGGGGATCAGGTGTTTTTATTAACCCCTTAGTGACCGAGCTCATTTGTCCTTTGATGACCACACCCTATTTTTCAAAACTGACATGTGTTTATCCGGTAGTAACTTTAACCCTTTACCGACATGTGACGTATCTGTGCCCTCTACATAATCGATTTGTGTTTATTGCAATCCTAGAGAAAAGATTACCGAACGTATGAAGGCCTGTTTTATAAATATCTTTTGTGAGTATGTCGATTAAAAGTAAACATTTTTAATAGTAAAAAAAACCTGCTGTACTATGGTTTGTTCTTTTCATTTTGGGAGCTAAGTCGACACGCCTGGGAGTCAGACGGAACCATCAGCGGAGGTTTGGAGTTTCCTAGTCAGAAGACGAGACACCTGCACTGGATTCAGCTGTGATCCGCGAGACCATCTACTGACCCCAGCTTGACGAACACTACCCTAGGAAAGTAAACCCTTAATAGGAATTTACCGCTACCCTTGTGCATTGACTTGGAAAAAGAAGAGTCATTGAAGTGGGGCAAGTATTTATTTATTTATTTAGTGTTTAGACTTTTTTTCTTTATTTTCTCCTTCGCCGTTTTCTACCTCTATTTTAGATCTTGCATTTTCAGGTATTAGGTTTGCAAAAAAACTGAATTGACCTTTGTGATTAGTACTATACAAACTATACTATTTTTCTCCTGGGCTGATTCTCCAATCAGTTCTGTGCTCTACTGATTCGTGTGAGACTTCTGGATCGGTATTAAGGATAGCCAAAATCCAGAGCAGATCAGGAGTAGATCATGGGGCACTTACGATCTCCCATTCTACTGATTGTGAGGGGTTCAACAAATGAAACCTCCCAAGTTCATACATTGTCCTCTACCCACAGGATAAGGGATAAATACAATTAAAGGCACAACCCCTTTAAGGAAATATATCTCCCAGGGGTCTTTTATGACCTCATGGGTACATATAAAGTAACAAAACACACACTTTCTTTATGTGTCAATTAAAAATATATAAAAAACATACTTTACATTAAAAAAAATGTTTACCTTTTTGTAACATTACACCTAATAAGACTAAAAATGATCCTATAAAATTCCCATAAAAAATGTTAATTATTGACTAGCCCAATTACATTCTACAGAAAAGAAACATTGCGTTTATCAGGCAATAAACATCTGTGCCCATTCGGGCTTCAAAAGCAATCCTCTGTAAAGTACGGCTGAGGATGTGCTGATGTGTGTGGTTTTGTTTTTAGGTTACATTCTGTACTTATTAGTCTAAACAGTGATTTAACCCTTTCCTGGGTCATAATTTCTCCCATGCTGGTCTGATTTTTAGGGATCTGGTCCAATCACATTCTGGACAGGGACTTTGACATCTCATGAAAGATTTGCCTGCTATTTCCCCTGTGATTGCTATAAGTCTTCTTCAGAGCTTGCTAGCTTTTCTCTTGACTTGGATTCCTTGTTTTCTGACCATCCATTTGCCTCTCGTTTCTATACTGCATTCTCCTTTTGTTTCTAACTTGTATTTGTCAACTACTCTTCTATGCTTTTATTGTCTTGGCTTTGTCTCAGTGTTCGCAGTTGTGGACAAGAAGGCAGTGTCAACTAATTATCAACCACTGCTATGAGTAGCAGTTGGTAGGGGGGTTAGCCTTAGGGATCACTGTCCTTGTCTGTCCTCTAGTCCATCCAAGCCATTCCCTTACTGCATAACACCAACTTGTGGAAGCACCTGAAAGAAACATTATAATGTTGAGCATGATTTCCCATTAAAAAATACAAGCTGCTGCAACTGGTCCTCCTGTCGCTCTACATGCATCATTGTCCCATCTAACAAAAACTGAGTGATCATGGTAGGTTTAGCCCTCCATACATGGATCTCATAAGAGGAAAAACAATTGGGAATGTGGAATTTCATTTTTTTAGGATTATTTAAGTGTAATCCCTTAAATATGTAAGCTTTATGTTTATGTAAATTCGTGTCAGAGGTTACTGTGGCATGAAGTAGTTACGTCGTGGAGCAGGAGTACAGGTTACAACACACCACAGTAGCCTGTATCGCAGTCGCCTTCAAGCTCCTCCTCAGTCCGCAGCTCCACACAGCTGCCGGGTCTTATTGCAAAGCTGGAGTTCTGTGCATGTATAATACCTTATTAGATAGGTAGGTTTCCTTTAAATATGAAGGTGTTTATAATTTAGAAGCATACAGAGGTATCATACCCCATGATTTGTAAAGAGCTGCAGAATGTGATGGTGCTATAGAAATAAAGATTAATTTTTATTATTATTATTATTATTATTATTATTATTATTATAAAACTTGTACTTGTTAAGTTGAACAAAATAATTCCTAAGTGTTGCAATTTATTTCCCAAGATGTATTTTGTGATGTAATAGAAAGAATGATTCAACCACATTCCTGCCCTGACTTCACATTCACCCTTAAATGAACTGGCTAATTCAGTCAGATCTAAAAAGTCAGGCTATTAAAGGGGCAATGATTATCTAGCACTGTCCAGCTGCCCTCATCACTGGCACACTCAGACATGACCTCAATCATGAAACCAGCTCTACCACTCAATCTCATGTCCTAAAGTAAATAGTTGTAAAACTGATCTTAGCAATGTTTAACTACCCAGTCATTCTGTGCAAAGAGCTCAAAGTATGTTCGTAGGTAAGTGTAAAATTGTCATCACAGGTCTGAAAGATTACAAGGTTAATTAATCTTCCTGAGCAGGGTTTTCTTCAATCCTTATTTGTCTTTGCTGAGGTTGTTTTAGGACAAGGCGTTTTAGTGCGCCTAAATATATCACAGCAGCTGGCAGTAATGGCAGGCAGTTAAATACGCTGGGTTTTCTCTGGTCTGTAATAAATAAAATTGTTTGTGAATATTTTTATAAATACTAATGTAATGATATCGCTTTATAAAAAGTAGTCCATACATGTATGACAACTACAGAATACTCTTGAGAGAATCTTGTTTTATGATGGCTAAAATGAAATCGCAGAAGGTTAGAAAAGAGAACAGGACTACAAATTGTGAAATCCAGAAACTCAAAGGGCAGCAGAATATATACTTACTATATGTGATCTCTACTTAGGAATAATTTATGTATTTTCCTTGAGTTGTAATATATGCATTTGTAATATTAAATATGTTGTTCAAGAATGCAAATACCATTTATCTTCTATTTTCTAGATCTGTATGGTTTACTAAAGGCCCATAGATGTATTTATTAATAACTAGGTCAGTGTTAAAAATAGTTGATCTGGATATGACTATACACCAGGGGCATTTCTAGGGTCATAAAAGATACAATCTCAAACATACATGTACCAAATTCTTATTACAAAAAACACACTCAGAAACATGAACATGACTCCACTCTTGGCTCCCTTCAGTTGTTCAATTAGAATACCCCACCTTCGTTTGAGCACAGAACCGGCCCGAAGCCCGCCCCATTTATAGTAAAATGCCAAAAAAAGGGGAGCCCAAACTCAAATGTACAATTCTTTTACAAATTCTTATTAGGGTTAATCCGCCTGCATACACTCCCCTCATGCATGTATTTACAACATACAACAGCAGCCAAAGAATATGCAGCCACAGTCAACACAAGCAGAATAAACACATACTCTATCTGCATTCTTATTTTCTCTGTAAGGCTCACTACGATCGCTTCTACCAGCAATATCTGTAGAAATCTGTACACAAACATTTTATGCTCTTTGTATTGCCCGCTCCATTTGGTTCACCAAAGGGTGAAAACTTTATTGGCCTCAGAATTCGGCAATGTAATTTTGCACAAAAGATTTCAATTTTTTAAAATCTACTAAAACCTAATAAGACCTACATAAATTTGGTATTGAGGTAATCATACCGGCCTAAAGAATAAAGGGGAAGGAGTTCACAAAAAAAGTTGTAAAAGCCCACAAGAAAACACCACAAATGTATTGTTTTGTCAATTTCACTGCACTTGGAATGTTTTTCCAGCTTTCCAGTACATTACATGGAATAATATTGTAAAATGTACAAATTGTCCTGCAGATAACAAACCTTCACACATCTCTGTAAATGGAAAAATAAAAAAGTTATAGGGGCACATTTACTTTGTGCCTGTTTTCTGATGGACTTTCCATGCTCTTTTAGGTGTAAACTGCTTGCACAGGTATTTAAGAAGTGTCTGCACCACAAATGTGTTGCACGCAACCGTTTTGTGGCGCAGCTCCACTAGTCACCATTCAACACAAATTAGGGGGGTTTTCGGCGCTCAGTCGGACCCCCTATGTTAAAGGTGCACCAAGAAAAAGTTGTGAACTCTGTTGGGCCAGTGCAGGGAAGCGACAGACTCATGATTGCTGGCACACATTCTTAATTAATCTGTCGCACCGATCATTATACACAGGAGGAGCACTTTAAGTGCAGTTTCCCACATTCTTAGTAAATGTGCCCCAGAGCTTTTTGAATGAAATAAGGAATGAAATAAAAATTGAGGAATTAAAAACAGAAACGCAAAGACCAAAAAAGAGTTGAGTCCTGAAAGGCTTAATACTGATAACAGTGGCAGCTATAATGAAATCATAAATCACATAGAATTATAGACACTACATGACATCACAGGTCACATCATATTCTCCGTCTGATATCACAGTTTGTGTAGAATGTCAAAATTGAGCCCTCGTCTGTTATTTGAGCTTGAGAGCTTGAAATGGACAAGTCTACATATGTTTAGGCCATTCAACATGTAGCTGGGCTTGAGGGTTGATGTTTAAAACTACACCATTACGTCTTTAAAATTTTTACATTATTAAAAGAAATCAATTACTCATGCAGTTTATTTATTCATTTTCCATTGCCAATTTGTCTTTTATTCATCTAAAGTGGACTGAAGCAGAAAGCAGTGAACACACAGCAATAATTTGCTGCAAAAGGCAGCATAGAAAGTCATTTAAAATCAGATAAGGGAATTGATAGCTGATTTTCTGCAAGTTATGTAGTGGAGAAAGGGATTTGTGCTATAATAATTAAATCTACAATTGAGAAAATCTCTCCTAGGCTTACAGAGTAATTAGAAAGGCTGGAAGAAGATTGAATGCAATTTAGAGTTATCTATGTGCATTGCTTACATAGGGGGAGATTTATCACTGACTTTTTGGCGTAAAAAAGTGGCAAAAAAATCCTGGATGGCTTTTTTTGCAATTTTTGGAGTAAAAAAATTACAAGGGCCGTTTTCCCGCTACTCAGAAACAGTGGCTTAAATATAGAACCACTGCTAGTGCAATGCTGTGCAAAGCCAGATTTATTCCAAAAAAGTCACAGTCACTCCCCTCCTGCCTTATGTGCTGTTGCTATTATTTTACTCTACTCCTTCTTAGGTTAATAACTTCATTAGTCATATCCATTAGAGTATTAGTATATCATAAATATAGTCCATGTGCACAGACAACATGCATTTAGTAGTGTTGAGACAATGTAGGAAGTAATTGGAGAAAAACCCCTGAAAACACATATAAACAGAACTTTTATGCAAGTAACTAACCCTCACTCCAATCAGAAATTGTCTTAGGGCCCAGGCAAGCGCTGGGCCGGGAGGAAGAGGGGAAGGGATGAGCGCTCTTCACCCTTCCTCCCTCCATAGAAAGAAGAGCTGCAGGACACGATCACGGTGCCATGTTGCATTGTGTTCTCACTGCACCATGACCAGGAGCCATTGAAATCTATGGGGGGCCGTGATCTGGTCACAAATCATGATTTGTAGTCTTCTATCACTGAAAACGAACACACAACGCCGTAACATTATGTGCTGATGCCTTCTTATTTTTTACATCAACATCTACAGTACCTGCATTATATCTACTTAGAAGTGATGGTGAAGGAAAATGGAAAATTATTTAAGGGTCGGGGATAAACGGAATCTGCAACAATAATAAACACAATTTTAAAGTTAAATCCTGCGGTTTGTCCGAATCCATTGGATCGTCCAACGGGCCACCCCCGATTTGTGTTGCATGGAAGCCGGCACGATTGTGCCAAGATCCGATTGCATGCAACACAATGCCCTCCTAAATCCCTGTCCCGGAGGCGTGATCCCCGAAAAGACGGAAGGAAATGCGGCTGCGGGTCCCTTAGTAAATAAGCCCCAATGTGTTTGTGTGCTGTCTTGAATTTCTTTGTTTGGGTACAAAATGGTGATTGTTTTGCAGCTAACCCCCAGTGCTCCTGCCTTGTCTGTTCACAGATTAAGAGTTGGCTAATTTCATTGGTTGACTGATCTCTTAGTGTCCGGTTGTGATAATATTTCACAAAAGAATAATGCAAATACCATTTAATATTTATGTGATTGTAAAAATGTGTGAATATATATAAACATATAAAACTTGTGTACAGTAACAGCATAAATAGAAGTGGAAGGCCTAATACTGTATACTGGTAGTCAGTTTTTTGCCCTTCACTGTAAAAGCTTACGATTTCCATATTTCTTCAATAGCCACCAAAAAAAGCAACAAGAGCATTGCTCTAGGCAAGCAATTTAATTAGGCACACATTTTCCTGGCTTAACCCCAAGTGTATCACCTAATTTTACATGCAAATACTTTTTTACGTTTATCCACATAGTCATATGGAATTCAGAAATCAGTAATTGTAATTTACTGTAAGTAGATTTGGTTCCATTTAGAAATCTCATTGATGTATAAAAGTCTATTAACTCTTTATGATATCAGAGTATTCTGTAGGCCATAGTTTGGGTTTTGCTCACCAAAATTTATTATTCTACAAGAAGCTGCTAACTACATAATTTAAAGGGAACCTGTCACCAGCTATTACTACATTAGAACCCTCAGGTAGTTAATGAAAAAGTCTACCACCTACACCAAGCATTATAATTTGCCGTAAGCATGTTGTACAGCAATGTTTAGTGATTTCCAATATGTCTTTATTATTTCTGTCCACTGTTCCTGAGCTCCCAGGCCACTACTATTCCTGCTTAACTCCTTAAAGACCAAGTTTTTTAATTTTTAATTTACAAAGCTATTGTATTTTCTCGTGCCATCATTTAATATCCTGTGTCATGTACTGGGAAGCTGGAAAAACATTCTAAATGTGATGAAATTGTCAAAAAAACACACAGTTGCACCATATTCTGATGGGCTTTATTTGTTTTTATTAACCCCTTCTGGACTAAGCCATTTTATGGCCTTAGGACCAAGCCTGATTTTTAAAAATTGCCCTGTGTCATTATAGAAGGTATTTTGAGATTGAAGTACAATGTGTGACGAGAAAACAAAGTGATAGAAGAATTTTGATGATATCTTTTGTGTTTAGCTATGAAAAAAATTGAAATTTGGCAAAAATGTCTAAAAATTATTCAACTTTTCATTATTCTGCTTTTCAGGCAGATAGTCATAGCATCAAATTAACTTTATAGCTAACATTTCCCAAATGTCTGCTTTCTATTGGTATGGGTTTTTATGCATCCTCTCTCTTTTCTAGGTTGTAGGAGGTTTAGAATTCTGGGTGCATTTTAGAGGCACCTGCTCAGCTTTAATTGACTTTGAGAGGCCTCAATATCAGTAAAATCCTGTAAATTATGTCATTTTAGAAACTACAACCCTCAATGTGTGAAAAATCAACGCTTTAGATGTTTCACAGGGGTTAAAAAAATGGAGGTGCAATTTACAAGCTTTAATTATTTTTTAGACAATGCATTAATTTTGGCCAAAAAATTAAACTGCCACAAAGTACTAAATGATAAAAAAACCTCCACAAAGTCTGATACCTTATTTCTTCTGAGCATGAGGATGCTCTATATGTGTTGGTAAACTTCTGTATGGGCACATGGCCGGGCACAGAAGGGAAGGAGCGCCATTCAGAGCAGATCTGAATGCTCACATTTTACAGCCTATAAAATGTTTAGTTTTTTTTTTGGTAATTTGTACAAATGGGAGATTTTTTTTTTGATGAGATCCACTTTTCAGGTGCATCATTTATGGGGTGTTCAATAGCTAATATTCAGATTTTATGAATTCAGAAGCTAACCGTACCATAAAAATAATATGTTATCTTTATTCTATGGTCATCACGATTTCAGCGCCATTTGTATAGATTTTTTATGTTAACTTGTTTTGCAGAATATAGAACTAATTTTGTGTGAAATTTGCTTGTTTTTGCATCATCATGCATTAAAGGGCATAGCATTTGTATTTTTCTTATTTACCGAGCTGTTTTAGAGCTTATTTTTGCGGGACAAGATGTATTTTTTGTGTTTTTTTACAGAGTGCACTGTACAGGTTCAGTGACAATTTTATTTTATTGTACGGGTTGTTACAGACCTGGTGATACCCAATATGTTGTGTGATTTTTTGGTGATTTTCACTTTTTTATGTTGTATTTGATTTTTTTATGGGATGGGACTTCAAGGGACCTTTATTTTTTTTTAATAATTTTTTTAATTGCACTTTTTTTAAAACTTTTTTTTACTGTTCTATTTTGTCCAAGGGTGGGACATGAACAAGTGATCATTTGATCACTTGTTCATTGTAATATACTGCAATAATAATATATTGCAGTATATTACATAGTCATTAGCACTATGTAGTGCATTCAGCACTATCCTAACAGGCTGTTACTGAAGGCAGCTCTGGGGCCCTGCACAGAGGGTCCCGATCATCGTGGCAATGCACTATGGATGATGCGATTGCTATGACCTGTAATGGCTGTTACTGCAGGGTCCTGGCTATCGCGCACTGCCGGGTTCCTGTGGAGATCGCATGGGCTCAGCTTCTGAGCACTGGCGATCTACATGACGTAAAATAGCCAAAAAGTGTCCATTTGGATGCTTTTTGTTAAAGAGTTTATCGCCAGGAATAGCTGCCTTTATTTTTTAAAAGATCTGACATTTTGGGACTTAGCAATATCCAATTATTTTTTTATGTGTGTTCTAGGAAAAGGAGGGTGGGGTTTTTTTTCATATTTTTTAAAACTTTTTTTCTTACTATTATTTCAATTCCCCTAATGTACTTGAACCATAGGGAGCCTGATCACTTACATAATATACTGCGATACAACTGTATTGCAGTATATTGTAGATATACTGCTTCTATATTACAATCTGTCTCAAACGACTGTGATATTGTAGCAGTATATCTACAATATATGACAGTACAGTTATATTGCTGTGTATTGTATGAGTGATCAGATCCCCTAGGATTATAGTATTTTAAGGGGGCTGAAATAATACTAAAAAAATGTAAAAGTTTAAAAAATATGAAAGGAAATGTAAAAATAATTCAACTCAACCTTGCTTGGAACATACATAAAACATATTAGATATTGCCATGTCCCAAATTATCCAATCTATTAAAATATAAAAACAATTATACCTGGCGACGAACGCCATAAAGGAAAATACCGCCTTAATGCCTGAAACGCCTCTTCTATAAGAAATCTAATATATGATACAAAATGGATAAAAATTTTACAAAATATTTTATGGATTCTTGAGCTTGATATACAATTGTACATATGTTCTCCCAATTTTAAGAATGTACTATACAATAAAGTATGTAATGAATCTAAGAAAAAGAAAGTGATATGGCAATCATATACCAGGCTCTCAGCTTTCATTGCACTGGTCAGTATCCTTCAATGATGTTGTGGAGGTGGTCGACCAGCATTTAAAAGAGCATAGCTGTTAGGTGCTGTGGTTGGGTTTAACCACGGCACCTAACAGGTTAACAGCCACAATCATTGCCAACACTGACTGTGGCAGTTACCACCACGTATAAAGAGCCCTCTCCTTACACCAATTCACAACATATATTTACTCAGCTTTTCGTGAAAGGGTTAAGTCTCTTCTCTCCTCTTCCAGAGGAGAAACTTCAATGGACCATCACTGCAGACACCACTATCTTGGTGTATATATGCTTTTAATGTTTAACAGTCAAATTTTTTTTGGTTTTAAAGGAAATCAACCATTTGTAAAAGCAAAAAAAAATAGAAATACTCAGCTCCTCCTCTTGAATATCATCCCAGCTCTGTCCTCTGTTAGTCTTGACATGCCGGATCACCAAGAAAAGAAACTTATAATTAACAGCCCGGAGCACAGGTAGAAGATGTCCGGTATTCCAGGCTGCTAATTATGCATGCCCCCACACCCCCCTCTGGGATAATGACACACCCTAGAGGTGTGAATTCACCTTCCTCTCCCAGCTGTATAATTAGCACCCCGCAAGCGCCAGACATATTGTCCCCTCACTCCCACCTGCTAATTATAACTTTCTTTTCTAGGTGATCCCTAGGCGTGTCAATACTAGCAGACCACAGCACGGGATCAACATCAACAGGAGCGGAAGTGAATATTTCTAATTTTTTTTTGTTTTCTCAAATGTTTCTTTGGTATCTTTTAATACTAGAATATCCAATAAACGAGAGATTGGATTTTTTTTTTTTACAATATGTTTAGTTTTTATGTGGTCTATAAAGCCAGGAGGATATTTAATAATGCTATGCTCACATGTAATACAATTACTGCAGGCATTTATGTGACTGAAAATCAGATCCATAGTTCTCAGTGTGGCTTTTTAGCTTTCTGCATGTATCATATGAATAATGAGAAGTCTTAAAAAATGTCAACATCACCTCTGCAAAGAATAAAAAATCTAATATATGATCCAAAATTTATAAATAATTCACAAATGTATTGCTTTTTGAGGCTGAGATATAATTGTACATAAATTTTCCCAATTTTTGCAAATCAGATGTACTATACAAACAGGACAAGATTTACAGTATGTAATAACACAGAAGTGTATAATAAGTACTTCTGCAGCTTAATCGAGTTCCTAGATTGAGGATTGCTATGGCCTTATTAAAAAAAATCAACCATTTTAATCATTTTTCTTGGAAAGAAAAACATGCTAAATCATTTGTTGTGTAGACTGTGGCTCCTATAAGTTACTTGTTATATAAAAATGAGAAGAGTGTCCCAGTGGAGAATCATGTAACACAGGCACAGGGTTATTATACTAATTCACAAATAACTGACAACTGGGTTACGTTTCATAAGGGACTTTCTGAACTCACAGAACAGGTGTCAAAAGCAAAAATAACTAAACTGTGGAAAATATAGTAAGTATGGTAGCAATGAGTTAATAAAACATAATGTTGCAAGCTCATACTTTTCTGCTATAATTAATGAATCTTTAAGCAACATGTAATATTTCACATCAGTATATTGGATGAATATTGCATTCAGTAATTGTCAAGTATGCTCCCGTGACCCATAATTTCCCTGCAGGTCAGTGTTTTGCATAAGAAATTCTTCAATGGAGCCCAGAGTATCAGTCTCGCTGTATGGTGGCATCTACACCAGAACCCGTTGTGGCCTCCTCTGTGATACATTGCTGATGTGTTCTCCAAGAAGTAGGCAGAGACATTGCCACCACATTGTTCCTAAAACTGCCCTATAGAGCTGTTGCCAGGTACCTCTCCTCCCAGGGGTCAGGTGTACCCTCTCTCCGTATCCGAGACCGCCGCCATGTCGGAGTATATTAAAGAGAACCTGCAGAGAGGGTTTATACGTAAGTCCTCCTCTCCAGCTAGTGCAGGGTTCTTTTTTGTGACCAAGAAGGATGGCTCCCTTCATCCTTGCATTGATTATCGTGGACTTAATAAGTCCAAGGTTAAGAACTGTTACCCTCTGCTGTTGATCACAGAGCTCTTTGACCACCTGCGCAGCTCCAAGATTTTCTCCAAGCTGGACCTTCGTGGGGCCTACAACCTCATCCGGATCTGCAAGGGTGATGAATGGAAGGCAGCATTTAACACCCGAAATGGACATTTCAAGTACCTTCTGATGCCATTTGGACTTTGTAATGCTCCGGCTGTCTTCCAGGAATTTGTCAATGACATCTTAAGAAATCTGCTGTATACATGTGTCATGGTCTACCTAGATGACATTTTGGTGTTCTCCTCAGACCTTGAGACCCACCAGTCTTACATGCGGCAACTTCTTGGCTGCCTACGGGCTAATCGTCTCTACGCCAAGCTCAAGAAATGTCAGTTCCACCAAAAAAAGCTTTCCTTTCCTTGTTTACAGAATCTTGAACAGAGGTCTTCAGATGGATCCTGTTAAGCTGTCTGCAGTTCTACAGTGGCCGCGTCCAGAAGGTCTACAAGCCATCCAGAGGTTCCTAGGCTTCGTGATCTATTACCGGCAGTTAATTCCACATTACTCTACTCTGGTGTCTCCCATCGTGGCCCTCACCAAGAAGGGCGCCAATCAACGCCTCTGGCCCTCGGCGGTTGTAGAGGCCTTCTCAATGTTAAAGTCTACCTTTGCCTCGGCTCCTGTTCTCACTAGGCCTGACACGGAGAAGCCATTTTTTCTTGAGGTGGATGCATCCACTCAGAAAGGGCCTAAGGGCCAAACACTCACATGTGGATTCTTTTCTAAAACTTTTTCTCCCGCAGAGAGAAATTACTCTATTGGGGATAGAGAACTTTTAGCCCTCAAACTTGCTCTGGAAGAATGGCGATATCTTTTGGAGGGAGCTTGCCATCCGGTCTGCATATATACAGATCATAAAAATATCTTGTATCTCCAGACAGCCCAACGTCTTGGGTTGGTAGACAGATCTTGGGAGCCCCAAGGGCAATATCCTGAACCATGATCTCCTGCAGAGATTCCTCCATCCCAAGAAGAGGGAGAGGGGGCAAGGGGGAGTCAGGGTGCTGTCAAATACCCGTCCATGCCGTGCAAAACCCGAAAATGGTGCAAAGTCTGACGAAAGTGAGTAGTAAGACCCTTGGTAAATAAGCCCCTATGAGGCAAATAGAAATAACCAAGCACCATTCTTAGCCAACTCTGGCACTTTCAAAGAGAATGAATGGAACAGCAAGACACAGGCTTCATGTCTTTCCATGGAGTAAAGGCTGAATAGGAGCACTATTCTTGTGATTCATGAGAGTCCTAGCGATCAAACCCACAACTTTCAGAATGTTATCCCCTATGCTTTGGCTATGGGATTTCTGTAGACTGAAATCATAGTATCATAGTATATAAGACCGGAAAAAGACTCAAGTCCATCAAGTCCAAACTTTAAGAATTAAATAAATGTTTTATCCTCATAACTCATGATATTTTTTCTCTCCAGAAAGTCATCCAGGCCTCTCTTGAACATGTGCATAGAGCCCACCACAACAACCCCCTGCAGCAGAGAGTTCCATAGTCTCACTGCTCTAACAGTAAAGAACCTTTTTCTATCTTGATGGCAATATCGCCTCTCCTCTACGCGTAGAGGATGCCCCCTTGTCCAGGTCACATGCCTAGGTATAAAAAGATCTTTGGAGAGAACCTTGTACTGTCCATTCAGGTATTTGTACATTGTTATGAGGTCTCCTCTCAGTTGTCTTTTTTCTAAACTGAATAATACCAAATGTTGTAATCTGTCAGTGTATTCTAATACCCCCATTCCCCTAATAATCCTGGTTGCTCTCCTCTGCACCCGTTCCAGTTTTACTATTTCCTTTTTATACACTGGTGCCCAAAACTGTACACAATATTCCATGTGTGGTCTGACCAGGGATTTGTATAAGGGCAAAACTATGTCTTTATCATGAGAATCAATTCCTCTCTTGATACATCCCATGCTTTCATTTGCTTTAGAAGCAACCGCCTGGTTCTGGTCACTAAAATTAAGTTTACCATCCACCAATACTCCCAAGTCCTTTTCAGCTCCAGTTTTACCAAGTAATTGACTGTTTAGAACATAATTATACTTTTTGTTTCAAATCATGTGTCAAATCAGATGTTAACCGTGGATGTTTACTTATCTTAGACTGCCTTTCAAAATCTTCACACGAAAGGGGAAGATGGAGCGATTTATGTTTGGGGCTTCATCCACACATCCTCTCTATGTGCTTCTTATCCTTCCTGTTAGGCTGGAATAGAAGATTTTTACTGCAAGCAGAAAGTGATGAATTGCAGTAGGTTAGGCATCAAAGTGTCATGTACCTCTAATATGAGTTAAAGTTGTCATAGATAAGTATCTAAATTAAGCTTCTTTGTCATTTACTTTAAATATATGTGTGTCTACTATTAATCTGATCACCAGAGAATTTATTTTCAAAGCCTGTTCACCTAAAATCCAAGAAATCTGCAACTAAAATCTTCCAGTCTGACTGCCAATTTCTTTCCTGGGGTTTTCATTTCATACACCCTTAAATTGTATCTGCCTTGCGATGAAAAAAAAGTTATGTTTTATTTCTCTAGTGACAAACACACATTTTTCAAGAAAATTAGATCTCTACAGGAGCCAGGACACATTGAATTCAGTGAGTTAGCTTTCTACTGGGTCTCTGAGCTGCCCCAATTTATGATTTGTAACTGAGAAGTCTGGCAGTGGTGGGGCTGTTACTGAGCAGCCGATGATGAATGTGACTGAGCTCTGGTGCTGAAATGACTTTTTTAATCATAGCTTTTTCTGCGCCAGGGTAAATGACTGTATGGTAATTGTAAGAGCATGGGTACTAAGGCATGAAGAAACTTCCACCACAGGTATGATTATTAAAGTGCAGTACCTATGTCATATACTTATATGTAAAGACATAGAAAGAGTTCTGTTAAATTAGCAGTAATATATATGACTGTTTATTTTTTCAGAATCCACACAAGAAATCTAATAATTATTATAATAGGGTGCATTCACATGGCAGATTTTTTTGCGTGTTTGCTGAATGAAATAGTTATTTACATGTCAGGTTCTTTTTACTGACTAGAGGCTTATTCACACATCCTTTTTTATTCTCAATATTATATCCATGATGTTCACATATGGCGAACTGACCATTTTTTCTATGTGTTTTTTTTAAATGTGTGTCTGTTTACAGCAGATTTATGGATGCCACACGGAAGGGTATCCCGAGGAAGCCACATGGAAGGCGGAATGCGTGGGCATTAAGCTCCTACGCCAGCCAACCCTGGTGATATCCATTTTTGTTTACATTCCATTGTTTGTTGCTCTTTCTGAACACCATTGTGACTTTGTACTATAGAAATTTGTGGGCACACTTATTTTTGTCTATTATCAGGTCAACTGTATCCTATACACATACGTTCAGATTAGCATAGAACTGAATACATATTTGCTTCTATACACCAGGGATAGGCCACACTAGCCTTTGGGGCTAGGAGAGGATGCATTCCTGGTTTTAATTGTTTGTACTTTTTGTGTCTAATAAAGGAGTATTCAGTATTATATTTAAATATCTCCATCTCATTTATAATAGCCTATACACATCCCTCTTTGTTCTCTCTGCATTTTTATTATAAAAATATTTATTTTATAAGAAAAATGCAAAAAAAAATCCAAATATAGAGAAAAGTGAAAAATGATACCTGTTGGAACTGTAAAAGTTTTCAAATACTAAGGTGACATATGTGACATATCTGCAACAAGTAACATATTTTAAAAAATAAATAAAGGCCCAAAGACCTTGTCAATGCTCTTTCATAGGCAACTATACAAAACCTTTATTAAAAAAGGTTTACATTTCTGTAAGTAAAATTACACACATTTTTTTGACATTTAACAAATATTCACTGTATGCCTTTAAAGTTACTTTAGCACTACTATTTGTATTATAAGGGTCATCCAGAGGACTGTACGCACTCAAACATAGAAGTGCTAACCTAGATATACATGAGCCAGGTCACAAGAATTGGCAAGTTCCACAAGTGCAGACTGTACGGAATACTTGCTGAATGATACCAGCAGATATCATATTTTGTCACTTTGAGTTAAGGAATAAGAAAGACGTGAAAAGCTCTGGGTCACAGCTGGAATTTCTATTAAATGTGCAGTCAAAACAGTGAAAAGTACGTTTATGGGTACTGTATTGTAGACTTTATTAGGTGCACATAGTGGATACCTCAGTTCTAACACTGTAGTTCCTAATACAGCTACTTTAATGATCTGACCCAATCCAGATGTCTTCTGGGGTGTGTTATACAGTACATGTGCATCTGGGAGCAACAGTGTGCTTAGTCAGCAAAGTGTTTATTTTCCACAATAATGCAAGAGGTTTTGATACACATACAAAGATTTCTCTATACCTGTATTGTTCCCATGAATAGGAGGATCTGCGTATCTATACACTGTAGGCATCAGCAGTGTGGCATGTATTTCAACACAAAAATAACCATCAAGAAGAGGATAATGTGAACAAAGTATTCCAGCTTCCTCTCTTAGGGTTGCATAAACAAAAAGTCATCAGTGGGATGCAGATGCTTTAATTCAATTATAGCAAATGCACATATTTGTGGTGTATATGGTGAATTGAGCAGTTTTTTACATGTGATGTGAAAATGAATGAATTAAATAATTTGCAACATTTTCATGTTTGTTAAGGCAAGGTTCACATTCCATTTTTTGTATACTCTCCATGTATACATTGTGTATACAGTGTATATATGCTTAGCATGTACTTTAACATATACTGGCAGACGGAGGCATAGTTATTGCCATAGTTATTGTCTAACCAGTATACCTTGCGTGCACTGAAAAAGGCAGGATGGAAAGACGTAGCAAGAGGGAACTGTCATAACTGTTAGTGTAAGTGTACACCATCTGTGTAAACCACCTAACTGAAAATACAATAATACTTAGTAATAGCGAAAGTGGATGAGCAAGAAAGTTGAGGCTGATTATAAAACTATTAACTTTACAAAGCTTCTTGTTAAAATATAGTATACAATATTGTGTCGATTACTGTATGACTTTTATACGTACTGTAAGCACTTATATTACATACTTAGGCTACCTCTGACTTAGAGCTTATGGGAATCCCACAGATGTGTCCTTTTAACGAATGGCACAAAACGAAATGTGAACCTTACCTTAGTTTTAGAAATAAGAGCAAAAAGCAATTGTGCAAAGTATTCCCCATCCAATCTAATATATAAAGCTAAAGGAATATGTACAGTCCCGTTTACAATCACCAGATTTTGCACAGCCGCTCTCTGTAAATCAGGGAATGTCATAGACTCAGTTTTGAGCCAAAATTTTCACCCCGGGCTTTCCAAAATCCACTTTTTACCCACCAAATACAAGAGCCATTGTCTGCTGCGGCTCCTGTGGCAGTTATAAGCTGAGCCGTTATTGGTTGCTATTCTGCCACAGGTCATTGATATGAGCTCTGAGCTTTATAGAGTATAACATAGCTTATGTGTGAGGTAAGAGGGATAGGGTTACAGAGATAGGGGAGATTTATCAGTAATGTCTGAGGTAAAACTGTTCCAGTTGCCCATGTTCAATAATCGGAGATCAGCTGTCATTTTATAAACAGCGGTGCAAAAATGAAACTTGAGCTCTGATTGGTTGCCACAGGCAACTAGAGCAGTTCTGCTTTCAGACACTTATGATAAATCTTCCCATAGACAAAGTGACAGTTGGAGACAGTCACTGGAATGAGAATGTCAGAGACAGTCACTGGAATGAGATTGTAACTGAGAGACAGGGAGAGTAACTGAGAGACAGATAGGAAGAGTAAATGAGTAAAAGACAAAGAGACAGAAAGGGAGAGAGAGACATGCAGGGATAGTGAGTGACATACAGGGAGAGATAGATGCATATATACATATATATTATTTTTTCTTAACCAATTCTATTTTGTTATAGCTGAGAGCAATTTTTACTATCCCAGGTAACGCCGGGATCTACAGCTAGTATATTATAAATTAGACAAGACTGAGACAAAATGATATACTGGAGCAGTGGAGACACTATTACATAGGGCAATTCTTAAAAATTACTGTGCCAGTGGCTAGTAGCAAAGGAGTCCTATGTTTGGTTTTCTAAACTCTACAACAGTGTTGGTGAACCTATGGCACAGGTGCCAGAGGCAGCACTCAGAGCACTTTCAGTGGGCACCCTGGCCATCTCTCTAGACAGGACTCAAAGAATCTTCCTGCAGTTTTTCGGACTATAAGGCGCTTCTTACTATAGGACGCACCCCAGATTTAGGCTTCCAAAAAAGGGAAAAATATTTTTTACACCAATTAAAATATCCCTGTTGGTCGCATTATAGCACAGCACACAGACATACATTTACACACTCAGCACTGCATAATCTTTCCACATACACACTCAGCTCTGCATCATCCATCCACATACACACACAGCTCAACTATACACACTCACTCAGCTCACCTATACACACTCACTCAGCTCACCTATACACACTCACTCAGCTCACCTATACACACTCACACAGCTCACCTATACACACTCACTCAGCTCACCTATACACACTCACTCAGCTCACCTATACACACACAGAACCACACACATACACACACATACTTCCCCCATTCCTCTTCTTCTCACCCTGTCCCAGCGCAGCATGACAGTATGAGACCTGCGGTGATGTAAGAAGCATGTGATCAGTCACATGATTCTGACATCACGCAGGTTCTGTACCAGTAGGACATCGGGGAGAGGTGAGAGCAGTATGGCGGCTCCTCTCTGGGAGATCGGGTGCAGCTCTGTATCTGGGCAGCACTCAATCTCCCTTACAGAGGTCAGGAGGGTCTGGCAGTGCTAGATCCTCCTGACCTGCGGACTATAAGATGCAGGCACTTTTTAGCAAGATTTTTTCTTGCTAAAAAATGCGTCTTATAGTCCAGAAAATACGCTACTTACTTCGCTACTTGGGACAGTAGGAAGAGGGAGAATGAGTAAACAGGGCCGAATTGTCTTTGGAGGGAGGACCTTCTGCTGACCCCACTATTCTCTGTGTACAGAGGGACACTGGAAAGAAGCTTAAATGATGCAAATTTTCCATCTTTTTTTTTACTGTGTTGCTGTCCTCAGGAGGCAGTATGATGAAAGTTGTTGAAGAACAGGGAGCGATAAGTTGCTGCTTTAATTTTTAAGTGCAGTTTGGGCATTAGGCCGCTAATAGGTTCGACATCACTGCTCTACAACATTAAAGTTGTATTCCCACAAAGACACATTAAATAGACTCAGGATAACAAAATAACACTATGGGGCAGATTTATCAAGTGTCTGAAAGTCAGAATATTTCTAGTTGCCCATGGCAACCAATCACAGCTCCCCTTTAAAATATTCATGAGCACTGGTAAAATGAAAGCGGAGCCGTGATTGGTTGCCATGGGCAACTAGAAATATTCTGACTTTCAGACACTTGATAAATCCACCCCATTATCTAACTCACTGTTATTAACAAAAATACAGCATTTCACAGATATAATTTCAACCTGTCTTTATCAACCTTGGTGTGCACAAAAAACACACTAAAAACTGTCGGCACCACATTTATAAAGGTTTTAGACATTTTTCTGTCTCTCCTACGACTAGCTTGACAAAACGGACGTGGCCTCGCGCCAGAAATGCTGCTGACCCTAGAGAATTGTGTCCTAATTTTCTGGTGTAAAGTAAGCCAACTAATAGGAGATGCAGAGTACGAATAGAATGTCTTATACTAAGACAGATTTATCATCCAGCAACAAACACTTATATGAATCTGGTGCAGAATAAGACTGTCTAATCTAACTGTGCACTGCCTAACCTTAGGACACCTAACATAAATCTGCCCCACTGACTTCCTGCTGGCAAACAACACTACAAGCTACAGGCAGATAAGTTCTTTATCCGGGGGGAAGGGGGAGGGTGGCACATCAGATCTGATAGTTTTGTGTAGAACAGAGATGTAGCAGAGCTAAGGATGTCATTGTGTGTTATATGCATCTCATCTCTGATCTGTCTCATCTCTCTTTCTATGTGTCAGAAGATAAATGAAAGTGTATATAAACCGGAACCCTGATAATCTAAACACATTGTCAATACATAGCATCTCAAAGCACACAGGGATCATAATGTATCTGCTTACAGAGTCCCCGTCCAAACTCTGGAATTTTACACTTGTCATCACTGAGTGATAGGAGCTAAAACTGCAATAAAACTGAGTAAAATAGTAAAGTAAGGGGTTGAAATTATTTAATTTGGGATTGAAATTTGTGAATGTGAATTAGTTCGCACGACTAGGGCCCCTTACTGTCAAAACCAACATGTTCTCAGATGTTAGGACATAAGTTCTACTCTATATCCTTAATCTTGTACTGTTCATAAAAGTAATTTAATGATGAACTTTAAACATACTCTTATAACCCATCTATTTAGGAAAGTCAATTACACTCCCTAACTGCATGATCCCCCCCTCCCCCCCACGACTACTGTCTAGACCAGATCTCCCAGACAGTGTAGAAGATCCTGACTGCAATACCTGGCTGGCCCAGCCTCTGTGCACTCTGCAGCTGAACTAATTACGCTCCCCACAAATAGCCCATATCTATCCCTAACCCATAGAATATGCCATTTCCATCAGCCCCGGTCTAAAATGCCCCCTTTCCTGCAGCTGCCCGCCCTCCTGATAGTGTGCCTTTTTCTGTTGTCTGTCTATATAAGAAGGGAGCTACAAAAAGGGGACACTATAATACACCTTTTTCTATAGTGTCCTCACACACTTATAATGTCATATTTTCTTTGGCCTTTTCACTATGAGAAAAAAAGAATTCATACTGTAAATACTCGAGTATAAGCCAAAACACCTAAATTTTAACCCCTTCCTGACATTTGACATAATAGTACTACATGGCGGGAGGTGCGTTCCCTCATTTTGCAGTACTATAATGTCATGCTTCTGGCACCGGCTCCCAAACCGAGCCGATACCAGAAGCAACAGGTGCCACCTGTATGTTACAGCTGGCTGCCGTCTCTTGCACCTGTGATCAGAGTTTCCTCCGATCACAGACATTAACCCCTTACAATCCTCGTTCATGCGTGACCGTGGCGTACAAGGGTCCCAGGCAGGAACCGGCTGTAACCGGCTGTAACACACTATACTGTATTACACTGTATTAGGTGAAGAAGAGCTTGAACAAGTAATCAGAGCACCGTTTGTTCAAGCCAACCTGTAAAAGTAAAAAAAAAGTAAAACTTTTTTTTTATGAAAAATGTACATTTTTCATAAAATTCCTTCACAAAAATGTTCTAAAAAATGATCAAAAATATTTATGTGTGCTAAAATGGTACCACTGAAAAGGACAACTCAACACACAAAAAATAAACCTTAAACCAGATCTGTCAACTCAAAAATAATAAAGTTATGTCTCCGAAAAGATGGTGATACAATAATAAATTACCTTATATACTCGAGTATAAGCCTAGTTTTTCAGCACAAAATTTGTGCTCAAAAACCCTAACTCGGCTTATACTCGAGTCAACTAAAAACAAAGACAAAACTCACCTTTCTGACGTCACCCATAGGTCCTCTTCTGTCTGAGACAGTCTGAGACAGAAGAGGCAAAAGCAAAGCCCCCTTTTAATGTAATTTCCACAGCAGACCCCCCCTTGAATGAAATATCCTTGAATGAAACATGGACATCTTCATATGGGGCCCGGGTATGGATGGTCATGGGCCCCGGTCACCCGCCCATACAGCATATATGAATATTCGCCATTGATTAGAAAAACTAGTGGGTCAATTACATTACAAAGTCTAGATAGTAAAGTCAGTTAGAACATTTGGAGAGATTTATCATTTACAAGTAGCATTTATAACCACATAAGCATTAAAGCACATTACAACAAATGTATTAATCTGTCAATGGGCTAGGCCAGGGGTAGGGAACCTATGGCTCGGGAGCCAGATGTGGCTCTTTTGTTGGCTGCATCTGGCTCTCAGACAGATCTTTAATAAACAGTGATGGCTGCTGTGTGTCTCTTAGACTGATCACAGGCAGCTGTTACCGCTGCCTATGTCCTTTGTACGACCCATCGCAGCCATTGTCTAAACCTGGGTCAAAGAAAAGAGTGTGGGAGTGATAAGGAGCTGCCTGCAGGGAGCGCTAGTAATTTAATTTTTTTTTTGTTGCTGTGACTACCTATCTACTGGGGGCTTGTGCTGTGGCTACCTATCTACTGGGAGTATTTATGTGCTGTGGCTACCTATCTACTAGGAGTATGTGCTGGGTGTCAGGATTTCGAGTAGTGAACCCCCTGGACCACCGTGGACGATGATGTAAGCAGACACATGGGACTGGGATCTAAGTGGCACCCGGTCTTCACCAGAGCCTGCCGCAAAGCAGGATGGTCTTGCTGCAGCGTGGTACCACCAGGTCATTCGACAGGCGCGACTTGTCACGGTGGCAGTCTTGTGGTCAGGAACAGGATCACTAGGCAGGTCAGGAACTGGCAAATGGTCAAGGCCGGTGGTAATGATGCGAGGTGGGGAACGGAGCAAGAGGTCAGGGCTGGCACGGACAGAGCAGAATCAGGAACAGGTCTGGGGTCACAACAGGAGGTCAACAATTGGAAAGAAACACTGCGCAAAGCTGCCTCACAGGTATGAAGCACTAAGATCCGACGGGGACTGCTGGGAGCCGCCAGTCTTTATAGGAACACGGGAAGTGGGTAGCGCCAATCAGCGGCGTGCTGCCCTTAAAATCTGCCGTTGCGCGCCCTGGCCAGGTGGGATGAGAGTAGGAAAGTGGAGAGGTAAGTAAGCTCAGAAAGGGGCACCACCACGGACAGGGGCACGGGTGTGCCTGCGATCCGAGGCGTAGATCGCAGAGGCACCCGTGACACAGGGACTACCTATCAACTTGAGTGCATGTGCATATTGTACGGCTCTTAAGGTATAAAATTTTAAAATATGTGGCGTTCACGGCTCTCTCAGCCAAAAAGGATCCAGACCCCTGGGCTAGGCAGTCCAAGGCCATGCAAAGCAAAATTGAAAGGACATCTACCATCAGATATACTGATGGTAGACGCTATATAATGCACTTGTCTGCCATTTTCTTAGGTTTCTAAAACACCTTTTATTACTGCCTGGAGTGTCCTTATCATAGAAATATAAAGTTATATTCTGTATGCTAATGAGCCAGAGGCAGTGAGTTTACATCACATTAATGCCTCCTGGCATCATGGGTTCATAATTTATTCACACCCCCTTTCGTATCAGGACCCAACCCGGAATCTTTCACACTACAGGTGACGTCACCCTCCAGTGTCTAAGTCTCATGACAGCCGGGCCACTGCTCTAACAATCTGGGTTAGAATGACATCTGATCTGGACTGTTAACCCATTAGATCCTTTGGTGCCTCCCTTGTACTCCTTTATGAAGGTCCTTTGCTGGGCAGTCTTTCTATCAGCCTATTCAAGTGCATTGTCTGACACTTCTAATACACAACAATATATGGTTATTGCAGTGCATTAGTATGACCAAGTGATCAGATGATAACTTGTTCATGTCATATTACAGCATGAATAAAAAAAGTTAAAAAAAATTGATAAAATTAATTAAAATTCACCAAAAGCCTCCAATACGGATTAAACAATATAGAATATAGTGGAAAAAAGTAAAAAATCACAACACATTAGGTATCACCGCTTCTCAGAATACCCAGTCCTTAAAAAATATTAATATGGTTATTCCCAGCAGTTAACCCTGTAACAGAAAAGTGTGCCCAAATGTCAGAATCAACATTTTTTTGCCGTTTTGCAACATCTAAATCTTTTAATAAAAATGTATCAAAATAAAAGATTGCACGGTCCCATTGAAACACAGTAGCATTGAAAACATCATCACGTTTAAAAAAAATTGTGAAAAATGAAAAGGTTATTAGTGTCAAAATAAATGAAGATTTTTTTTTGTTCAATAGGCTTTAATATTTTAAATCTATGAAAACATAATAAAACCTACATAAATTTGGTACCCTTTGACGAACCAGAGAATAAGTAAGATGTGTTATTTGGAGAGCACAGTGAATGATAAAAAGTCCACAAGAATATTACATAAATGCGTAACGATAAAAAAAGAAACCCACAAGGAAATTGCACAAATGCGCTTTCTTGTCAATTTCACAGCATTTGGAATTTTCTCCCACCAACCAGTACACAGCATGGAATCTAAAGTACCGTCACTAGGAAGTACAATTTGTTACACAGAAAATAAGTCCTTATTCAACTCTGTTGTGTAAAGTTAAAAAGTTATGGATTTTTGCAGGTGGGGACCAAAAAATAGAGACTTAAAATGTAAAAAGTCCGTTCACAGCAAGGGGATAAAATGCCCCCTATACCCCTTGATAAAAAGTTTACAAAATGGAGTCGTTCTCGGGGGAATGGTTTTGGGTACCTCGGAGGCTCTGCAAACATGTTCTAAAAGCTAAAATCAAAATCTGCTCAGCTTAATAGCACTTATTCCCTTCTGCTCCCCGGCAAGGTGCCCAAACAGCGGGTTGCATCCACATATGGAGTAAACTGCACAATATATTTGCAGATGCAATATTGGAGCGTGCACCACGTAACAGTCACTCTTGTTGCCGGTGTGGTCCACTCAACGATCGTCTGCGGGTGAGTACCGCAACTAACACTGTCCCTTCTGAGAATCTGTCCCTGAGTTGTGGCATACAGACACGTGTTTTTCCAGGTCTCCCCGGCTTCTTCTAGTTAAATTTTATCACACTCACAACTTTCTTTCCCCTACATTTCCCCCCTCCCTTTTTTTCTTTTGCTGAAAAATGACTTCAAACAAGGACCCATATATAGGTGGTCACATAATAGAGGAAGAACTTTTACAAGAGTTAGATCTAGGTCATGCTCCTCCTCCTTAGCATCACAGACCTCTTCAATGGAACATCAGAGACTCATGACTAGAAGAATAACGAGAAATGCGAAAAGTAAGGATGCCAATGTGCAGAGACATACCTCAGCTGAAGATAATGTACATACCTGTGGTAAAAGGAAACTATATTCCCAATATCAACAAGGAAAGAAACCTAAAAATCAACTGGAGGAAATTAACCTTTCTTCTCTTCCCCTCTCTGTGGTATTTTGAGTAAAGGGCTTACGTTTCCCCCCGCTAACAACTTAGATTTTTTTACAGCATTAAAAGATTTGCATTTGTTTTCCCAAAAATTAATGTAAAAAAAAATAGACTCCAAAAAGGATATGGTGACGGAGAGTCAGGTGGAGAGAGGTGCACTTCAGGCCTTAGAAGATCTTTTACAGAACCAAACATTGCAATTTCAAGGTAGGTTCCCCACTCCAGCCTTTCCCAGATCTACCTGTTTCCCCTCCTTGTCTCTATGCCCACACTTGGAAATTTTAACCAAATTGGTGGCTAGAGATTTCGAGGCCCTCTGTGATGGTAGACGCAACGATAATTTAACATATGTTAAACATAAGGCCTTGAAAGAATTATAATCATATGATGATATTGTTGTGAAGGCGGCAGACAAGGGGGGGGGACATGGTGAAATGGTCTTAGGAGATATATGAAAAAGAAGCTTTTAGGCAACTTAAAGATCACAATACTTATGGCAAGTTAGCATATAACCCTACCAATAGTTTCTCTGTCAAACAATGCAAGATCTTGGAATCAGCATTTGAGAAGGGGACTATCCTCAAAAAGATATTCATGGGTTGTTGGTACAGGATCCAAAGGCTCCCACCTTATACCTGTTGCCTAAGATACATAAGGACCCCGTTGATCCTCCGAGACGACCGATCGTCTCTGGCATGGGAGGGCTGTGTGACCTGACATGTAAATATGTTGATTACTATCTTAAGCCTCTTGTAGAGTGTTTGCCCTCCTATGTTAGGGATAGCTCGGACGTCTTATCTAGGATCAACGGGATTTCCCTGGAATCTGTTATGGTGCTGGTGACAGCTGAAGTAAATCAGTACTTGATTTACTTCAATTTATTTTGACTCTGGTATTTTTGGTGATGACGGCGTGCCCGCCACTTCCCACGTGCAGTGCTGGTTAAGATATATTGATGATCTGCTGTTCATCTGGCAGGGACCGGAGGTGGAGCTGGAGAGGTTCATGCAGAGGCTTAATCAAAACAACAAAAACATCAAACTGACATATAAATGTAGTAAAACTACCATCGAATTCTTGGATATAGAAATCACACTAGATGGACTGGGGCACTTGCAAACAGATGTCTTTAGAAAGACCATCGCGGTCAACACGCTTCTGCATGCCTCGTCAGCACACCTCCCGTCCACGATACGCTCCATACCGCGCCGTACTGGACAGTTCCTCAGGATGAGGCGAACATGTTCCACTAAGGCAGCCTTCGAGAAACAATCCGATGACTTACGGCATCGCTTTAGGGACAGGGGCTACAGTAATCGGAACATCAAAAGAGGGTATTTGAGCACACGTTCAAAAACCCGTAATGAACTTTTGCCGGTGAGGGATAAAGTGTTTATCTCCACCTACAACAATAGGCGGGAGGATATGAGGGCTGTCCTGAAATGGCATTGTTCGGTATTACAGACCGACATCACACTTAGGACAGCGCTGCAAAATGAACCATCCCGGACCACCAAAAGGTGTAAAAATTTGAAGGACCTTTTGATTTTACGTACTGATGAATTCTCAACTGCAGATGGCAGTAGGATGTTCAAAATTAGAGAATACATCTTGTGCAGCTCTATGAATGTGATCTATTATGCCATATGTGACTGCCCTCTGATTTATGTGGGTGTAACTTCCCGTGAATTGCGGACTTGAACTAGGGAACATGTAAGGGGTATCATCAAAGCAAAAGATGCTGATAAAATTGAGGAATTAACGACTATACCCCTGAACTTTAGGACGTACAATAATTGTAACTCTAGATCCTTTAAAGTGCAGGGTATAGAAAAAGTCCACACTGGTATCAGAGGGGAGGATGTAAAGAAACTCCTTGCACAAAGAGAATGCAAGTGGATTGTGCAATTGGACACGGTCTTTCCCACTGGAGTCAATGATACATGTAGTTTTGCTTCATTTTTATAATGTCTCCATCATTAACCAGTTCAGGACCCTTTCCTGTTTTTTCATTTCCATTTTTCACTTCCCACCTTCAAAAATCTATAACTTTTTTATTTTTACACGTAAAGAGCTATGTGACGGCTTGTTTTCTGCTTAACAAATTGCATTTTATAGTGATGGTATTGAATATTCCCTGCCATGTACTGGGAAGCAGGAAAAAAATTCCAAATGCAGTGAAAAAAAATTGTGCCGTTTTCTTGTGGGCTTGGAATTTATGGCTTTTATTGTGCACCTCAAATGACATATCTACTTTATTCTTTGGGTCAATACGATAACGCAGATACCAAATTTGTATAGGTTTTATAATGTTTTCATACATTTACAAAAATTAAAATCTCCTGTACAAAATTTTTTTTTTGATTTTGCCGCCTTCTTGCGCTAATAACTTTTTCATACTTTGGTGTACGGAGCTGTGGGTGGTGTCATGGGGAATGGCAGGGGGAGAAAATGCCCCGCCCCATGTGCAGAGCCCTCGCTGATTGGTGGTGGTGCAGCAGCAGGGGTCTGTGTTCTCGCTGCTGCTCTCCACTAAAGACCAAACAAATCCTGCACTAACTTTGAGGGGGCATCCAGCAGCTCTGTGGAGGAGATGTGGCTAAGGGGGGAGGGGGGACATAAAAGCAGCAGGAACACAAGATCTGGGCATAGTGTGCAGCTGCTAAATGCTTCCTGCCTGTGAGTGCCATGATAAAGCTGCTGCCAATAAAAGGTACATGCCTTTTATTGTCTATGTGTCTATGTCTCTGCAGCATATATGTGTATAGCTATATCATGTGATATGGGTGAGGATTTAGGTATATGGGGCCCTGATCCAAAGTTTGCACCGAGGCCCACTGGTGTCTTGTTACGCCACTGAGCACAAACCTAAATAGCCCTTTAATACAGCTCTTCCTCTTCACTTGAGTAATTCTGAGCTAGAATACCAAACAAAGCTCATGACATGGATTATAGTTACATAAAATAACAAACACTTTATCTAATGAGTAATAGTTTGCTTATTTTAGAAATGCAAGAAATTCTACTGATGGATTAGAAATTATCTAACACTGAAAGTTCCAAACTGCAACAGACAAAATACATTTGCCTGATAGATGTTTCATTTGCCTGACCTCTATTTCATTAAAGCTCCACCAGTAGATTTTGCCTTCTTAATCCACTGTCTCGGCCTCCTATGTGAATTACAGTCAGATTAATCGCTCGGTTTCTTTATAAATGGCAAAGTTCTCATGAGCTACAGAACTTTGCCTCTTCTACTAGAGCTGTGACCAGAGGAAGCATTTGGCATATTTGGGGAACATGCTGACAGCAGTTGCTTTTCATAAGCATTGGAAATTCCTGATCATTCTTCTATTGCTTTTTTCCATTCACAGACTCAGCAAGGGGTCTCTGGCAGACCTTGAAATAAAGCCGCACGTGCTCTAATGGTTTCCAGACTAAATCCCCTTCTGTGCTTTACGTAGATTTCTACTGATGCTCAGTTCCCCCTTCATGTCTACTTTTACATTGTTCTTTCTTCACACATGACAGGGAGTTTTAAGAAAAAAAGATACCATTGTGACCTTGTCAAGTGTTTTAACTTTTCCCCTCAACATTGAATCAATATTACATCAATGCATAATTTAATGCTAGTATCTAGTGAATCAAATGGGTTACATTGTGTCTATTCATCATTAGAGCAATTCAGAAGCTGGTGGTTGTACTATGTTGTCTACTCAATGGCTGAGATTTATCATTAGTGATGCAAACTGCACACTAATGTGCGGAGTGCGCCAGTTTTTTTCTGGTGCATCCTGGTGTAACAGGCGTTCACCACAGTTATGTCAGGACTAACGACATAAATGTGGAAACTGCATCGGAACACCCCTTTAGGTGCCCAGTTTTGTGTTGCGGCGCACACAGTGTAGCTGTGACACAAAACTGGCACAAACTTCATAAATACAACAGTTTTCACATGTATCTATGTGTAATTTGCTTTTGAAATAGGCACAGAGACTTTAAAGAGCATCTACCACCATCGTGGTGGTAGATGTCCTTTAATAGATCTGGGCCATTGTCTTTCAACTAACAAGACCTCAACAATAGAAAATGAAAAGAAAAGTGTGTGGAAAGAATTTTACATAAGCATTCTTAGTCTTTTAAATTTTTAAAAATAATTTTTATGTATGTGATGTATAATACTGAGTATTTACACAATGTATATATACTGTATTATGTTTATATATGATGTCTATATACTGTATGTGTATGTACATGATGTATATATCCTGCATCTAAAAGAGGCCACAAAAATCATTGCACTGGAAGCTGGGAGGAGAGAACATGATGCGTGGGATCGCTTGTGTAAGCAAAGTAATGGTGATAGATGATTTTTATATTTTAAATGCAGCCAAAGTCAGGAGCTAGGCCCAGGGGGTGGTGGTGCTGTAATACATGGATTAGAGTGTGGGTTCTGTGTAATGCATGGATTTATGAGGGGGTGCTGTATAATACATAGAATACTGAGGAGGACTGCATAATACATGGATTACTAAGGGGGTGTTATATATTGCATACATTACTAAGGTGGGTGCTATATAATATATGGATTACTACATGGATTATTAAAGTGGGTGCTGTACAACGCATTAATTACTGAGGGGGGATGCCGTACAATACATGGATTACTAAGGTGGGGGCTGTATAATACATGGAATACATGGAATGCAGTCCCCGAGTTACGTACAAGATAGGTTCTGTAGGTTTGTTCTTAAGTTGAATTTGTATGTAAGTCGGAACTGTATATTTTATAATTGTAACCCCAGCCAAAATTTTTTCGGTCTCTGTGACAATTGGATTTTAAAACTTTTGGATTGTCATAAGAACCAGGTTTAACAATGAAGCTTAATTGCAGACTCCTTTGATAGCTCTTACAGCTGATCACTGTAGTCTGGGACTAAAATACAGTAAATTACCAACATCCCGAGGTCCGTTGGTAACTAGGGGTTGTCTGTAAGTCGGGAGTTCTTAAGTAGGAGACCACCTGTATAATATATGGATTACTGAGGGGACGTGTATAAAACATGGTTTACTCAGGGGAGCAGGGCCGGATTATAGGCGGGGCTCCCGGGGCTCGAGCCCCGGGGCCCCCACCATCTTGCCCCCCCAGGGGGCCCCCACCAGATGCCACCCCCTGCGCCTCCCCTCCTGAGCCGACATCTCCCTGAAGCCCGGCCGCATCCCCGGCACAGGAGACTGCCAGTGACACCTGCCCGCCCCCCGGCACAGGTCACAGCCTCCCCACCTGCCCATCTGCTTGCATGGTAAAGCTTACCGCCCCGCGCCCGCCCTCCGCCTATTCCCCTGCAAGGTTGAGCCACACGCCCCCCGACAAAGTTGACCGCCTCCACGCCCGCCCACACCCCGCATGGCCACCCAAGCAGCCCCGCAGCCCCGCTAGTACTCGCGCCACCCCCACCGGAAAAAGCACCCGCCCTCCACAACTCCAACCATCGCCCCCGCCCGCCGGAGAAAGCACCCGGCTGAACACCGCCCCCCTCACCCCCCCCCCCCGGCCGAACTAGCAACTCCCGCAGCCCCCTTCCGTAAAAAGCACCCACCCTCAGTAACTCCACCCACCCGAACACAGTCCCCCCGCCCCCTCCTTCCCCGCCAAACAAGCGAACCCCCCCCCGCGCACGTACAAGCAATAGTCCGACCGTCGCAAACCCCCGCCCCCCCCCCCCCGGCCGAACAAGCACCCGCAAGATCCCCACCCGCTCGAACACCCGCCACGGACGGTCAACTGGAAATGTAAGTATATAAAAATGTATTTGTGGATGTATATACAGTGTATAGGTGTATATATGTATATACAGTGTATATACAGTGTATAGGTGTATATACAGTGTATGGGTGTATATACAGTGTATAGGTGTATATATGTATATACAGTGTATAGGTGTATATATGTATATACAGTGTATAGGTGTATATATGTATATACGTATGTACAGGTGTATATATGTATATACGTATGTACAGGTGTATATATGTATATACGTATGTACAGGTGTATGTATGTATATATGTATACATATGTATATACAGTGTATAGGTGTATATATGTATATACAGTGTATAGGTGTATATATGTATATGCAGTGTATAGGTGTATATATGTATATACAGTGTATATATGTATATACAGTGTATAGGTGTATATATGTATATACAGTGTATATATGTATATACAGTGTATAGGTGTATATATGTATATACAGTGTATATACAGTGTATAGGTGTATATACAGTGTATAGGTGTAAATACAGTGTACAGTGTATATACTGTGTATATGTGCATGTACAGTGTATATGTGCATGTACAGTGTATATGTGCATCTACTGTGTATATGTGCATCTACAGTGTATATGTGCATCTACTGTGTATATGTGCATCTACTGTGTATATACTGAGTATGGGTACATTCACACGCGGTATGCCCGCCGTCCGGGCATACCGCCGTGTGCTGGATAGGAGGAGGAGGTGATCCCTCCTCCCTCCATAGAAAACAGCGACGCACAACCGCACACTCGTAAAAATATAGAGCATGCTCTATCTTTTTGCGGTGTACAGCTCGGATCAGCACCCTACCGCTGCCAGACCGCCATTGCCCTCTATGGGGACATATATGCAGCTGCAAATTTGCGGCTGTATGTACGTCTCCCCAGACGGCCGTGTAAATGAGCCCTAAATATGTATATACTGTGTATATATGTGTATATATGCATCTACTGTGTATATACTGTGTATATATGTGTATATATGCATCTACTGTGTATATACTGTGTATATATGTTTATATATGCATCTACTGTGTATATACTGTGTATATATGTGTATATATGCATCTACTGTGTATAACTGTGTATATATGCATCTACTGTGTATATACTGTGTATATATGTGTATATATGCATCTACTGTGTATATACTGTGTATATATGTGTATATATGCATCTACTGTGTATATACTGTGTATATATGCATCTACTGTGTATAACTGTGTATATATGCATCTACTGTGTATATACTGTGTATATGTGTATATATGCATCTACTGTGTATATACTGTGTATATGTGTATATAGGCATCTACTGTGTATATACTGTGTATATATGGGTATATATGCATCTACTGTCTATATACTGTGTATATATGTGTATATATGCATCTACTGTGTATATATGTGTATATATGCATCTACTGTGTACATACTGTGTATATATGGGTATATATGCATCTACTGTGTATATACTGTGTATATATGGGTATATATGCATCTACTGTGTATATACTGTGTATATGTGTATATATGCATCTACTGTCTATATACTGTGTATATATGTGTATATATGCATCTACTATGTATATACTGTGTATATATGTATATGCTGTGGATATATGCATAGATGCATATACTGTATTTATACGCGCATAAATTTATATCAGCATATACATGTGCACCTTTAAATATATATATATATATATATATGATGTGTGTTTTTGTATATGCTGTGTATATGGTATGTATGTATATGCTCTATACAGTGAATGTGTGTGTGTGGCTGTGCGGGCTGAGGTGTATGTTAGATGGGACTGCATATCTGGTAGGGGTGAAGTTAGATATAAAGATGTGTTACTGGGGGTGAGGCGGCTGTATGTAGCTGTGTTACTGGTGATGAGGCGGCTGTATGTAGCTGTGTTACTGGGGGTGAGGCTGCTGTATGTAGCTGTGTTACTGGGGACGAGGCGGCTGTATGTAGCTGTGTTACTGGGGACGAGGCGGCTGTATGTAGCTGTGTTACTGGGGACGAGGCGGCTTTATGTAGCTGTGTTACTGGGGGCGAGGCAACTGTATGTAGCTGTGTTACTGGGGGCGAGGCGGCTGTATGTAGCTGTGTTACTGGGGGTGAGGCGGCTGTATGTAGCTGTGTTACTGGGGGATGAGGCGGCTGTATGTAGCTGTGTTACTGGGGGCGAGGCGGCTGTATGTCGCTGTGTTACTGGGGATGAGGCGGCTGTATGTAGATGTGTTATTGGGGGCGAGGCGGCTGTATATAGATGTATTTCTTAGGGCGAGGCGGCTGTATATAGATGTATTTCTAAGGGCGAGGCGGCTGTATGTAGCTGTGTTACTGGTGATGAGGCGGCTGTATGTAGCTGTGTTACTGGGGGTGAGGCTGCTGTATGTCGCTGTGTTACTGGGGATGAGGCGGCTGTATGTAGATGTGTTATTGGGGGCGAGGCGGCTGTATATAGATGTATTTCTTAGGGCGAGGCGGCTGTATATAGATGTATTTCTAAGGGCGAGGCGGCTGTATGTAGCTGTGTTACTGGGGGCGAGGCGGCTGTATGTAGCTGTGTTACTGGGGGGGAGGCGGCTGTATGTAGCTGTGTTACTGGGGGCGAGGCGGCTGTATGTAGCTGTGTTACTGGGGGCGAGGCGGCTGTATGTAGCTGTGTTACTGGGGGCGAGGCGGCTGTATGTAGCTGTGTTACTGGGGGCGAGGCGGCTGTATGTAGCTGTGTTACTGGGGGCGAGGTGGCTGTATGTAGCTGTGTTACTGGGGATGAGGCAGCTGTATGTAGCTGTGTTACTGGGGGATGAGGCGGCTGTATGTAGCTGTGTTACTGGGGGATGAGGCAGCTGTATGTAGCTGTGTTACAGCTGGGATAGTGGAAAGTGAGCAGGAGGACATGTATGCATGCTACACTCAGTGGGGGCCTCCACCAGATTTTGCGCCCAGTGGCCCCCACCAACCTTAATCTGGCCCTGCAGGTGAGTACTGTATAACACATGGATCACTGAGGGGGTGCGTATTATATATGGATTACTGAAGGGACTTGTATAATACATGGATTACTCAGGAGGGTACTGTATAAAACATGGACCACTGAGGGGGTGCTGTATAATATATGGATTACTGAGGGGACTTGTATAAAACATGGTTTACTCAGGGGTACTGTATAATTCATGGATCACTGAGGGGGATTCTGTATACTACATGGATTAATGAGGATGATATTGGAATGATATAGAGGTAATATTAAGAAGTCTGCCGTACTGCTGAAACACAAAATCTGGCCCTGCTTATGCAGTTCAAGGAAGTGTTATTTAATATTACATTTTTAATTGTGTTATATTCTTTTTATTTCCACCTGACTAAACAATGTTTTTGTGAACCAGCCATCGTTCATATGAAACTAGAAATATGCTGGATTTTCTCCTTCATTTGCATCAGATCCATCTTTACACACAGATGGCTACATTTTACTTGTTTTATTGTGCTTGCTGTTTAACTTGTAACCAATAATTTTATGTTTCAATGCTTGAATTGAATTAGGTTCTTTCTTATAATTCAGGCCTATCATTTGTTTACATATGTGCAGCACATTGAGATAAATTGTTCTGAGAAACCCAGGACAAAATCTTCCAGGCAGTACAAACAAGTGAGGGGATAGATATACCCCAAATAGATAGAAATGCACAGCAACAAATGACATGCAGTGAGGTCGCTAGGTCAAAACATACGGGACCCTAGCCAGCAGGACATTTGTCCCTCTTCCCGGGCATTCCTCCCCTCTCTCATCACTATCTGTGTCCCCAGGACTGCTTTCCCGTGCAGGACCTGTAGCCTCCGGGAAAATACCGTATATACTCGAGTATAAGCCGACCCAAGTATAACCCGAGACCCCTAATTTTACCATCAAAACTGGGAAAACCTATTGACTCGAGTATAAGCCGAGGGTGGGAAATGCATTAGTCACAGACCCCCCCAGTATGTATATAGCCTGCCCCCAGTAGTATACAGCCTGCCCCTAGTATTATACAGTTTGACCCCAGTAGTATACAGCCTGCCCCCAGTAGTATACAGCACTGCCCCCAGTAATATACAGCCAGCCCCCACTAGTATACAGCATGCCCCCACTAGTATACAGCCTGCCCCCAGTAGTATACAGCACTGCCCCCAGTAGTATACAGCACTGCCCCCAGTAATATACAGCCAGCCCAGCATTAAAAGAAAATAATAAACTTATATACTCACCCTCCGGTTGCCCCGACCTGCAGCGCTGCTCCCCCGATGTCCGCGCGGGTCCTCTTCTGGCTTCGGCGCCCGTCTTCTGTCTTCACTAACTTCGTGCAGGGCGCCGCCATTGCTCTCCCCTGGACAGCGCCTAGTATGACGCGCCGCTGCTGACGTCATACTAGGCACCGCCTGGAGGGAAAACATGGCGGTGCCCGGCACTAAGTTAGTGAAGACAGAAGACGGGCGCCGAAGCCAGAAGAGGACCTGCGCGGACATCAGGGGAGCAGCGCTGCAGGTCGGGGCCACCGGAGGGTGAGTATATAAGTTTATTATTTTTTAAAGATTTTTTATGACTGTATGACTCGTGTATAAGCCGAGGGGACGTTTTTCAGCACATTTTTTGTGCTGAAAAACTCGGCTTATACACGAGTATATACGGTATTACTGCCCAGAGGCTGCAAGACCTGTGATGTCATGATCACATGACCTGCTGGGAAAAGCAATGCACAAAGCTGCACCAGTGAGGTGAGGGGGAAACATGATAGGGGCTAAGGGAAGAGGGAGGACATGGGAGGCTGTGTGGGCACATTACTTGGAGGCTGTGTGGGAGACATTACTGGGGGGGGGCTGTGTGTGGGACATTACTGGGGGTCTGTGTCGGGGACATTACTGTTGGCTGTGTGAGGACATTACTGGGGGGGATGTGTCGGGGACATTACCAGGGGGATGTGTCAGGGACATTACTGGGGGGATGTGTTGGGGACATTACTGGGGGGATGCGTCGGGACATTACTGGGAGGGATGTGTCGGGGACATTACTGGGGGGGTGCGTCGGGGACATTACTGGGGGAGATGTGTCGAGGAGACTTCTTGTGGCGTGTTCACGTACAGTCGGTTTGATCTTATACGTTTCCAGTGAAATGCATATGGTGGGTAACGAGCACCTGGTGTCTTGTATTGTTTAAATGCAAGGCTAATGTGTGAACGCAGCCTTACAGTATTTTAGGGAGAGTGTTAGGGGCAGGATAACACTGTCAGAGAACCAAGATGTTGGATACAATTAAGAACATAAGATGTCACTGTGGTGAAGGAAACGCGGCTGAGGAGATGCATGGTAATGCTGGGCCTAATGGAGAAGATAGAGGACATGTCACCTGCAGTCAGTGGATGTAACAAGTAGGGATTTTTCCCTTGTTTTCTGTAGCTGTATATACCGCCACTGTTATTGGCACATCCAAATGTGAGGGGGTTATGTATAGGAGTGGACATTACTGAAAGTGTGATACATATGCATTAGGGCCCGTGCCTCAGATCTTTTACCACCCTAGCAACGCCCCTTCTTTGCAGGACAGGTTTTTATACAATATGTGGATTGGTATTATTAATGGACTTTCATGTTATTCCATCTATAGAATGGAATTCCATCTATCATGCCACAAGACTGCTGCTGGTAATTTTGCTGTTGCAAACCTGTTGTACTGTGATCTTTGTTTCCCCCAATAAAATTACGGATGCTGCATATAACTTATCATCTTCACTGGCTCCATTTTTTGAGACCGACATACAGGAAATGTGGTGGAAATCAATTTAGACAGCCGGAATGAAATAAGTTCAGACTAGTGCGGTACAGAATGCTAACAAAATACATATCAATCAATACAAATACAAAATCATTTTCAACACATCTTCTTCCATCCTTTATGGGCAGAGTATGGCGCTGCAGCCCGAATTGGCACATATGTTACACTTGATTTGTTCAAGAAATAATAATGAAATAATAGTGCAAATGATGTATAATGGTTATTACATTCAGTGGCTGATTAAGTGGACCATAGGCCCCAAGTTGCTCCCAAAACTTGCTCCCCACAGCCCTTCTTTTCTCCATCATAGTTCTGCCATAGAAAAATTGGCATAGTGAACACCAATTAACTGTGCTAGTAGGTGAACTTTTAAGGGGTCATAGCTGCTTGGAGGTAGCAACGTGTTCAGATCATATCCAGTACTGCGGGTCCAACTGCTCTGTTGTACCAATAATTGACCCAGAGATTGGCTGGTGAGTGACATGCCAGTGATTGGTCCAGAAGTGACATGTATAACTCGGGGAAAGAGCAGTTGAAGCCACTAGAACTTACTTACTAGAATTCCTGTAGATCAATGAATAAGTGAAATTTTAAGTGTGTTTTTGTCTTTTCACATTGCTGGGTGTGTGATGCTGAAAAGGATATATGGGGGAATATTTATCACTGCTTCTTGTGCATTAAAAATAAAATAGCGAATATGCCACCGCCATGGCAAAGGGCGTGGAGGGGGAGTAGAGAGGTGCAGCTGCTGGTGCAGTGAGCCTAAGCCTCTTGATGTATCCGGCACAACGGGGAGGGGGACTTGGTGTCGTCGCAATTATATGCCTGAGCAGGACCGCTTGCGTATGATAAAGCAAGCGGTCCTACAATGTCAGAAGCATTGTATGGGAGGAAAAGCAGTCACAAACATAAAAACAGAGTTGTCATGAGCTGAAAGTACAAATAAAATATCAGGTGGTGAAGGTTCATACCCACTATGACACAGATTTTCTACCAATAAATATATGTGTCAAATACCATGTCAGAATCCAGGATCTTTCTGGCAGAGAATTGGGGTCAGAATTATCAGAAGCATGAATTGGGATACCTGTGTGTAGAGGATAAAATGGATGTGGGGGCTGAGGATGTGAAGTTGCTACATACAAGCTGCTGTCCGGTTGATACACATGCAGAGACAGCAGCTACACACCTCTCTGCCCTCCTTCCATCAAATAGTTATCAAAGACATAGGAGAAACTTACACTGTTTCTTCTCACTCTCCTTCAGCATGCTTTTCCTGCTCCTACCACCACTGTGCTCTGTATTGGGCTCCGCCTCCTCTTCTTTGCAGTCATGTCATGTGAGGAGGAGGGAGAGCAGAGGGGCAGCTGTCACATGCTTCCTCAGCTGGAGAGCTAAGCTAATGACCGCAGCCACTACAGTCTTCTGTGCCATGATTTCTTAACAATGTCGGATTATAATTATTAGCACTTTTGAACAGACTCGGGCCCTTTAAGACCTTGGGGCCCGGGCAACCGCCCAAAACAGCCATATGATAATCTGCCATTGACTACATTACTCACCTTCAACATGTTATCCGTAAATAACAGAGCATTGTTCAATATGCTGTAGATTATTTATCAATTGGTCAATAACAGAAATTGGACCCAAATTTTAAATTATGCTTGTTACAACCAAAGGCAGAGGTGTTTTCTTCATTTGTTTTAAGACTTTAAAAGCTTCACATAGAGTATCCTTTAGCACCTCTAGCAGAGCTCATAAAACCTATACTCTCTTCTCTCGCCTATCATTATTTCACCGCATGACAACAGGTCCTCTTTAAAAAAAAAATCTTATCATAATGACCCATCCTACTTACTATTCTAGAGCATGCTTTCAAACTAATTAATCTTTATTATCCTTTGTTCTGAGAAGCCTAAATGACTTTATAAGAGAGAAACACCTGCTGAAAGGGTTGGAAAGAAAGCAATACAACATATCTCTCCTGCAGTGGCCACTATTGTTCCACAGTGAAAGTTATGTGTGGATACCATCTGTGTGCACATACGGCTGCTCCACTACTTCTGAACCAAACACTTTCTTAGTAGCTGTGCTTTAAGACACATCTCTTCTCCTTTGTGCAGTGACGTCTTAAAACAGATTTAAGTCCCCAGGATCTCCAAATTATGGTGTACTGGGAATGAGGCCATTTTTTCAAGTGCATTTAATTTTATCTTGCTCTATTCCCTCCTTTATTACTACCGCTGCTGTGTTGAACCCTTAGTATGACAGATGGCTAGGCATCTATTTTAATGCACAGTAGCCAGAATGAAAGGGCAGCTAATGAGTCGGGTACTTTTCAATATCAGCAGAAAGCATGCACATGCCATGCTTTTTACTTTAAAGTACTGGCAAGTACCCCTTTAATTTTATTTGCCATATGGTTAGGTTTGGCCTGGTTTCATCTAATGTCATTGTGAAATCATTAGGTTAAAATGACAATACTACCAATCTGACAATGTTTTCAGTGATTGGCAAATTATTTGCCAAGCTGTTTCAGCACATCTGGACTTTTATTGTATTGCAGATAATAAATTGTAATTGGTGACATATATTATCTAAAATGTAGTTTGGTATCCTGTTCAGCTACTGTTCATGTTAAAATTAATTTAGTTTCACTATTCGACAGAAAACGAAGGAGCTCTAAAACAGCTACATTTCATTCAATTTGTTGTTACTGAATCTGATCCAAACTGAGTTTTCTTGCATGTACAGTTACATTAACTCTATATAGGCTAATATGGTATATTTACCGTATGTAGTCTCTTACATCATAATTCTAACACTCTACACAAAGGGTGTAAGAAAAGTGTCAAACATCTATTATATATTTCTTAACTGTTATTGACACTTCAATATCATTGAAATATGGGAAGCTAAAAGAAAAGAGATCAATAGAATTCTTATGTACTGAGCTCCCTCTAGTGGTGGCTGCATGCTGGAATAAATACACAAGAAATGGGGGAGATTTATCAGATGTGTCTACAAGCAGATTTCTTCTACTTGGCTACGGCTCAGCTCAGAGCTAATTTTCCAACACCTGTTTATAAAATGAAAGCTGTGCTCTTATTGGTTACCATGGGCAGTTCTGATCTCAGAAACTTCTGATAAATCTCCCCCATCATGTTGTCTATAATGGGCCCCATAGTAATATGTTATCTGGATTAAGTGGAAGATTTGCTTTTCTTTGAGGAGAAAATTAGGGGAGGGGGATGTCCTGTGCCATTTGTATATGCCTTTTTACTGTACTTCAGTCCCAACTGTTGGTCCTGCTGTATGTTCTAACAATCTGCACTTTCTTTTTTCTCCTATATTTTTTACTGTACATAGCAATGGTTTTAGAAGTAATCACAGTACGGTAATCAAAGCTGTGTATAATGACACTGAATGTATAGTGGAAAAATCGTATAACTTTTCATGATACTAACACTTATTTGCAGAACTCTTACCATTCCTGACATTTTGGTTGTGTCCCAGGAAAAGATGAACTAGGATTAATATTTCATAGGTAAACCAGAAGTTATTTTAATAAACATGTCAGGAGAGGTAAGAGCTCTTTTTCTAACAATGGTCTAGTTTTATTTTGTGGGGCACATTTACTTACCCTGCCGACAGAGTTCACCCGAAGTGCATTGTCCGACCGGAATGCACTGTGCCGCTATTCCCTAAGATTGTGCACCCAATATCCTGCATGTGTCGCTTCCCCGCTCAGGTCTGCCGGAGTTGACCTTCTTTCTCCCGGTGTTAAATCCCGAATCAGTCGGATCGTGCGACACATTCCCCTGCTAAATAGCTGTCACAGCCGGGCTATCCCGAAAATGTTGGGAAGTCCGACGGTAATGCGATCCGCGGACCCTTAGTAAATAAGTCCATTGTTCTGAAAAGTTGGCACATGCTTCACGTTCTACTTTTCTCTTCACTTTCAGCTTCTAACTACTTGTACTGTCAACTAAATGTTATAGGTGTTCAAAACATTCATCTAAATCACAAACTTGGATGGTAAAATTGACTAAGTTTTCCTTGAATTAGCCTTTCCAGTATTCTGTTCTTGTGGTCTATAAAACTATTTTGTCACTTTAAGGCTACATACACACTATGTATGCCCACTGTATTGTAGTACGGCGGGCATACATCGGTGCCAGGATAGAGGAATTCCATAGGAATACACAGCGCACAGCGCCGAATTCCATAAAGAATTAGGACATGTCCTTTCTTTCTACGAGCTACAGAACGGTACAGTGCCGCACGTGTGCAGCACCGTACCGCTCCTGTGCGGCACCGTGGGACCATTGCAATGTATGGGGGATGTATATACGCCATATATATACGTCAGCTGTATATACGCACCTCATACGTTTGTGTGAATGTGACCTAGCGCCGTTTTTACCTTTTTTTATTTCAATCTCCTTTTTGTAGATATGGAGATTCCAATTGATATGGATTCCAATTGTCCAACAATTGAATTATAACCAGACAGACTATGAACCCTGGCTGGATACTTAACAAACATGTGTGACTCTTTATAATGTAGTACAACCAATAAGGGCATTATTTAAATAACTAAAACATTTTGGTGTTGTTTTGTGTTACCAGCAAGAGCTTAAAAGATTTATACCTCTTATATTTCAGACAAGCTAGAATAGATTATATAAACGTTGGATCTGATTGCATGCAATGCCTACTTAGCTCCATACTTCAATTATTAGAGTATTGGGTCATTGATTATTTGTACATCCGCAGTGTTCAGTTGCTCATAAAAAGTGGGATCTCATTGTAGAATTGTGATATCGCTACCCCAAACAATATATTTGTGCAAAAAATTTCCATGTTACCTGGCTATAAAAAACCTTCAGTAATGGATTAGTCTGAATAGGATCATCCTTAGAAAAACATGGAAGAACTAGTGGATGTATCTAACATAGACTCCAATACCACCATATGGAGAAATTTTTGTAACTATATCAAAATTTAGATAATGATTTTATGGGTCACTCCCTCTGTACACTGCTTATACGCTCCTTACCAATCTTTACAAATTTGTTATTAATTTTTATCACCATTTTACAGAACAAGGCAATACAGCTTACACAAGCAAATCATTTAAGATATGCTTAACAAGGAAAAGAGGCACAGTAAGGGAAACAATAATAACTATAATATTAACATACCTACAGCTTCCACAATACCCCACCATATGTTGTTGTCCGGCCCAACCAAGCAATCACAACAGATAGATTTGTGTTCGATCATGAAGTACTTCTAGATGATACCAATCAATATAATTAAAACAGACATAGAGGTTTCAACACACAGCCAAAGACTGACCATATATAAAAATTCCTAGGACATGAAAAACCATTTGTTTAGTTTCTCCATCTGAAGGACAGAGTTTAACCAATCCATGCTCAATAAATGTTCAATTTTAGCTGACACAATGAAAAATGGAACTTTATTAGGATTCACTTGAAAATGGTGGTAAACATGACATACCAATGTCCATACCAATTATGAAGTTATAGTTCACATTTTGGAAATTACAATGACTATTATGACATCACAATGTCCTATTGTGGCATCACATTTCCCCTCGGTTACATTACATAGCCCCACTGTGACAACGCAATAGCTATTATGACATTACTATGCCGCATTATGACATAAGAATAAGAAAAATAAGAATATAAGATTGACAAGAACAACTTGCAGTCACTCCTTAAGCAATAGCAAGTAAGGATTGGACTGGATCACCTGGGTACCAGAAAAGTGGGTGGGCCCAAGACCAATCATTTTATTATGGGCCCTAAAGTTCAGAAGTATCAGAAGATATACTTGATATACCACTTTATCTCTTTATAAGATCTCAGTGCCCTTTCATTACATCACAATGCCCGATTGTGCCATCGAAATGCCCATAATAACATTATAATTCCCATTTGTAACAATATAATGCCAATTATCAAATCAATTTTATGACAACATAAGTCTGTATTATGACATTACAATTAGAATATCCTAAGGAAGAACTAATAGCCAGTCAGCATTGGGTAAGTGCAGACCAGAAAAGACTTTGGGTTCAGGTTCTAACACTTTACAATAGACCTCAAAGATCCAGCAGAAGGCAAACCCTTTTGAATTTGAATTCACTAGACACTATTTAGCTTTAGCTAAATTGATTCACACATATTATGGATTACTATATCTTATTACATCTTACATGAAAATCATACTCAAGTCCAAAACTGATTCCCACTGATAGGTTGTTCAGTTTCCCTATTTGAAAACTACACCGGGAATGGAGCTGTCTGCTTCCTTTCCCATCCTCTGTCTCAACTACAAAGAACAGATGATGAGACCAAAAACTAGGGAAGGCTGATCATAGACACATTTTTTGATTGCCATCCCCTTAAAGGGAATCTACCACATGGTTGCAGGGCTTCTAAATCAAAGAAACTTTCATACAGACATTTGCCTCCTGAAGCATGATCTGCTACTCTTTTTGCTTCTACTAGCTTAGTTTATGAGAAAAATGTATTTTAAAATTATGAAAATTACCCTCAGGTGCTCCTGTATATGTCACAGGAGCCCATTCTGGCTCAGTCGTCTACTAATTATTCACACCTCCATTTAGCATTTCTTCCCACCTCCTTCTCCCCTCCTCAGCCAGAGAGCTGCTGACATCAGACGGCTCTTGGCAATTCCCACACCACATACTGCCCCATACATACACATATGCACATATACACTAGCATGCTCAAACACACAAATCACACAAATCATACAATTACATACACATATTCTACCACATACATACACATATGATACACATATCAATATACCAACACACACACCATGCAGTTTACATATAATACCTATTGGGATTTGCGCTAGGGATTTAGAGCTGCCTTTTTAGTGAAGCCCCACAGGAATAAATTACACAGATACAAATATGGATGGGGGGATTTATCATAAGTGTCTTAGAGCAGAACTGTTCTAGTTGCCCACAGCAACCAATCAGAGCTCAGTTTTCATTTTCCCTTAGCTGTTTGTAAAATTAAAGCTGAGCTCTGATTGGTTGCCATGGACAAATAGAACAGTTTTACCTAAGACACTTCTAATAAATGTATTTTTATTTGTAGTGAGTGGAATGGTTCAGCTACAGGAAAAATATTGTTAACATATTTAAGTGTTTTTATTATTTTTCGGAAGTTGGTGTAAAAATGTTGAATTATTAACTTACTAAAGCTTGCCTATGATTTCCTTGTTGATTTGGTGTGCTGTATGACATTTTTAAGGACACTTGAGCAAACATATTTGAAACCGTGTTGCCAGCTCATTCCCTGTTAAAAGAGGAGAGGAAACACTGTTTATTTTTAAACACAAAAAGTAAAGAAGCAAGAGGGGATCATCCCTTCAGTACTGTGGGATTTCATAGTCCATATTAATGAGGAAGAGAGGCAGCCCAAAAGAGGATAGGTTAGAATAAGAAGTTACAATTCACCATCCCTCACTAATTAAAATGTTCAACACTTTATTTTATATCTTCTAAAATGACACAGAAGCAGCCAGGGTAGGTGGGAGCAGGATGCCTGAGCAACAGCCATTTCACGCTTGACACAGCGCTTTCTCAAGCTCTGCCTGGTTCCTAAAGCTCTGGCCTACCCTGACCACATCCTTGTTTTTTAAGAAGACATAAAATAAAGCTTTGAATAACAGAAAACAGTTTAGTGCAGTACTTACAGCTTCCTGGTCCTACTCTTACCACGGAGCCGTCTCAGCAGCAGGAAGAGGAGGGAACAATCAGAGATCTCTCATCTGTTCCACAGTCTGTGCTGCCTGCCATTGCTCTTTTATAGCAGCGGCAGACAGAGCTTTATATTGATGAACAAAACCATCCCCCCCATAATGAGAATCCTCCATTGTCTGTAACCTTCACTCATCGTTATGATGTATCAAACAGTCTGTGCTACTGGGCCTTTTGACCCCTCGTCCACTATAGAGTTATGCTATACAATTTCCAAATAGCTCCCTATTTGCATCTTTAATTGAAAGGTACAGTTTACAGCTGATCATTGCAGTCTGGGACTACAGTAAAGCATTCAATGAGCTTCACCAAAGGTCACAGTGGGCAAAAGGGGCCGTCTTTAACTAGGGGTCGTCTGTAAGTCGGGTGTCCTTAAGTAGATGACCATGTTTATTTTGTTAAAATGGTTGGGTTTATTGTTATTTTTTTCTAAGGAATCATTAAGATTGATACACTTACTCATAGATCCCGGTACAGTGACTGTAGTAATCGTCTTATATTTGTTATACATGAGCTCCTTCCTTCTAAAATCAACTTTTAAAATTATGCTAATGATTATGGTAGAAATGCTAAAGCGTTAACTGAGCACCTCCATGTTGTGGTGTCACATACTGTTATACTGTGCAGGGGCACTTCTCCCCTTCAGTGTGAGATTACAGAAGGCAGAGGAAGTAACATGGGAACAAGGGGCAGGGTGACACATTAGCATAATTTTAATTGTTGATTTTAGAAGAAAGGAGGCCATGGATAACAAATATAAAAAGATTACCACTGTCACAGGACCTGGATCCATGAGTAAGCGCCCATGGTTTTTATGATGCTTGATTTTGATTGTAAATTCCCTTTAAGGTTGGGGATGTATAACTCAACTGCTACACCTGTTGCATTGGGTTATTTCTCATGGCTTCTCATGTTCTTCCACATTTCTGTCTCTGCTTAATGTTATCATGCAGAAAAAAAATTCCTGCAGTTACTATAGAGCATTCTGTATTTTATTGATTCAGGCACTGACATCCGAAATAACTGCATCCGCTTCAAAGGCAAATCCCATCAACCCAGCAAGAGACCCAAAATAGAATTCTTTTAAAGGACACAAGTTCACTTGGTTAATTTACAGTGTTTCCAACATTCATTGACAGCATTATGAGGCAATGTGCCTGCAGCCAGCACTGCATATTTCAAATCCCTGCTTCATTATCTGTCTTTCCTGTCTGGCTGCTTTAATCATTGAATAATAACTTTCAGGCTGTAGCCTGTGGCAGTGTACTTGCAATCCTCTGCTGACACCAAGCTCTGGCATAGCGGAATAACATATCTTGTCTATAACCAGGCATTATATTAAAGGGACAACCCTTTTTAATTTATTGTATCACAGCTGTATTAACACACTTATCAGATCATATCTACTTATTGGGGGGAATTTAAAGGGGTGTTCTGAAAATCTAATACAAAAACCAATGATGCTTGAAATAAATGAATATAACAAAACTCAATGCCATTAGTCACAAAATGGAGATTAAATAGTTTGATTTTATGATTCGAAAAATTTACAACTACAAGTTCCATGATCCTTTAGTTCTCAGTAACTCTCTCATGCTCTGCTCCCAGTAATGGTGTAACAGATTGTCCTCCTCTGTTACCATAGTAATGATGTGTAACTGCCCTCACTGCACGTTACCGCACTGAGATGACGTCTTACCACAGCACCGGTCAAATTCTGGTGCAGTATAATACTGCCGGTTCCTACTTTAGACCTAGTTTTAGTTGGTCTAAACTGTGCATCAGAATTTAGTTTTTCGTGGCAACGCTGCTTTCCCGTGAGACCATGTCCATTTTACAAAGGCATCCTTAGTCGAACAAGGGCTAAAAAAAAAGGGCTATGCACATGAAATTTTAGTTTTGGAACTGCAACTCACTAAAACAATATAATTTATTTAATCATTATATTGATTTCCGATTGTGGATGTAGTTCCTGTTCCCCAATGCTTCTGCCTTCTAATTTACCAATTGCCAGTTTTATTAGAAACCAATTAGCCTATAGGAAGCACTCAATTATGACTTTATGTATAGTATCATCTAAGCAACAGGAAATAGAAAAGATATTTTCCACATTAGATATCTGACCCTCACACCAGTATGAGTCTGTTGGACATCTAATTCCAAAACCACATGTGCTGGTAACAGCTTTCGCTGTTTTGGGTCTGTGAAATTTTGTCTATTTTGCAGAAAGAGAATTTGTGTGGTCAAGAACAGATATAAGAAGTGAAGATCTTAACAGATAAGGTTTACATGAGATCTTTAGAGTTTTTAGAGTTGCTTTTCACCAGACTTTTAAAACTATGGAGAGATTTAAAGGCATTGACCATTAATACAAACCTTTACCAGGGTACAAGTACAAAACACTAATAGTTTTATCCATATTGTAATTATCCTAGTAAACTTTCTCTTTTGTCTACTGAAGCCACAAATCATGTTTCCTATTGTGCATACAGCAATGAATGCATGGCTTCCTTGATCTGCTGGACATACCTCAAAACAAAGGCAACAAAGTTGAATAGCATATAATTGACTGAAGGGTTGTTGTTTTTTCCAGCAGTAATACATACATTTTGTCATATAGTGTATAAAGTATAGAAAACCACATTTCAATACATTACTGTACTTCATCTTTAAATTCAACACATATTCATCAAATAATTCATATCCCAATTCTAAATACATGATACTTCAATAAGAAAGCTCTGCGTTAAAAGCTCTTTTTAAAAAGCCATTCTGAAGCACTAAAATGCAGGAATAGATTATTAAATAGATTAATAAAATAATGCTGTTTCCAGAAAATACATTTATTTTGCCTTTAAATGTAGTAGATTATTGAGAAACCCAATATGATTATTTCATTTAATTTCCTTTATTATGGGGTAACTGAAGTTTTACTGGAATGCACAATTAATGTTCTATGTATATGCACATGGCCTTGCGAAAGTATTTGGCCTCCTTGAACATTTCAGGCCACATTTCAGGCTTCAAACATAAAGATATAAATTGTAATTTTATGGTGAAGAATGAACAACAAGTGGGACACAATTTTGAAGTGGAACAAAATGTATTGCATATTTTAAACGTTTGTAAAAAAAAATATATAAACTGAAAACTGGGACGTGCGATATTATTCGGCCCCCTTAAGTTAATACTTTGTGGCGCCATATTTTGCTGCGATTACAGCTGAAAGTTGCTTGGAGTATGTCTCTATCAGTTATGCACATTGAGAGAAGGAAATACTTGCCCATTCTTCCTTAGAAAACAGCTGGAGCTCGGTGAGGTTGGATGGAGAGTGTTTGTGAACAGAGGTTTTCAGCTCTTTCCACAGATTCTTGATTGGATTCAGGTCTAGACTGGATATGTTTATTTGTGATTGTAGATTTTGCTTCATGTTTGGGATCATTGTTTTGAAAGATAAATCTCCATCCCAGTCTCAGGTATTTTGCAGACTCCAAGAGGTTTTCTTCCAAAATATGGCTCCATTCATCTTCCCGCCAATTTTATCCATCTTCCCTGTCCCTGCTAAAGAAAAGCAGGCCCAAACCATGACATTGCCACCACCACGTTTGACAGTGGGAATGGTGTGTCCAGGGTGATGAGCTGTGTTGCTTTTACACCAAACATATGTTTCAGCACAGTGGCCAAAAAGTTACATTTTGGTTTAATCTGACCACAGCACCTTCTTCCACATATTTCGTGTGTCCCAGGTGACTTTTGGCAAACTTTAAACAAGACTTTTTATGGATATCTTTGAGAAATGGCTTTCTTAATCTTCCATAAAGGCCAGATTTGTGCAGTGCACCACTGATTGTTATCCTATGGACAGACTCTCCCACCTCAGCTGTAGATCTCTGCAGTTCATCCAGAGTGATTATGGGCCTCTTGGCTGCATCTCTGATCAGTCTTCTCCTTGTTGAGATGAGAGTTTAGAAGGACGCCCGGGTCAGTGATCTGACAGTCCTCCCATTTCAATATGATCACTTGCACAGTGCTCCTTGGGATGTTTAAAGTTTGTGAAATCTTTTTGTATCCAAATCCGTCTTTAAACTTCTCCACAACAGAACAGGTGTATTTATACGGAGACTTAATTACACACAGGTTGATTATATTTATCATAATCAGCCATTTAGGACAATATTGGATCATTCAGAGATCCTAGAGTTTGATGCACTGAAAGTAAAAGGGCCGAATAATATTGCATGCCCCACCTTTTAGTTTATTATGTTTAACAAAAGTTTAAACTATACAATAAAGTTCAGTCAGCTTTACAATTGTGTCCCACTTGTTGTTTCTTCTCCAAAAAATTGCAAATTTTATATCTTTAAGTTTGAACCCTGAAATGTGCCAAAAGGTAGAAAAGTTCAAGGGGGCCAAATACTTTCGCAAGGCACTGTAGGTATTTTACATATTTTACTTTAACCGGTAAAGTTTGCCTGCAGTCTAGATCATATGACCTGCCTGTAGCATCTTACTGGCTCCTTATGGATGGAGGGGATCGTGCAGGCATTACTATCTGCATATGCCCTCCTTGATAACTGCTCCTATATTAGTGCTCCCTGCCAACCACTGATATGGAAGTGGTTATTATAGAGGGGGCGTGCAGACAGTAATAACATCCATCCACCGGTATACAGCAAAACATCAAACATCACAAGAAGTCCTGAGTCCTGCTGCTGGCGAGTCATGTGACCCTGGGGCTCCACTGGATTACAGACAAACTTTACTGGGTCTAGTACATACAGTATGGGTCTCCCAATTAGGATCTTGTACTTGTCCTGGTAAAGTTCACAATTAGTTGCTAAACCCCTTAAGGTTATCTTGTGTATCTATCTAGTGTATTGTCTATCTAGTGACACACTGTAGATGCAAAATCACTCGTATTGCAGTTTAATTACCATTACAATGTTCTTTGGACGGACATCTATTAATATAAGCACAGTGTATAGTAGCATTTTTCTGCAGTTCCTGCTGGTGTTCTTGTCTTTGATTCTTACTGCGACTATTTCTGGAAAACTGTCAGTTTTAGTCAGGAGCTTGATTCTATGTCATGTGCCTGATGTGTATCCTCCAGGGGAAAACAGATTCATAATGATCAGCCATAATGCTGTTGTGTATGCTGACTGTCACACCATAGCTCATCTGTGTTTTTCATAAAAGTTGTAAAAAGTCTATTTATGCTTGTGGTCAGGTTTGTGGTTGTTTTTTTTTTTTGGACAGCTTTCCGGGAATCGGTGCACACCACACTTCAAATTGAGGTCAGAAGGTATAATAGGATCCCTTTACTTGGAAAGTCACTGGTTCAGTACACGTCTCAGCACATTAAGGTCCATTTTTAAAATGTAAAAGAGACTTGTCTCTGAAACAAATCATTATTATTTACAATAGTAAAGTATATTCTCGGGATTTACAACAAACAGCGAAGAAAGGTCCCTTTTATTATATTACAGGCAGTCACCGAGTTACGTACAAGATAGGTTCTGCAGGTTTGTACCTAAGATGAATTTGTATGTAAGTCATAACTGTATACATTAGAATTGAAACCCCAGCCAAACTTTTTTTTGGTCCCTGTGACAATTGGATTTAAAAAATGTTGGATTGTAATAAGAATCAGAATTAACAATCAAGCTTCATTGCAGACACCTTTGAGGACTGCTACAGCTCTTAATTGTAGCCCAAGTACATACAGTAAATTATCAACATCCAGGGGTCTGCTTGTAACTAGGGGTATTTTTAAAATGGGTGTTCTTAAAGGAAACCTACCACATGAAATGGTAGGTGTAAGCTTCAAAAACCGAGCACCAGCTCAGGGTGAGCTGGTGCCGGAGCATATTTTCGTTCTTCTTCTAAACCGCTATAATGCGGTTTAAACACTTTAGTATCTTTATATGTTAAGCCGGTTCGAAGCACCATGCGTGTGACCGTGCACCGAACGCCTAAATAGGAAATGCTGGAGAGCCGCGCGCATGGTGTGCCGAGCGCGTATCACGGTGCGGCAAACCAGCTTAACATATAAAGATACTAAAGTGTTTAAACCACGATACAGCGGTTTAGGAGAATAACGAAAATATGCTCCGGCACCAGCTCACCCTGAGCTGGTGCTCGGTTTTTGAAGCTTACACCTACCATTTCATGTGGTAGGTTTCCTTTAAATAGGGGTCCGCCTGTAATAGAACTCTCTGCTCTGTATAAAACTGTATACATTGTACTGATGTAAGGAAACTGCTTTCTGTACTCTTTTCCCGGTATCTGTTTTTAGTATGATTATTATTATTTCATGAGCACAGCTATGGGAACAATCACTAGAAAAAAAATGTCTGCCCTTAAATATAAGTTTACATTTTGTAAAACAATTCCTTTGTATGTAGGATGCAGTATAAAGTCTGTTTCTTCAGGCATTCGAAATACTCTAAGACATATGGAACACATTGGAAAGTTTTACTGTAGATTGCAAATCTGGGACTGTCTTTATAAATGCAGGCAACTTTATATCTAATGAAAAATATTTCTCTGGGGTTAAAGTCAGTTCTTTATCTTAGTATCAAACAGACCGGGTGCACGCTGCTGGGGCAAATAGTCTGCATTGAAGGCTGAACGCTTTTAAGTCTGGCCTGAACTTTTGAACTTGATCTGTGTTAATACAAATGCTACAAGACAAACCTCTGTTAAACTGTGAAGGACCCAAAACTAGCTTGCCAGGTCCCTGCTCTACAAGAACAGGACAATGCTGCCATCTAGTGACGCCATGGAGCATTGTATGTAGGCTGCTGAAGAAGGTGGAGGGATCACACGCAAACATATTAACCCTTTAAGGACCTGGCCCTTTTTTGTTTTTTCATTTCTATTTTTCACTCCCCACACATAAAGAGCTCTGTGATGGCTTATTTTCTAGGTAATAAACTGCACTTCATAGTGATGGTATTCATTCTTCCATGTTGTGGGAAATAAATTCCAAATGCAGTGAAATTGGCACTGTTTTCTTGTGGATTTGGATTTTTCGGCTTTCACTGTGCGCCACAAATGACAGGTCTACTTTATTCTTTGGGTCGTTGCGATTACGGGGATACCAAATTTGTATAGGTTTTATACTGTTTTCATACATTAAAAAAAATTAAAACCTCCTGTAAGAAATTTTTTTTTCCAGATTTTGCCATCTTCTGGCGCTAATAACTTTTTCATATTTTGGTGTACGGAGATGTGTGAAATAATTTTTTGCAGTTTTGAAGTTTTCTGACCACTTTTTATTGAATTGTTTTATATTTTACAAAATGGCAAAAGAGTGACATTTTCAAATTCGGCGCTATTTTCCGTTACAGGGTTAAATGCAGTGAAAAACTGTTATTATATTTTGATAGATCGGGCATTTTCGGACACGAGACACCTGATGTGTTTATGATTTTTACTGTTTATTTATATTTATATCAGTTCTAGGGAAATTCATTTGAATTTTTTTATTTTTTTATTATAATTTTTAAACTTTTTTTTACTTTTCAGACTCCCTAGGGTACTTTAACCCTAGGTTGTCTGATTGATCCTATCATAAACTGCCATACTACAGTATGGCAGTATGTGGGGATTTTCATCCTCATTCATTGGTAATTTGTTGCCATGGGTAACTATGAATATTCTGACTTTCAGACAGCTTGATAAATCTGAGAGTGGGTGTGGTTATTCTGTCTAGTTGTCTGTATATCAGATTAATCAAATGTGAAGCAAAATCTCAGGAAAACAATTCCAGACATTTAAAGGAGATGTCCACTTTCAGCATATAATTTAGATTGTTTGGTAAATGAAAAGTTATACAATTTTCCATTATACTTTCTGTATCAATTCCGCCTATTTATTTTCTAGGTCTCTGCTTTCTGTCATTCTATAGGAAGCTTCTATGTTTACTTCCAGTGGACAGAAATCTGACCATGGTCACACCGCTGCACGAGCCATTATTATCACACAGCTATAAATACTCTCTGTGACACGGCTGTTACACCTGTGTTACATCACAGCATATTGCTGTCCACTGGAAATACACATAGAAGCTGTCTATAGAAGGAAAGAAAGCAGAGATCTTGAAAACCATGAGGAATTAATGCAGACAGTATATTGGAAAACTGTATAACTTTTCATTACACAAATAATATCAATTATCAATGAAAGTGCACAATCCCTTTAAAGATGATAAATGAAGGTGTACAAATGGTCACACTGATAATTTCCTTTACACAGTAGGAAAATAGAAAAGTGGTTACAGTATTTTTCGAACTATAAGGCGCACCATCAATAAATGCCTGGTAAAACGTCTAGGTTAATATATAAGGGGCACCGGATTATAAGGCGCACCTGATTATAAGGATGAATGACTAGCAGGTGGCAGACCTGTGCATAGTTCAAGGCAGCTGTTGTCTTTAAGTATGGTTCATATATAAGGCGCACTGGACTATAAGGCGCACCTTTAATTTCTGAGAAAATCAAAGGATGTTTAGTCCGCCTTATAATCCGAAAAATATGGTACATAATACAAGCTCTTTAACAAAAGGATTACAGCCTTGCAGGGTTCAAGTCCCAGGGTCAACAAAGAGTGTGTATGTTCTCTCCATGTTTGCTTAGATTTCCTCCGGGTCCTCCGCTGTCCTCCTAAACATACTGGTGGGTTGATTAGACTGTGAGTACCATTGGGGCTGGTTTGGCAAGGTCTGTGCAATGCTATGTAATCTGTGTGCACTATATAAATATAGGAATTGTTATTATTATTAAAGGGGTTGTCCGAGAGTTATGAAAATTAACTAAAGGTGTCCGGAGGGGGCGGCTTAAAAAAATAAAGAACTACTTACCTTCCGGTGCCCTCCAGTGTCCCGCGCTGCTGTTGCTCCGCTTGTGGCTGGACCCGACAACTTTCCGGCCCGCATTCACAATGATGTGAATAGGGACGGATAGGCGTAACCGTCCACAGCCGGCCGGAAGCTGAGTCCAGCGCTGCTCTGGCGGCCATGTTTGTTTACATCATCAGCGCGAGGCACCCACAGGGCGCCGGAAGGTAAGTAGTTCTTTATTTTTTTAAGCAGCCACCTCCGGCCACCTTTAGTTAATTTTCATAGCTCTCGGACACCCCCTTTAAGGAAAGGCAAAATTAGACTATAACATTAACCCCTTATCACCGATGACAGTTTTTAGCTTAATGATCAGACTTGATTTTTCGAATCTGACATGTGTCACGATAATTGGTTATAACTTCGGAACACTTTTACATATCCAGGTGATTTTGAGAATGTTTTCTCGTGACACATTGTACTTCATGTTAGTTCTAAAATTTAAGTGATAAGTTTTGCGTTTCGTTCTGAAAAAAAGGGAAAATTTGACAAAAGTTTGTAAAAATTCTTCGTTTTCCAAGTTTGAAATGTTCTGCTTTAAAGACAGGAAGTAAAACTACTCCTAAAGCTAGATAGTTAACCTTTCCAGAATTATGTTGAGATGATATTTTATGCGTCCTCTCCTTTTTCTAGGATGTTATGAGGCGCAGAACTTTAAGTGCAATTTCTCTCAATTTCATGAATATCCCCAAAACTCACATTTTGAGGGAAAACTCAACTTTCAAGTGACTTTGAAAGGCCTAAATAATAGTAAAACCCCATAAATGATCCCACTATAGAAACTTCCCCCCGCAACATATGTAAAACAACTTCTATTAAGCCTATTAACCCTTTAAGTGTTTCACATGGGTTAAAACAATATGGACCTGCAACTCCAAAACTGACAGATTCAAAATGCAAAAATGATGAAATGCTCTGCAACGTTTGATGCCCAAGTTCTCTGAGTGTATCGACACTCCATATGTGGTGGTAAATACTATATGGGCACACTGCCGGGCATAGAATGAAAGAAGTGCTATTCACAGTAGGTTTGTAATGTCACATTGTACAAGCTATAAATTTTAATTTTTTGGTAAATATGAAGGCTTATTATTTGCAGGATGAGATACAATGTATAGATAATTCATTTTGGGGGTCTATAGCTTATTAATGACATTTTATCAACTATTTCAAGGGGGACATAAACAAAGTCATCAATTTTTATTTTGGATGTTTACCACTTTTTCTCCCTCTGCTCACCGTAACGTAAAGATAATATTTTATCTTTGTTCTCTGACTCACAACCATTACGGTGATACCTCATTTATATAGTTTTTCTTAATTTTACTGAGCAAAACCAATATCGGAGAATCGCATTGTTTTTACCATCGACAAATTTTCAGGGCCATTACTGCTGTATTTTTCTGTTTTCAGATCTGGTTGAGGGCTTATTTTTGAGAAAGAGTTGTTATTTTCAGTCGTATCATATTAGGACACATAACTTTTTTTGATCACTTTTTAGAACAGTTTTTGCAATGTGTTTGATGAAAAATGGTATATAACGGGAAGTTTTTCGCATTTTTTTTACGTCATTCACCAAGCAGATGGGGTGATACCAAATATGTACTTTTATGTGTTTTATATACTTTACTTGCATTTTATGTGTATTTGGGGACATTATGGGACTTTTATTTTATTTATTTAATTATTATTATATAATGATTTAATCTTTTTTTTTTTTTTTTTACATTTTTCACTTCTGGGCTTGAACAAGCATTCATCCGCTCGCTTGTTCAAGCCCTTACACTGCAATACACTTGTATTGCAGTGTACAGTGTTGCATGGAGGCGGAACCCGGCGTGAAAAGTAGCTGGCAACCTTGGGCACTTGTTGGACCCCAGGGCTGTGGCAGGAGGGATCGGATCACCCGGTAAGCTCACCGTGGGGTGTCCGATCCACGATGGACATACTTACACGCCGCAGTCATGCTTGACCGCACCGTGTAAGAGGTTAAACACCCAAGATCTGAGTTTTTTCGATCTCGGGTGTTAGCGTTGGGTCTGGGCTGTGATATCACAGCCCCACACCGGCAATTTCGGTACCCAATTTCCTGAAATCTTTTTCTAACGCACCGCCGCAGAAAGGCATCGTGTCAAAAGAAGTACCCGCTGTAAAAAGCCAATAGGGCGGTCAATAAGGGGTTAAAATAAAGACAAGGGAAGGTAGGGAAAAGCAGATAGAAAGGGGGAAGGGGGTTGTGGGTTTAATATAAACCTGCATTTTAGTAAGAGATGGAGGAAGGAGTGAAAGTATTAAGGCTCAGTTCACATTTGTATCAGTGGTTTCCATTAGTCTCTCTGTTTTAGGAAAGAGTAACGAAAAATAAAAACAAAGGTGAACTGAAAGTCTTCCATTCAATTTCCGTTCCCCATTGAATTTAATGTAGGACATTTTTAATCTATACAGGCAGTCCCCGGGTTACATACAAGATAGGTTCTGTAGGTTTGTTCTTAGGTTGAATTTGTATGCAAGTCGGAACTGTATACTTTATAATTGTAGCCCCAGCCAGAATTTTTTTGGTCTCTGTGACAATTGGATTTTAAAAATGTTTGGTTGTCATAAAAACCAGGATTAACACTAAAACTTAATTGCAGACAACTTTGGTAACTGTTACAGCTGATTAATGTAGCCTAGGGCTAAAGTAAAGTAAATTTACCAACATCCAGAGGTCCGTTTGTAGCTAGAGGTTGTCTGTAAGTCAGGTGTTCTTAAGTAGGGGACCACCTGTACTATGAAATGGCAAATATTAAAGTGAGTCTTTCACATGGAAGACACATTCAGGCAGCATGTTATAGAGCATGAGCAGTACAGTATTTACAATTTTACATAGTGTCCTATCTACAGGGCATCTGCTACAGAGCAATAGGAGGAGAGCGTATTAGTAAAATAGATCATTTATACATTTATATATGATTTTTGAACTTTGTGAAAGGTTCAGTTTGGGAGATCCAGACTTGACCCAAACGTGAACCACAACCCCATAGAAATCAATGGGAGCCCAAATTTTCTGATCAAAATATGGTTGTAAAATGGGTTAGTAAGAGATGAATGATTGCAAAATGGAGGTGATAACAGCGAACTCCTCCTGCAAAAAATATATTAGGTAGAGTATTCAAAGGAAAGCTACCATGGGGAATCTACCATCTGAGAGATTCCCCAAAGTAGATTCCCCGTCCAAACTGTAGCTGCTTCCCATTTTTCACTAATTCAGCGATGCAGCTGATGCAGAAATGAAGTACAATGCTTCAATATGCTAATTTAATTTCTAAGGCTACTGGGGATATGGAGTTGCTTGAGACAGCTCTGGGGCAAAAGCTACTCCATGTCCCCAGTAGCCACTACTGAACCGCCTCTACCCACTCTGTCCATCATTTGAGCTCTGAGCAAGCAGGTCAGTAGTGAGGGGTGGCCTCCCACTACTCAGGCTCATACTACTCCTACGATGACACTACGATGACCCATCTTCAATTGTCTTACAGAGGAGGTTTTTGTTCATCTTGTGATAGATGGCATTAACTATAATAACATCATAGTGGTACAGTTGTCCTGTCCTCTTTTCAGAAACTGACCCCAAAAGTGTGATGTTTCTTCCCCCATGTTTCAGGTTTGGGTCGTTTGCTCTTAGGGTTGTACTCATCCTTCGTCTTCCGAATGGGGGGCTTTTAATTTATGCACGCCCCCGCTGCAAGCCTCCTCCTAATGTTAGAGCCGGGCCGTAGAGACATCGGGGTGTGTACTCTCTCCTAGTTCCCCGGCAGCAGCAGGAAGAGGCTTGCAGCGGGGTTGTTCATAAATTAAAAGCCGTGGAAGCCGAGAGGCACTTGGTGCCGTCTGGCTGAGCATCACCAGCTGTTTTACAAAGTTATTATTTCATTAACAAAGATGGCAGAAAACGTGTGAACGAGCAGTCTAATTATTACACTCTACCACTTGTAATCTGGTGGTATGTGTCCTTTAAACACAAACTAACAGCACTAAGAGAGGCATAATTCTTGCTGGTTGGTAGGGGATCAAATACTTATTTCATACAATAAAATGTTAATTAATTATTTGAAAGTTACACAATGTTGTTTTCTGGATTTCTTTTTAGATTCCCTATCTCACAGCTGAAGAGTACCTACAATAAAAATTACAGACCTTTGTCGGTAGGAAAATTGGCAAAATCGGCCTGGGATCAAATAGTTATTTCCCCCACTGTATATGGGTGCCATTATCACTAACACTGCACTTTAGGTATGTATGAATGCAGTTAACAATGTCACTTTTTTTAGGGATACAGTTATCAATGACAATGACAATCACTATATACTGTACGATATGAATGTAATCCCTCAATGTTGTTATCTCATTTGACCAGACTATGAATTTTATGGAGTATATTGTATATTGTATTTTAGTCATCATTTGCTATACCACATTATCATACTTATATTATCTTTGTTTCAGTGTTAGGTAGGAGAACATGGTCCTTTGTCAGTCTTTAGTCAGTCTATGGAATCAGTGCAGAGTGCAGCATATGCTTGTGCTGCAGAAGTCCGTGTTCCAGACCAGGAAGCAGAGGTGTCTCAGGCCTGCTGCCTGACACCTTAGTCAGTCTACCACGGGTGACCCCGCAATCCATGACTGGGATCATGGGTGCACCCTTGCGCTGCCCGGTCCCAGTCTGGAGTTGTGGCGTGGGTGCCCCCGCGATCAGTGGTGTAACTAGGAGAGACTGGGTCCCATGACAAACTTCTTCATGGGGCCCCCCTTACCGTGAAAAAAATAAATCTATACATATTTGTACAAACATATTTATACAATTACACACACATTTATATACTTTGTTGAGATCGCTGCTCCCCATGACATCATCGCGGGGCCGCGATTGGTCGCTGTGACAGCCTCGGGTCTGCGTCAGACAGATTGCTATATGGCTTCTGGAGATTTATTACAATGTGCCGGTGGCTCACTGCAATTAATCCTATGTAAAAATGCCACATACTGCAAAAACCTAAAAAAAATATCCCCCCCCCCTTTCCTTAGAACTGATATACTACTAAATAAACAGTAAAAATCACAAACACGTTAGGTATTGCTGTGTCCCAAAATGCCAGATCAAAATATAAAAATAGTTGATACCGGCGGTGACCCCCATAACAGAAAATAGCCAAATGTCCGAAACGCCACTTTTACACCATTTTACATCACATAAAAATGTAATAAAAAGCTCAGTCATCAAAATGCCGCTCAGTCCTCAAAATGATAGAAATGAAAATGTTGTCTCATTTAGCAAAAAATGACACATCACACAGCTCCGTACACTAAAGTATGAAAGTTATTTGCCTCAGAAGATGGCGAAACTATTTTCTTTTACTGTATACACTGTTTTAATTACTGAAAAATATTAAAACACAATAAAACCTATAAATCTGGTATCACTGTGATCGGACCGAACCAAAGAATAAAGGAGACAAATAATTTGGAGCACACAGCAAAGGTATTAAAATCTGAGCCCACAAGACAGTGATGCAAACTGATCCGTCACTTTCACCATGCATTATCCGGAGTTTGAGTGTGTGTGTGGGGGGGGGGGGCGGAAGGGAGAGGGCAGAGGGCAGAGTTATTTTTATATATATATGTTATATATACCATATAACACATGCTACCGCCACATATAATACATGGTACTGCCACATATAACACATGGTACCATAACGCATGGTAGCGCCACATATATCACATGGCACTGCCACATATATCGCCATCGCACTCTTTCCTGCTGCACGATGGTGGTGAGCGCTTCAGCCTCCTAGAGCTGCTCCCTTGGCGCTTCAGCCTCTCCAGCTTCCCAGAGCTGCTCCAGCGGCACCCAAGCCTCCACTGCTTCCCAGAGCTGCTCCTGTGTCGCCTCTGCCTCCGCAGCTTCCCAGAGCTGCTCCAGTGTGTCCGCAGCTTCCCGCAGCTGCTCCAGTGGCTCCGCAGCTTCCCGCAGCTGCTCCAGTGGCTCCGCAGCTTGCCAGTGCTGCTCCCACGGCGCCCCAGCCTCTGCAGATTGCCAGTGCTACTCCCGCGGCGCCCCAGCCTCCGCAGATTGCCAGTGCTGCTCCCGCGGCTCCCCAGCCTCCGCAGCTTGCCAGTGCTGCTCCCGCGGCGCCCCAGCCTCCGCAGCTTGCCAGTACTGCTCCCGCGGCGCCCCAGCCTCCGTAGCTTGCCAGTGCTGCTCCCGCGGCGCCCCAGCCTCCGCAGCTTGCCAGCGCTGCTCCTGCGGTACCCAAGCCTCCGCAGCTTGGCAGTGCTGCTCCCGCGGTGCCCTAGCCTCCGCTCCAGTGTCTCCACCGGCCTCCCCTGAGGCCGCTCCAGAGTCTCCACCAGCCTCCCCTGAGGCCGCTCTGGTGTGCCAAGAGCCGACCCAGCCTGCGGCTTCCCAAGTCTTCTCGGTGCCTGCTCTTCTCCTAAGGTGTCTCATCACCAAGAAGAATTGGAGTAGGCGAAGAAAGAACAGCGGGCTGAAGAAGAAGAGGGGCCCTAAGGGGGGGGTACTGTCCCAGGTGACTCCGCGATCCATGACTCGGGTCGCGGGTGCACCCGTGCAATGCCCGGTCCCAGTCATGTTGCGGATCGCGGGTGCATCCGTGTTCCGCTGCCTGCTGCTGCCTCTGCCCAGCTTACAATGCTTAGGGATGTGTTTGACTTCCTTTAGATATACATAGTTAGGATTTTATTTAGGTGATATATGTAAATTACTCAGCATATATTGCATTTATGATTTTATGGTGCCATCTACTGATTTTTTTATTTCATTACTTTATTAATGCAAAGCCAGAGTGAGAAAACAATAAATACAGCACTTACAAATTCTCCCAGGAAAGAAGCACATTCATGAAACACAGGTATTTGAGAAATATGATTAACCAAGTACAATCATGTAGTGGTCAACGGACAAATGGCACAAAGAGTCATAACAAAAACGTGTACATAAATGGTGATGGCGACACTTGACTACAAAGGATAGTAAAACGTAAAACATTGAAATAAAAGTAAAAAAACAAGAACAAGAAGCACATTGCACATCAGAAAGTGGTAGAGATATAAGACTAAAGAGGGCAGGGGGCAGGGGCGTTGCTAGGGTGGAAAAAGATCCAGGGCACGGGCCCCAATGCATTTGTATCAGACTTTCAGTAATGCCCCCTCCTGTAAATAACCCCCTCACATGTGATTGTGCCAATAACTTTACTGAGGGTGAATACAGCTACAGAAATACCGGAGAAATCCTGACTTACATCCCGAGACTGCAGGTGACATGTCCACCTCATTATTAGGGTGGTGGAACTTGTGACGTTTTTAACCGGTTGTTAGTCCATTTTTAGTCAGGCGTTTTCAGTCCGTTAAAAAACGCATGCGTTTTTTAAACCGCATCTGTTTTTGTATGGTTTTACCAATTACCTTAATTTAAAATGGACAAAAATGGTTGTGTTTTCTAAAAACGGGTTCAAAACGCCACATGTGCAACCACCCTTGGACTCGGCATCACCACGTCTCCTTTCTGTGGACTTCACCACACAGACATCTTATATCCTTTATTATCCCAAAATCTTCGTTCTCCAAAGTTGCGTTCACATGTTGCAGTTACAACTGCATCGCAATCAGTTTTGAGGTGGTTTTAGGTGCAGTGAAGAACATTTGTGGAACAGGTTTCCCCTTCAAACTCAAATTCACCAGTTCATGTCTTTCACTTGTTAAATTAACATAACTGCACCTAAAACCATCTCAAAACTGATTGTGATGCAGTTGTAACTGCAACGTTTGACTGCACCCTGACAGTGTTGTCCTGCTGCTGCCCCTAACACTCTCCCAAAATACTGTAAGGGTGATGTCACACGCGGCGTTTTGAACACTTTGTTGGACGTTTTTAAGCAGTCTGTCAAAAATAGTATCCGTTTTTGACCTGTTTGAATTTAGATAATTGGTCAAACATGTCAAAAAAGGATGCGTTTTCAAAAACGGACTGCTTAAAAACGGGCCAAAAACTCGTTCAAAATGCCACGTGTGACATCACCCTAAGGCTGTGCTCACACGTGGCATTTAAACAAATACAAGAGACCAGCTCGTTATCCATCACATAATCATCACTGGAAACTCATGTGAGATCAAACCTAGGCCCTTCCTGCTGCCATGTGTGAACATACCCCAAGGAATGTCCCCACAGCCCCCCAAGTAATGTCCTCACACAGCCCCCAGTATTGTCTCCCACACATCTCTTCCAGTAATGTCCCCCACACCCCCCCCAAGTAAAGTCACCCACTCATCCCCCAATAATGTCACCCACACATCTATCCAGTAATGTCCCCCTTGTAATCTCCCTCAGTAATGTGCCCCACACAGACCCCCCTGTAATGATCCCCAGTAATATAACTCCCACACAGCCCTCCTGTAATGTGCCTCCCACAGATACCCCTGTAATGTGCCCCACACAGATCCCCCTGCAATGTGCCCCACACAGATCCCCCTGTAATGTGCCCCACACAGATCCCCCTGTAATGTGCCCCATACAGATCCCTCTGTAATGTGCCCACACAGACCCCCCTGTAATGTGCCCCACACACATCCCCCTGTAATGTGCCCCATATAGATCTCCCTGCAATGTGCCCCACACAGATCCCCCTGCAATGTGCCCCACACAGATCCCCCTGTAATGTGCCCCACACAGATCCCCCTGTAATGTGCCCCACACAGACCCCCTGTAATGTCCCCACACAGATCCCCCTGTAATGTGCCCCATACAGATCCCTCTGTAATGTGCCCACACAGACCCCCCTGTAATGTGCCCCACACACATCCCCCTGTAATGTGCCCCATATAGATCTCCCTGCAATGTGCCCCACACAGATCCCCCTGCAATGTGCCCCACACAGATCCCCCTGTAATGTGCCCCACACAGATCCCCCTGTAATGTGCCCCACACAGACCCCCTGTAATGTCCCCACACAGATCCCCCTGTAATGTGCCCCATACAGATCCCCCTGTAATGTGCCCCATACAGATCCCCCTGTTATGTCCCCACACAAATCCCCCTGTAATGTGCCCCACAAAGATCCCCCTGTAAAGTGCCCCACACAGATCCCCCTGTAATGTGCCCCATACAGATCCCCCTGTAATGTGCCTCATACAGATCCCCCTGTAATGTGCCCCATACAGATCCCCCTGTAATGTGCCCCACACACATTCCCCTGTAATGTGCCCCATATAGATCTCCCTGTAATGTGCCCCATATAGATCTCCCTGTAATGTGCCCCATATAGATCTCCCTATGTTCTCCCTCTCACCTCACTCCTGCAGCTCCGTGCACTGCTTCCCCTTGCAGGTCATGTGATCGTGACATCATCACATGTCCTGCAGGGAAAGCAGTGAACACTGATCGTGAAGAGAGAGAGGAGGATGCCGGGCAGCGGGGCTAATTGACCTAGCGACGCACCTGGGAGGGGGAATGGGGGAAATGAGTAGGAACATCAGCAATGAGTGATGAGTTCTGGTAAACTAAACATATTAGGAGTAGTAGGGGAAGGCTAACAAAGGAAGATTTCAGTACACAAAATGATATGCAGCGTATATGTGTAAACTTCCACAATCTAGGGGTATGAGATCTTTCTGCGATTACTAAACAACGTACTAGGGAACCTTTCGCCTTGGCAAATGATAGGGGCACCATGGAGAGTTACAGGAAGGTACGGTGATTGACAATATACTCGTGTATAAGCCGAGTTTTTCAGCACAAAAAATGTGCTAAAGAACGTCCCCTCGGCTTATACACGAGTCAATACTTGTAAAAAAACATAATTAAAAATGGACTAAAAAAAAATAAACTTATTTACTCACCCACCGGTGGCTCCGATGCGCAGCGCTGCTCCCCCGATGTCATCGTGGCTCCTCTTCTGGCTTCCCGGCTCCTCTTCTTGCTTCCTGCCCCGTCTTCTGTCTTCTTTAACATCGTTCCGGGGCGCCGCCATTGTTCTTCTCCCATGCGGCGCCTAGTATGACGTCAGCAGGGGCGCGTCATACTAGGCGCCGCATGGGAGAGAACAGTTACGGCGCCGAACGCGATGTTAAAGAAGACAAAAGACGGCGCGGAAGTAAGAAGAGGAGCCGGGAAGCAAGAAGAGGAGCCGCGATGAAATCGGGGGAGCAGCGCTGCGCATCGGGGCCACTGAAGGGTGAGTGAATAAGTTGTTGTTTTTTTATTCTGAGCTGACTGTATGTTACTGGGGGCATGCTGTATACTACTGGGGGCATGCTATATACTACTGGGGGGCAGGTTGGGGTGGCTGTATACTACTGGGGGCATGCTGTATACTACTGGGGGGCAGGCTGGGGTGGCTGTATACTACTGGGGGCAGGCTGGGGTGGCTGTATACTACTGGGGGCAGGCTGGGGTGGCTGTATACTACTGGGGGCATGCTGTATACTAATGGGGGGCAGGCTGGGGTGGCTGTATACTACACGGGGAAGGCTGGGGTGGCTGTATACTACAGGGGGAAGGCTGGGGTGGCTGTATACAACTGGGGGCAGGCTGGGGTGGCTGTATACTACTGGGGGCTGGCTGGGGTGGCTGTATACTACTGGGGGCACTCTGTATACTACTGGGGGGCAGGCTGGGGTGGCTGTATACTACTGGGGGGCAGGCTGGGGTGGCTGTATACTGCTGGGGTGGCTGTATACTACTGGGGACAGGCTATATACTACTGGAGGCAATCTGTATATTATAGGGGGCTGGCTGGCTATATACTTGGCTGGGTCTGTGAGCAATGCATTTCCCACCCTCGGCTTATACTCGAGTCAATAGGTTTTCCCAGTTTTTGGTGGTAAAATTAGGGGTCTCGGCTTATACTCGGGTTGGCTTATACTCGAGTATATACGGTCTACTTTTTTAATTAGTAAGGTTAGGGTTAATGGGCTATAATTAGTGTCATAGGGTTAGCAGGGAAAGGGTTAACATAAATAGAATTAGGGATTTATGGTTAGCAGGGAATGGGTTAACAGTCTTTGTGGGCTATGGTTAATATGGGGATTTTCCTACTGATCTTTTACAGTGTTTTACCAGAACACTAGTATAGATTGTGCTTAACGGCAGTCCTGGGAGTCTCACATAAACTTTGCTGTCACGGCAATGGATCGTTGCCCTCCCCACGATGATGTCAAGGAAGGATGTGACATGACCACCAACAGCAGCAGCAGGACCATCACCACACCATCCCAGGGAAGCATTCAGCTTTCTATACCCCATACAATGGAAAGAAAGAAGAAGTTTGGGCCATCTCACCGACAAGCCATTGTATTGACAATATTTCTGACCTTTGAAAAGCTACCATTCTGGCTGATAGAATCTTATGGCAGTGGATGTCTCACAATAAGTCATTCCCAGCTTCCAGTAATATTTTTGGCACGCTATCCGCAGGTTGTGGAGAAAATCAGTTGTGCACTGTGCATTGCAATTAGTCAAGAGGTGCACAACTGACATGTGGACAAGTATTCATGGGCAAGGACATTACATCTCTTTAACTGCCCACTGGAATCTATGTGAGACACTGTGTCTATGGGACTAGGAGAGTCTATATCAGTGATGGCTAACCTATGGCACTGGTGCCAGAGGTGGCACTCGGAGCCCTTTCGGTGGTCACACAGGCCATCACCAGAGATGACTCCAGGTATATTCCTGCAGTCCCAGACAGCCCAGGACTTGCTGTGCACAGAGCTATTTTAAAGTGACACCTGTACCTGGGACTATTTTCTGCTTTATTCGTGTCCTCAGGTGCTGGTATCAATGAAAACTGTGACAGAGAAGTTAATCACAAATTAAATTTCTGTGTTGACACTTTGCGATAAATAAGCGGGTCTTTGTTGTAGTTTGGGCACTCGGTCTCTAAAAGGTTTGCCACCCCTGGTCTATATGATACTCCTACGATTGCCATTAAGCACAATCTATAATAGTGTGCTGGTGAAACACTGTAAAATATCAGTAGGAAAATCCCCATATACTGCAATACTGTAGGATTCAGTGGTGTAACTTGAAGCTGATGGGCCCCAGTGCAAAGTCCGTGCCAGGTCCCAGACTATAATGTATATGTATAGTTCTAGGATTCTTATAGGACAGGTTGCCACCAAACCCTCTGCACCCTCTCAAGTAACATCAAGTTATTGCAGTATTGTAGTATTGCAGTTCAGTTTGAAAATCCAGTAAAAAAAAAAAAAATAAAACATAAAAGCACAAATAATCTCTTTTCCACCTTTTCCATAGAACTGATATAAAAATAAATAAATAAAATCATAAACATGTCAGGTATCATCACATTCAAAAATTCCCGATCCATCAAAATCGGTTAGCCCTGTATTGTATTTGATTTATTAATCGAAGTGACATGCATTGTACACATTTGTAGTACATATAATTATATGTTGGGTATGCACATTTTCTTCTAACATTGTGAGTTTTAGGATATTTTAATTAATCTGTTTTTATTATGGCATTTTATTTTTTTAAATAAATACATATTTTGTTAGAACATCAACATCAACTTGTACCAGCATTTATTTTCTCAATTTTTCATTTTTAAACTTGGGTATTAGCTTAATCTGTGCACAGTTGATAGTATAATCTAATGATGGGGAGGTATTTGTTGAATACCACTGTATTTATATGTCTGATATGCCCATATATTTGCTACCTTTTGTTTTCCTGTTTTATTTCACTAATGAGTGAGGACTAATGCAAAAAGTCACGTGTACTCGAAAATGCTAACAATAAAAAATACAACTCTTCCTGCAACAAAAATAAACACTAAAACAGCTCCATCAACAAAAAATAAAATTGTTATGCATCTTTTTTTCCTCAAATGAATTTTTTATTCTGCAAAATTACTCAAACATAAAAAAAGCTATGTACATGGGATATCACCGTAATCATAATGACCCATAGAGTAAAAGTAAAATTACATTTTTCCATGTATAAAAAAAAGGTTAAAAATCAATTCCAGAATTTATTTTTTGTATTTCCCCAGTCAATGCATTTTCATCAATGTAATATTGTCACCCTCAAGGGGTTAAGTTGCCAAAATAGGGTCTCTCTTTGGTAGTTTCCATTGTTCTGGTTCTCATAGGGGCTCTGCAAATGTGACATAGAATCTGCAATCTGTCCCAGCAAACTCCAAAAACCAATTGTTTCACCTTCTCTTCTGTGCCCCACTGTGTGACCCTATAACAGTTTCCGACCACAAATGGGATATTTCGGTATTCAAGACAACTAGTACCTTTTCTTCTTTACCCCTTGCACAAATAATTGTATTACTTAATTATATTAACCCAAAGTTTCCACAAAATGAAGTACAAGATGTCACAAAAGAATGGAATAGGTTAAAAGAGGGTAGGGGAGGAAGTGCTCTAACTAAAGATCAGTATACAATCTTATATACATACACCCATAACTCACACACATTGCCCATCCCCACACCAACTCCACCACTGTCTTGGCCAATCCGATGAAGATATAGAGTCAATAGGTGTTCTCCTTGCTTCCACATCTTCTTATCTCACAAACTTGAAGAGAAGTAATTTTAGTCTTTGCTCTCTCTCCCCCCACATCTGGGAGAATCCCCAGGGGGCAAAGATATGCAGCTGTCCTCAGTGTCTTCTTGTCAGGATGCCCTTAGCCTCCAGGTATAATATCACAGTCCATTATTATCACACGCAGGTTGTCTCCACAATCTTTATTAGGGGCAGTGTAGGCATTTATAGCTTAGTTCTTCCTCTGTCCACAAATACCCTTACATTATTTCAAGCCACATCATGTTGAACCTCCAACAGCCATATACATACATTTTCTCAATTGCATGTTATTAATAAAATAATTACCAGTAAAAAGATAATTTATCATAAATGTAGCCATGTTGTCCCTTAGAAATGTTTTCCTTGGACACAACCACCCCGCACTCGTTGGCAGCGGTGGCTACACATGCACCATTGAGGAGTCCGAGCACTTGGATTCAGCGTTCATTACCAAAGGACGGCTGTGGCAGGTGCAGTAACTCCTGCCAATTTCACATGCAATCACTGTTTCTTTGTGCAATCACGTCAGCAATGGTATCAAAGAACAACAATCTTGTTTCTAAGGGATAACATGGCTACATTTAGAGGAAATTATCTTCACACTATTGAATTTTTCAATAGCATCCAATTGAAAGAATTAGGGCAGCCGCTCAGCTACTATGGAGAAAGGAGGGAGGAGTACCCCTCACCCCTCCCCTCTGCACCCGGCTTGTGTCTGACGGCTTATGTCTGCTCATGTCTGCTCATGCAGATGTGTGCATGGAGCCTAAGGCCTGATGAACACAAACATATATAGCGGCTGTGAGGTAGCTGCAAAAAAAGCAGTTAGCTCACGGCACCATAAAAGTGCATTGGTTCACAACATGTCTAACCACACTCCAACTGAACCAGATGGTCGCACCACAAATAACATGGCAGGTCCAATTCCAGCCCTTATCTCTGGTGCGGCCACTCAGTTTCCTATGGAGAGGGGAGGGGCAGAAGTACACTTTCCTTACACCCTTGTTTACACGGCTGAATAAAACAGTCAGGGTTTGCAGACCGTTTTTGCACATGTTCAGCGATCTCGAAGAGTTAATGCCAATAGCCATACATGGCTGCTCGTAGCCTAACAATGCAGCTTATTGTTCATGTGTGTGATGTGATATTGATGAAAGACAACAAACAACATAGTTTGCTATAATTACAACTGTCACTAGTAGTGCTCATGGTTAACTAAAAACCCAGTACTTTTATAACAGATCTGCTATTATAATCAATAGTTTAGTGTCCTTTAAGTTGGAAACGACTTTTACTGTCACTATTTATGCTCTCTACAGTCGTGACATACTCCAAAGGAATACTTTTTTTTTGTTTCTTCCTGAACAAATCTTCTGTCCTCTTCATACTGAACAATTGCTGTATTTTACAGCAGTTCCACATTTTTTGGTACATTAGGTCTCACGAACAAAAATGACTTTTGTCTTCTAAGTAGGTATTGAGTAAATGTCTTCTTTAGGCATATCTGTAAGAAAAAGTTCTACAATCAAATGAAACTTGTTATGTTAAAAATCACATACAATCTGAGGGCTCTGTCTTTTATATTAAACTAATAAGTTGTTCCTTTAACTACCTGCTTACTCCATTTACTAGTGCAGTGGATGATCAAACATTCAAGGAAATCTACCACCAGTTAATATAGAGTGAGTTAGGCGCCACAATCGCCGTTTGGGTAAATATGGGCCCCCAACTGTACCAACCACCAATATGGAAATAGTATCTTGAAGCAAGGTGGGTAAAATATAACTTTTATTCAAAAATCCTTAAAACTTACTTATTGAACCAAAATACAAACAATGTGCTATCATCATATGAGCAACCACGTATAAAGTACAGCCCGTGTTACGTGATGCTCAAAAAATCTCAAATCAAATTCATAAAGAGGACAGCAAAACGTTACATGATTGACTATCCTGTAATAGTTAGAAAGCTATCTATGCGCCATAGGGCAACCAGGTACAGATGAGGGATAGGCTTGATATACATAAATTGATAATCAAATGTATCCACTATATATCATGCTCAAATGTCTAGTACAGAGTGGACACAATATAGATGTGGGCACATACAGTTAAATAGCAGGTGGCATGTTCTTACCGTCCACCAGTCCAAAATGGAAAAGATGGGAAAAGCATAAGGTGATCTTACCATTCCTGGAGATCTCAGGTCATCGACTCATGCAGTTCATGCCGAGACTCTGTATAACCCTCAGCTTTAAATTGCCCTTCAGGTGCCCAGACTCCCGTCCTCACAAGGACGGTCCACAACTATCCCTACTGGATATCTTGCCCTAGCTTAGATAGTCTCCGGCAAACAACAATCCCAACGTGTTTCCTCTGCTATATTGCAGATTCATCAGGAGAAACAGATCAGGTCAGACAAATCCTTTTCGAAAATAATAAAAGATGTATAGCTAGTTAGAACAAAGCAATAATAATTGCACTGCTCTACAATAAAATAGAAGCAAAAAATATTGATACACAAGTGAAAATTTGCGCATTACATCTGGAAAATAAAGATACATAAGGCACTGTACAAGGTGCAGACCAAGGTGTACTTGAAAAACGACAACAAAAGTCACAGAAACTAGCCAAAATAAAGTAAAATACATGTTCCCCACTAACTCACACAGCTATGCCACCTCACCTATAAAACAGTCAGCACTGCATGCCCCCCTCCCCTTGAATCCAGAGCTTATATTGTCTATAGAGCTTTTCAGGGAAGGACTTAGATTCAGTGTGTAGAATTTTACAGCCTGATAAACTCTCACCTGGAGAATGTTCTGTGATGACTTCAAAAACATTTGGTCATCTTTTCTCCACACCTACCCCCATCGCTGCCTCAAGACATGGAAACAAAGAAACTGTTTGAATATTCCTGGACTCTCCCCCTCATTAACACTTTGTCTAATCCTGAATGATTCTGTGGACTAATTAATCAATGGGAGGTTCTGAAACCTAAACTAAACAGAAATCTTATAAAACAATATGAGGTACAGGAAATAGGGTTCACTCTACGGGGCTGCTAAGACCTGCACAGAGTCTGCACGACTCTGTAGTAACTGTAAAATTACCTATTTTCAAAGGAAGACAGCACAGGTGATTTCAACATCGCACAGATTTACATTGCAGAACTTGTAACAATATACACTCACCGGCCACTTTATTAGGTACACCTGTCCAACTGCTCGTTAACACTTAATTTCTAATCAGCCAATCACATGGCGGCAACTCAGTGCATTTAGGCATGTAGACATGGTCAAGACAATCTCCTGCAGTTCAAACCGAGCATCAGTATGGGGAAGAAAGGTGAGTGCCTTTGAACGTGGCATGGTTGTCGGTGCCAGAAGGGCTGGTCTGAGTATTTCAGAAACTGCTGATCTACTGGGATTTTCACGCACAACCATCTCTAGGGTTTACAGAGAATGGTCCGAAAAAGAAAAAACATCCAGTGAGCGGCAGTTCTGTGGGCGGAAATGCCTTGTTGATGCCAGAGGTCAGAGGAGAATGGGCAGACTGGTTCGAGCTGATAGAAAGGACAGTGACTCAAATCACCACCCGTTACAACCAAGGTAGGCAGAAAAGCATCTCTGAATGCACAGTACGTCGAACTTTGAGGCAGATGGGCTACAGCAGCAGAAGACCACACCGGGTGCCACTCCTTTCAGCTAAGAACAGGAAACTGAGGCTACAATTTGCACAAGCTCATCGAAATCGGACAGTAGAAGATTGGAAAAACGTTGCCTGGTCTGATGAATCTCGATTTCTGCTGCGACATTCGGATGGTAAGGTCAGAATTTGGCGTCAACAACATGAAAGCATGGATCCATCCTGCCTTGTATCAACGGTTCAGGCTGGTGGTGATGGTGTCATGGTGTGGGGAATATTTTCTTGGCACTCTTTGGGCCCCTTGGTACCAATTGAGCATCAATGCAACGCCACAGCCTACCTGAGTATTGTTGCTGACCATGTCCATCCCTTTATGACCACAATGTACCCAACATCTGATGGCTACTTTCAGCAGGATAATGCGCCATGTCATAAAGCTGGAATCATCTCAGACTGGTTTCTTATACATGACAATGAGTTCACTGTACTCAAATGGCCTCCACAGTCACCAGATCTCAATCCAATAGAGCATCTTTGGGATGTGGTGGAACGGGAGATTCGCATCATGGATGTGCAGCCGACAAATCTGCGGCAACTGTGTGATGCCATCATGTCAATATGGACCAAAATCTCTGAGGAATGCACCTTGTTGAATCTATGCCACGAAGAATTGAGGCAGTTCTGAAGGCAAAAGGGGGTCCAACCCGTTACTAGCATGGTGTACCACTTTGTAACGGGTTGGACCCCCTTTTGCCTTCAGAACTGCCTCAATTCTTCGTGGCATATATATATATATATATATATATATATATATATATATATATATATATTCAGTGCCTACAAGGAGTATTCAACCCCCTGCAGATTTAGCAGGTTTGATAAGAAGCAAATAAGTTAGAGCCTTCAAACTTCAAACAAGAGCAGGATTTATTAACAGATGCATAAATCTTACAAACCAAAAAGTTATGTTGCTTAGTTATATTTTAATAAATTTTAAACATAAAAGTATGGGTCAATTATTATCCAACCCCTAGGTTTAATATTTTGTGGAATAACCCTTGTTTGTAATTACAGCTAATAATCGTCTTTTATAAGACCTGATCAGGCCAACACAGGTCTCTGGAGTTATCTTGGCCCACTCCTCCATGCAGATCTTCTCCAAGTTATCTAGGTTCTTTGGGTGTCATGTGGACTTTATGGAGGAGCAGAGGTTCTTGGCCAAAATCTCCAAGTAGGCCGTGCTATCCATCTTCCCATGGATGCGGACCAGATGGCCAGGCCCCTTGGCTGAGAAGCAGCCCCACAGCATGATGCTGCCACCACCATGCTTGACTGTAGGGATGGTATTCTTGGGGTCGTATGCAGTGCCATCCAGTCTCCAAACGTCACGTGTGTGGTTGGCACCAAAGATCTCGATCTTGGCCTCATCAGACCAGAGAACCTTGAACCAGTCTTTCTCAGAGTCCTCCAAGTAATCATGAGCAAACTGTAAACAAGCCTTGACATGACGCTTTGAAAGTAAAGGTACCTTATGTGCTTGTCTGGAACGTAGACCATTGCGGTGGAGTACGTTACTTATGTTATTGACTGAAACCAATGTCCCCACTGCCATGAGATCTTCCCGGATCGCCTCCCTTGTTGTCCTTGGGTTAACCTTAACTCTTCGAACAAGCCTGGCCTCGGCACGGGAGGAAACTTTCAATGGCTGTCCAGGCCGTGGAAGGCTAACAGTAGTTCCATAAGCCTGCCACTTCCGGATGATGCTCCCAACAGTGGAGACAGGTAGGCCCAACTCTTTGGAAAGGGTTTTGTACCCCTTGCCAGCCTTGTGACCATCCACGATCTTGTCTCTAATGGCCTTGGAATGCTCCTTTGTCTTTCCCCATGTTGACCATGTATAAGTGCTGTTCACAAGTTTGGGGAGGGTCTTAAATAGTCAGAAAAGGCTGGAAAAACAGATAATGAATCCAAACATGTGAAGCTCATTGTTCTTTGTGCCTGAACTACTTCTTAATACTTTTGGGGAACCAAACAGAATTCTGGTGGTTTGAGGGGTTGAATAATAATTGACCCACACTTTTATGTTTAAAATTTATTAAAATTTAACTGAGCAACATTACTTTTTGGTTTGTAAGATTTATGCATCTGTTAATAAATCCTGCTCTTGTTTGAAGCTTGAAGGCTCTAACTTATTTGCTTCTTATCAAACCTGCCAAATCTGCAGGGGGTTGTATACTACTTGTAGGCACTATATATATATATATATATATATATATATATATATATATATATATATATATATATATATAAATAATAGAATGTCCATGTTGCAAACAATATATTGGCTGCACATGCAGAACCCTAAAACAAAGGATTAGTCAACACATTAACAATATAATTAATGGCTTTGACAACCATATTTTGTCAGCATGTTTTAAAAGAGTTCATAGCAAGAACCTTAAAGGACTACGTATCTATGCTATCTGGTCAGTAAAAAAAGATTGGAGGGGAGGAAACTACATAGCTAAAATGTCTCTGGCAGAATCACAATACATTTATGATTTCAATTAATTTGTACCTATGGGATTAAATGCAGAAATGGAACTCTTTGGCTTTTTATAACAGTTCTGTATGTGGCTTTTGTATTGCCTATGTTGTAATTTTTTATTGTATGGAAATTGCATGCATAACTGTAGTGAGGGGAAGAGATGTGATTTATAAAGTCTGGATCAGGCTGATTACCCAGCACACAGACCACTGCATCGCACCCCCGTCCCCCATACACAGGATGATATTCTACTAGATATTCTATCAAATATTTTATAGAGTATGGAATATTGGGTAAACTCTATGAAATATAAAATATCGGTAAATACTAGGAAAATAATAGGATGGTATTCTGTGGCATGCTATAGGATCGTGTATGCTTTACTAATTCATATTAGTTCAGTAACAGTATGTGTTTGGTCATTACAAAAAGTTTGCCTGTTGCTATATGTTGTCACGGGTGTTCCTGCGACCCTTATCCCCGGTCACAGGCGCACTTGTGTGCCTCTGGAGTCAGCCTTCCCCGGCTCCAGCTGCGGTCTCCTCAGTAACAGTTCCGGCTCTGTAAGTAATTGTGGAAGTAGTACACGTCACTCAATGTTGGTGGTATGAGTGCACAAGTAGGCTGCAACACCTCTCAATAAATCTTGAAAAAAACTTGGCACTCCTGTGATACTTGATTTGCATATTTTATTATAGTGGATCGGCAATCCAAAATTAATGCAACGTTTCAGTCTTATAACATCAGACCTTCTTCAGGCACGGATTGCTGGGCTTGCGGTGGTGTGAATACGGTTCTATGACCGTTGTGGCGCTTGGGGAGCTGTGGAGCGCGGGAGACCCTGCTGTAGGTTGGCTGAGGAAGGAGCAAGCAGCTCCGAAACAAGTACATAAAAAACTTAGTGGATTTTTATTATTGGTGCCTTGTGTGGAGATCAAAATGGAGGAAGATAAATATTACCTACATCCATTTGAACTCACGGGATTAAAATCTTACTATAGACTGTTGTTTCACCAATTTTGGTCAGCTGACTAAGGCGCCGACAACAGCGACCCAGAGACTCTTAGATCAGCTCATCCGAAACGCCAGGACTGACAGAGGAAGCGTGCAGACAAAATTAAACGGACGAGCCCACGTACCAAACACTCCCGTAATCCTTATAGAGTCAGTGAGTACCCTATTTTCCGGACTATAAGGCGCACTTAAAAGCCTTGGATTTCCTTGGAAATCCAAAGTGCGCCTTATAGTCCGGTGCGCCCTATGTATGGCACAGGGCAGCGGACCATACTTACATAGGTCCCCGCTACCGGAGACCGGAGACAGCAGATCTCCAGCGGGAACTGCAGACCACGCGGCACGAACAACTTCTGCCGCGTGGTCTGCAGTTCCTGCTGGAGATCTGCTGTCTCCGGTAGCGGGGACCTATGTAAGTATGGTCCGCTGCCCTCCTCCACCTCCCCCTCACCTTCCCCACTCACCTTCCCCGCGTCGCCGCGTCTCTTCTCCGCGTCGCGTCCCGTCGGGTCTCCGCTCCGCCCCCGGACCTCCGCCACGCCCCCGACCCTGCGCCTTATAGTCCGATGCGCCTTATATATGGAATTATTACATATATAAGGCGCATCGGACTAATGCGCCTTATATTCCAATGCGCCTTATGGCCCGGAAAATACGGTAAACATATATAAAAAATAAATATTCCCTGTAGATATACAGAGAGACTTCCATCCACACAAATGTCTTAACATGTGGAAAGACTGTTCTCAAGAATACTTTTAGAGCCTGGGCCCAAGCATATCTAATAGATTGAGATTGATTTATATTTCTAATTTGTGTTTTTTATTTTTGTGATGGATTAAATACAGTTGCTTATCTTGAAATGAGTAGAGGGGCCTGACTATACATGGTGTTGGAAAGCACTGGCTTAACCAAAAAACTTCAATGATGAAATAATAAATATAACATTCTCCAGAAAGTTTGACTTCCTCTTTTGCATTTTACTTTTTATCTGTAGAAGAATGTCAACGAGATGTTCTGCTTGTCTACAGTAGGAAATGGAAATTCAAGAACTTTCCCTTAGTCTTGATATCAGAACAGTTGTTACTCACACAGCTTGCAAAAATAGCCCTACTATTTTCAAGGTCTTACCCCTTCTTCCATATAACATATGGTGCAAGTACTTCCTCTGTGGAGCTTAACTGAAACTGGCCTTGAAGTGTGATTATTTATAGACTGTATAGTAGTAAGTTGTAATTAGACATACTACATCCATGTGCAGTAGGTGTACACAAAGATACAAAAACATATTCAAAATATAATTTAAGTAAAACTGCATAAAACAGAGACAGGTTACTCGCATATAAGGACCAAACAGGAGGCCCGAGTACCCCTTGTAGTCACCTACAGCCACAACTGGAGATCCTATATCTTAATGACAGGGAACTGCGATTCTGCCTAAAGATACAAGACCAAAAGAAATATCCCCAGTCCCTCTTCTTCTTTCCTTCTGGAAACCACCAAAGTTGAAACAACATGTTGTCTGGAGTGCCCTAAGACCCCCAACAGAAAATGGCACCTCACCTTGGCTGCAAAACAGGCGCAAAATGTGTTGGCACTTTCACACAGGTGACCATGTTCCTGTATCACAATCACAGCAGGTACAAAAGATCAAGGTGATATTTTCCTGCAGGTCTTCATACCTTGTTATGTGTAAACAGTGTCCAACCACAATGCTTTATGTTGGTGAAACAGGCCAGGCTTGAACTTGCACCAATCTGACATTAGAAAGGAAAGGAAATATTTCCCAACGGCTGCACATATCTTCAGAGAGGAGCACACTATGGAAGATTTGTGGATTACTATTTTAATAGGCCATTTCAAGACACAGAGGGATAGGAAAGAATGGAAGTATAAATGAATGCAGAGATTTAACACCTCACAAAGTGGTCTACATTTACATGGGAGCTTCATGACAGCCTCTCTCTGACATGGCCACAAAAAGATAAGAGCCAGCCATCTCCTGTCATGCTTCACAGGTTTCTAGTCTGTATATATCAATCTTGTTTTAAAGTTTTTTTTAAATATCCTTTGATCATTGTCTAGTGGGTATAAAATGCTGGGAATTTTCTGTTTCATGCATATCATCATGTCTGACGAAGAGAACGAGTATTCACGAAAGCTCACTATCAAATATACTCAGTTAGCCTCTAAAAAAAACCCATTTTTTTTTCACTCTTCTACATCTGAAACAGGAAGTTTTTTCATGAAACCAGTATAAACAGTTTCCCTTTTAGGTCAATTAGGATTACCAAAGTTATATATATATATATTAGCAAAATGCCAGCATAATGAGAGAGGGAGAATGTTTTAGGGCAAAAGTTTATATACATCTCATTAGTATTTGGTAGCATTGCTCTTAACTGTATAACTTGGGCCAAATGTTTTGAATATCCTTCCACAATCTTTCCAAAAATAGTTGATAGGAATTTGAGCCCATTCGTCCTGACAGAACTGGTGTCCTTTTTATAGGCCGCCTTGCTCGCACCTGCCTTTTCAGCTTTGCCCATTAATTTTCAATAGGATTGAGATCGGGGCTTTGTGATGGCCACTCCAAAAACATTAATCTGTCTACAGCATTCTGTCGTAGTTTTCACAAAAAAACTGTCTGCACCACATTTATTAAGGGTTTTAGACAGTTTTCTGGCTCTCCTACAACTTGCAAGACAAAAGCGCCATGGCCTTGCACCAAAAAGGTCAGTGTCTCAAAAATACTGCTGACCTGAATTTTGTCCTAATTTTTTGGCGAAAAGAAAGCCAACTAATAGGAAGTGCAGAGTACGACTAGACAGGTTATACTGCAGAATAAGTAGTCTAACTCTGCACTCTCAAACCATAGGAAACTTTTTATAAATCTAAAACTTTTTTATAAAACTGACTTTGGGCTGCCCCAAATTGCTTAAAGGCATAATGATCTTAGTGTATCTAAACTTTTTATAAAAATGCCTAAAACATTCTATCTGTCTCATTCTTCTGGCATTTGGCAAATATAGTTAATTTTGATAATCATACTGACCTAAAACCAGAAAGGTTTATTCTGATTTCAAATCAGAAAACTTTCTTTTAGTAATATGTTAATTAACAGCAGAGGCTACTTGGGCGTGTACTAGCCTTAGTCAAATGGAAGGTTGTAGAGCAAGATGCGGGACTCGCCATCGGAGCTTCAAAACTTTATTGGTGCATAGGAGTAATACAGGACACCGTAATGCGGCTGAAGCAACGGGATGTTTCGTGCTGCCAAGCACTTTCTCTAGCCTCCTAAGTCATGTATAAGTGTTACTCCCGGAAGGTTTGCCGTGGATACACAAACACAATGCATTGCAATCATACAAAGGAGAAACACTTATATTACAACATTCACATAAACCGTGGTTATTTAAAAAGGCAGGAGGGGTTCTAATTTTGCACATGAGTAGACATTATGAGTAGAAAAGTGCACAATAGCTATAAAAATACGCACAAATCACACAATGCGGTCATTCAAGCCTTATGGTCCCAATGTATCACACCTCTTGTTTCACAACGTAGAGATCCTTCTGGTGGTCTCTTCCACTAGGGTTTCTATCTACTCGTTTGATGCCAGAGAAGCGTAGAGGGTTAATGTCGCCTGAATGACACGTTCTGATGTGATCGATGAGCCTAAGACAACCATTCCCTGAAGTGATAGAATTTAAATGTTCCCTAAATCTAGTAAAAAGACTCCTGATCGTTTCACCGATGTAAAACTTATTACATGGGCAAAAAAGTACATAGACCACAAAGGAGGTCCTATGGGTGATAAAGTCTCTAACGTCAACCGTGACACCCCCATCAAAAATTGCAGTGATCACACATGTGGTTCTATTTCGGGACAACATCACTCAACCAATTTTGTCTGGGGACAGAGTACCTACTTTGGACCAACTGGGTCTTAAATGTAGGACATTTCCTTAATATGACGAGGTGTCTGTAGCATGTAACATCAACAAGCTTCGGTTCCTGGCCGAGTATATTCCAGTGTTTATTGATTATATTCCGGATAATTAATTTACTAGAACTGAAATCGAAGGAGAACGCAAATCTGACTTTAGTTTCCTTTATGCCGTTTCTACCGAAATTCAATAATCTGCATCTAGGAACCTCGACTGCTTTTTGAAGGGCATCTTCAATCATTTTAACTGGGACCTTTTTATTTTTTGCCCCATAGGGACAGGGACTGATCTGGCAAGCTCTGTGTAGCACTATGGAATCTGTGTGCGCTATATAAATAAAGGAATTATTCTTATTATCATAACGTTCTGTTGTATTGAATACCCCTTAAGAATTATATGGATGACTAATCTTACTATAACCGCTAGTATGTTATTAATTATTTAACACAATTGTTATGTGTCTCATGACTTAATACATACATACCATTTTTTATATCTGAATGTACAGAGATGATATAATAACAATAATGAATCCTTTTATTGGTGCTTAAATTTTTTACTTACGTAACTGAGGAACATTATTATTATGGATAGGAAAACCACCACAGAACACACTAGTTCAGGGGAATAATTTGTTGACTGGATTTTATGTTTCCAACAATCTACAGAATAAAAAGAAGTAGTATTAAAAAAAATTCATATTGAATCTACAATTCAGTATGGTTTTCTTATATCAATAATTAGACAAACAGAATTAACCCCTTAACACTGACGCTTGTTTTCAGCTTAAAGGAAACCTACCACGTGAAATAGTAGGTGTAAGATGCAAATACCAAGCACCAGCTCAGGGTGAGCTGGTGCCGGAGCTTATTTTCATTATTGTCATAAACCGCTGTATCGCGGCTTAAACACTTTTTAATGTTTATATGTGAAGCAGCTTCTACATATGTGCGCATGGGGCGCCGAAGCTGCTTCACATTAAAACATTACAAAGTGTTTAAACCGCAATACAGCGGTTTATGACCAGCTCACCCTGAGCTGGTGCTTGGTATTTGCAGCTTACACCTACTATTTCATGTGGTAGGTTTCCTTTAATGAATAGACTCTATTCTTAGAGTCATTACTTAGAGTCTATTCTTGTGACACATTATACTTTATGTTAGTTGTAAACTTAAGGTGATAAGTTTTCAGTTTAGTTCTGAAAAAAAATGAAAATGTAGCAAAATTTCAGAACATTTTCCAGGCAGATAGTTAAACTAACTATGTTATGATGCTTAGAACTTTAGGTGCTGAATCCAGCACTGCTCCGGCGGCCATGTTTGTTTACATGGCGCCTGGACAGGAGCGACAGCAGCGCGGGACACCGGAGGGCACCGAAAGGTAAGTAGATCTTTATTATATTAAGCAGCCCCCTCCGGCCACCTTTTAGTTTTTTTTCATAGCTCTCAGACAACCCCTTTAATGGCAAGCTATTCTGCTAACTCAGGATAGAGGGATGCTTTGGCACTAACGTTTCAGAGGAATAACTTCTGTGTTTATCTGTTGAAAGATCTAGTTGAAGGCTTGAGGAATAACTTCTGTGTTTATCTGTTGAAAGATCTAGTCAAAGGCTTATTTTTTGCGAAAACAGTTGTTCTTTTCAGTTGTATCATTTTAGGCGCTAAACTTTTTTATCGCTAACTCAGGATAGAGGGATGCTTTGGCACTAACGTTACAAAATTTTTTTGTATCAACAATTTTTCAGAGGAATAACTTCTGTGTTTATCTGTTAAAAGATCTAGTCAAGGGCTTATTTTTTTGCGAAAACAGTTGTTCTTTTCAGTTGTATCATTTTAGGCGCTAAACTTTTTTATCGCTTTTTAGAACATTATTCTAAGGGTATTTGATGAAGGGTATTTGATGAAAAATTCGATATAAGGTTTTTTTAAAAAAAATGTTTACGTTGTTCACGGTGTGGTTTCAATATTGATTTAGTTTTATTGTACAGCTTAATATACACAGTGATACCAAATACGTATTTTTTTTGTGTTTAATATACTTTATTTGGTTTTTATATGTAACTGTGGTGATTAGGGAACTTTTATTTTATTTATTAAATTATTATAATAAAATGATTTTTACTTATTTTACTTTTTAATTTTTCCAGGTTCGTCTGAGTGCTTGTTCAAGCCCTTACACACTGCAATACACATGTCCCTTTTCTGAAATCTGTAAGTTACAGGTAAATCCCTTATCTTTTATACATAATAAAATATATCTATAAAGAAGTATAAGCTCTAGATTTGAAGTGATGGCATATTATAATACTACGCCTTTATATCATATTACAGCATAAATCTCTATTGTGGCTATGATCAGACCACAATTTGTTTGGCCAGACCACGGCTATGATTACAGTCCGTTGTTGTGTTTGTTTTCTCTGTTTCTTAATTTTGTTGTGACTGACTGATATTTCTTTATTCTCTACCAATTTGCTCCATCTGCCAGCAGCTTGCAGTGGAAAGCAAATTCAAGCAGTCGTTTGCAGGATCACACAGTGTTTGTTAGTTAACTCTAGAAAGTGATAGGTTAACTCGCTGCTGACAGATATTATTGTGTGTGTGTGTGCGCGTGCATTTTCTGTACTGGCTTCTGACAGTATCATTACCATTACAAGAGGACTGATAGAGCATTGTTTTAACCTGTTTTGGCACCAACACATCCGGGTAGTGTGAGGGACCAGTGTGACAAATTTTGTTAGGTGTTGTTAATGCATTGTTTTATCTATCACTATAATGCGGTAGCAAGTTATATTTATAAGGACCCCAAGAATAATAACATAAATATAGTACAATATAGTTTTCCAATATTTGTCATATTGTCATACTGGTTCTCTATAACATGAATTGTGTTGGAGAGAAGTTCATACCTTTCTTAACCTGAGCTTACTTGTGGTTTCCCGACATTAACACACACCCCTTTCTTATACTAGCATAATCACATGAACAGATACATACATTTTCAAAAGATCCCAGTATGAAAGATAGCTTACCAAAAGAGTACATTTTCATAGAGTAATCAAGCCTGGGTTAGCCATGATATGGAAACAACATTTCAGACAAATACCATACCTGTAAGCTGCATGTCTATTTGATTTTCCAAAACATGGTGTCTCCAGTTCCCATTGTTGTATGAATGATTACTTGAAGAATGATTACACAGAGATTCTATGAGGGATGCAAATATGTTTCTATGGCTTTCATTTCTCTGTAAAAACAAATATATGTTTCAGATAGATTTTGCACAGTATAATATGGTTTTTAATTCATATGCCTAATAAAGATGTGCTCCTGTGTTCCACTGGTACGTCTGAGAATAAATAGTGAACTTTTAATGACTTTTAATGTAACTTAGGTTATGCTGCCACTTCATTTTGGTTATCTCTAAATGTTTGTAACTATGTAAAGGTTGTGCTTGTGGAGCAGGCCAGGAACAATCTTTCCTATTGATTCCTTAAAACAGAAAAAAAAGAATAGGATAGAACAAAGCTTAGCTGGTGCTGGAGGGGTGGTAATGCAGTCCCTGGGTAAGTGGTGGCCCCAGCGCTATGCTGGGTCCACCATGTGCCATCGAGGTGTCACCATGTGTTGCTGCTCCGGTAGAGATAATAAGCTGTTGTGCACCCCAATGGAAAACAAGTCCAGAGAGTCAGAGTAAGCAGTGAACACTTCTTTACTGAAGAAATTGAGGTAAGTAGCAATACAAAAAATACAAATCAAATGTCTGACTTCTCCGATGTCCTCCCAGACTGAAGAAGTGTTAATGCTGAGGAAATCGCTACGCTAGCGCTAGCTGTCACTCTCTTTTTCAGAAGGAAGCTACCCTAGGAGCCCAGACTCTATGGTAGAGAATCCCCATCTCAACTTCTTCTTCAAGCTCTGTTCCCCTACTGCAGACCTGTTCCCTAACTGCAGACACTAAGGACTGGGACTAATCTCCTTATATACAAGGGGAGGAGAGGTTACATTTTGAACAAACACCAAAGAGTTTTACCAAAGACTTACATTGATTCCCCATAAAATTCTAGGGTTCTAAAGTGTAAACAAGTTTCCAGACAGAACCTGTCATTATAAAGGTCAAGCTGTCTGCTGTCTGGTAAGCAAGTATGTTTATCTTCTGCAAAACAGATAGAGTTACACAGTTAGAAATATCTCTCAATGCTCATTAAGTCTTTCTACTAGTCTACCCAGATACAGTAATAATAAACAGAATGTAAATTAAAAAACTCTATAGATTAGTGCAAGTTAACCCTTGTTGTAAAATAAAGTAATAAGTGCTGAGTTCGCATAGGGGAAATATTCAAATGTCCACAAATGTCCAAAGTTTAATGCTCCTCTATTACAGGGTACTACAGGAACTTTAGCATATTGGTGCTCGTTAATTACCCCCATTGTTTTGAAGTTGATGCTTTCACCTGTTTAGCTGTGTCCCTAAGTCTTATTCATACAATAACACAAATAGTAATAATAATAAATCACAAAACTCCCAAATCATTTTGCCATTTACCCCATTGACAGAGGGTAATCAGGGTGTCAGTTGGTGTATTTTTCATTGGTAATGTCATACCTGGGGGGTAACTGGATTTTATATTACCAAACATTTATATTCCTTATACATTCCACTGTATACTACAACCAGTCTAGTTTGTGGGATCAAATAGCTTGACACAAGACCTGGTAGATGAACACAGGATCCAATAGGCACAGGATTTATTAGACAGACATGGGATCTAGTAGACAGTAAAGGTATCTCACACAGAATCCAGATGATGGATATGAGATCAAGAAGCTGGACATGAGATCAAATAGATGAACACAGGATCTCACACAGCATGCGATTGAGGGACATGGGATCCAACATGGAACCCCGTAGATGGACACAGGATCTCACGCACAATACGGTAGATGGTCATGGGATCTCACATAAGATGCAGTGGCCAGACACGGGATCCAATATGAAATGCTGGATCACTATGGAAGATTCATAAGATCGAAACTGGGGTCTATTATGGTATTTTAAAGAACACTGTGTGATCCACTATATACCCTTGTGATCTAGAGATGGATCCGGTAGATTCCCAGTGGACCTTTTGGGTCACTGTTGGATCTGGTGGATTGCTATGGAACATCCATGGGATCCATAACATCGCCACTGGGGTCACTTATGGTATCTCATATGCCATCGTGGGATACAGTAGATACTGTGTGATCTGCTATAATGCCACATGATCTATTGGTAGATCCATCAGATTCCCAGTGGATCTGTGGGTCACTGTCATTGCGAGACCTGTTGAATCACTTTGGAAGATCCATGGGATCCATAAGATTGACACTGGGGTCTCTTGTGTTTTCCTATAGACCATTGTGGGATCCAGTCATTGTGTGATGTACCGTTGGATCCGGTAGATTCCCAGGGGACCTGTTGCATCACTGCAAGACCTGTTGGATCACTTTGGAAGATCCATGGGATTCATAAGATCAACACTGGGGTCTTTTATGGTATCTTATACACCATTGTGGGATCCAGTGGAACCTGTGTGATCCACTATATCACCGTGTGATCTGTCGTTGGATCCGGTAGATTCCCAATGGACCTGTTGGGTCTCTGTGGGATCTGTTAGATCACTATGGAAGATCCATAAGATCAACAGTGGGGTCTCTTATGGTGTCTTATAAGCCATCGTTGGATCTAGTAGATTCTGTGTGATCCACTGTATCGGCACGTGAGCTATTGTTAGATCCAGTAGATTCCCAGTGGACCTGTTGGATCACTGTGGGATCTGTTAGGCCACTATGAAAGATCCATGGGAAACATAAGAGTGACACTGGGGTCTCTTATGGTATCTTATAGACCATCGTGGGATCCAGTAAATCCTGTGTGATCTGCTATATCACAGTGTTATCTACCAATGGATCAGTAGAATCCCATTGGACCTGTTGGGTCCAATGGAAGATCGATGGGATCCATAAGATTGACCATTATGGCTTCAGTAAATTGTTTGTGATCCACTACAAAACCGTGTGAGCTACTGTTGGATCTGGTAGATTCCCATTGACCCTGTTGCATCACTGCAAGATCTGGTGGATGACTATGGGAGATCCATGGGATCCATAAGGGTGACACTGGGATCTCTTATGGTATCTTATAAACCATTGAGGGATCCAGTAGATCCTGTGTAATCCGCTATATTACTGTGTTATCTACCATTAAATCAGGCAGATTCCTGGCGGACCTGTTGGGTCACTGTGGGATCTGATAGATCACTATGAAAGATCCATGGGATCCATAAGATCAACACTGGGGCATCTTATGGTATCTTATAGCCCATCCTGGGATCCAATAGATCATGTGTGATCCATTATATTGCTGTGTGATCTACCATTGGGTCCAGTAGATTCCATATGGACCTGTTGAGTCACTGCGGGATCTGGTGGATCACTATGAAAGATCCATGGGATCCATAAGATCAACACTGGGGTCTCTTATGATATCTTATAGACCATCGTGGGATACCGTAGATCCTGTGTGATCCACTATATAACTGTTTGATCTACCATTGGATCCAGTAGAATTCCAGTGTACCTGTTGGGTCACTGCAGGATCTGGACGATCACTATGGTGTTTCCATGGGATCCATAAGAGCGTCACTGGGGTCTCTTATGGTATCTTATAAACAATTGTGGGATCTAGTAGATTCTGTGTGATCCTCTACATCACCATGTGATCTACCGTTGGATCAGGTAGATTCCAGATGGACCTGTTGGCTCACTGTGGGATCTGTTGGATTACTATGGAAGATCCATGGGATCCATGAGATTGACACTGGGGTCTCTTATGGTATCTTATAGACCATCATTGGATCCAGTAGATCCTGTGTGATCCACTAGATCACCATGTAATCTACAGTTGGATCTGGTAGATTCTCGGTGGACCTGTTGGGTCACTGCAGGATCTGGTGGATCACGGGAGCTGGCAAACTGCCATAGAACCTTTTATATGATTTAGAAGATTCCCATAAGAGTCTCTTAAGGAATAAATATATCTCTGTTGGTATCTCTTCAGGATCTAGTTGATGATTTATGTGATCTTATGTGGGATCCAACAGAAAGACACAGGATTTGATAACTGGCATCAGGGCTCTTATAGATCTCACACTTAAAGAGAACCCGTCATGCAAAATAACCCCCTAAACTAAATATATTTTCATAAACTGTCATTAGAGAGCATTGCCTCTATCCCTTCATTGTCCCTCTACATGCCTGTAAACCTAAGCAAAGAGGTCCTAAAGCTGTATGCAAATGACCTGTTAAATGTCCAATGAAGCATTAGCATATTCAAGCTGTACACCTTATTCATGAGTGGGAGGCACAGCCACACCCCCAGTGCTTGACTGACAGCCTGTTTAATGATGTGAGGCTGTATAATGATGTGCTACCTGGTGCTGGTGGCCACGCCTCCTGCAGCCTGTGTGTGCATGTGTGTGTGTTTAGGAGAGATACAGCAGCTCCAGGCAGCCATGTTACAGCAGAACATGTCAGATTCATGTGGAGCTAATGTCTGTGTCTCTCACCTGTATATTAGGAGGATGCAGCATGTCAGCAGATGTAGCACACACACTAGCAATGCTTTACTATACATTACACACAGACATGAGCAGGGGGAGGAGAGGGGAGGGGGAACAGGGGTGACATCACTGCCTCTGACCATGTGACCAGCCTAATTTACATGATAAAAAATAGATGATTTTACAATGAATAATGTATGAAATAACTGGATAAAGGCTGGGATGGGATCCTTGTGAGCTGCTCCAACAGGTAGTAGTGACAGGACAAGTGACACAGACCTGATGACAGGTGTCCTTTAATCCACAAGATTCTTGTGAGAAACAGAGATCCCATGGGGTCTACTGCATGATTCAATAGATCAGTGTGCGGGATCCGGTGGGTCAACAATGGATCTGTTTGCTTGCTTTGGAATTACATGGATCACTATGAAAGATCCATGGGTTCTGGTAGATTAGGTTCTGCAATTTTATAGACTGGCACTAGAGATTTTAGGGATCCAGGGTTTGTGATGGCAGCCAGCAAATTGCCATGGAACAGCTTATGTGTCAGATCTCCATGGGATCCAGAAGACCACAAGGGATTTCCAATGGGAACTGGTAGATTGCTGTGGGATCTCCCATTGGTCTGATAGATCACATTGGGATCTCCTGTGTAATTTGGTAGACGGCCATGGGATCTGGTAGTCAGGCACAGGATCCTAAATGGGATCACAGGTTCCAACATGGGATCCAGTAGATGAATCTGGGATCTGTAGTCTGATCCAGTAGCTCACCATGGAAGATCACTGTGGGATGAGGTAGATAACCATGGGATCTACCATAGGATCCGGTAGTATCCTACCATAGGATCCGGTAGTAAAATACAGGATCCAACACGTAATCAGGTGGCCCAACACTGGATCTCATATGGAATCCGGAAGTCAGACACAGGATCCTGTAGAAAGACAGATTTGGAAGCCAAACACAGGCATCAAACCACAATTCGGTTTCTGTTGATAAGATATGGTTGGCAGACAGAAAAGTTCAGATGGCATCTGCTAGATGGACACAAAATCTGGTAAAGAACATGGGATATTGTAAAAGCACATGGGATTTAACATAGTATCTGGTAGATGGACATGAGATGCATCCAGTAGAATAAACAAACATGTGATCCGGCATACAGATACAGGTAGTAGCAGATGGACATGGGGTTTCCCATGGTATCCAGTATATCACCATTGGAGATCCCATGGGATATGTTAGATCACTCTGGGATTTCCCATGGGCTCCGCCAGGTCACCATGAGATATAATAGATTGTCACTGCATCTTTCAGTGATCCATGTCATGGGACATGGTAGATTGCGGTGGAACATTTTATGGGATCCTGTAGACATTGTGAGTGTCCACTGGGAAATCTTCAGGAATCAGTTAATTTTATGGGATCTTTCGTGGGATCCAGTAAATCTTCACATATTTTTTACAGGGTACCATATATCAATCTGGGATCCTGTGGGTCATCACAGAATCCAGTAAAATTACTGCATCACGGTATTAAATCTGTTATCAGATCCAGTTGATTATCCTGGTCCTATCATTTGATAAGGCTGCATTTGAGCATGCATGCTATTCTCTTTTTAGACTCTAAGACAGAGGTTAAAATACCTTAGTACAGCTCTAAGATTGGGATTTTCTTTTTTGTAATTATTAATCATTCATCATAATTAATTTATTAATTGAAACTTAAAGGATATCTACCATCAAAATCAAGAATGATAAAACCAAGGGCACTTACCATAGTCTCAGTGCCTGGATCTGTGAGTAATGGCCTCCTTCCTTCTATAATTAAAGGACATCTACAAACAGGATGGAGGATTGTAAACCAAGCACACTGGCACAGTGGGGTGTGCCTCATTTGGCAGGATCCACTGTTCTTTAAGCTTCCAATGCACTTGTTTTTAAGAACAAAAAGGCTTTAAAAATATTGCAAATGAGCTTGAGGGGCTGCAAGCTCCATCAACACCTATGGAGCCCCTCGGGCTCATTTACATACGTTTAAAAGCCTTTTTTGTAAAAATAATGGAATAAAAAGCTTAACGAAGAGCAGTTCCTGACAATGGGGGCACACACCAGTATGTTAGTGTGCTTGGTTTACAATCCCTAATCCTGGTGGTAGATGTCCTTTAGCTTTTTAATTTTAAAAGTTTATGCTTCATTTTGATGTTAAATTTCCTTTAGAAAGATTTTCCTTGAGAATAAAGGAATAACGCAAATACAATCTATGATTGGCAGTTCCTTCTGTTAGCTCACACTGGGTCTCTGCAAGTTTTGATACCTAAGGTGAGTTGATTTCCTCTACTAGGCTTTCCTACTCTTTTGAAGGACATTATCCTGGAAGAAAGCATTAAAGGGCAAAAAAGAACTATTTTGATCTAACCAATTGGCTGCAATGAAACAGAGAGTGAAAAATGTAAAGGGGTCTAAATACTTTCCTTACCCACTGTAAGTACAGATCTGAGAAGGTTTATATTTTATGGTTAGAACCATCGTACATGAATAAATAACAAATTTATGCAATTCTGCATAACTATATAACTATAAAGTTGAATAACTCGACCCTAATTGCCACAGCAGAAACTAGACTTTTAGTTGGCTTAGTTTATGCCAGAAAACTGAGAAGAACATACTGGTGTGTTAACAAGCTATTTTACACACTAACTTTTTGGTGAGAAAAGAATGCACCTTTTTCAGAGGCCATAATAACAATAATAATAATTTTTATTGTTATTATAAAAATAATAATTTATATAGTGCCAGCATTTATATAGCAATTTACAAATCATTGGGGTCGTAAATAAAATAGGACATTAGAGAGTAAAAACATAGTCATATAGAACAATAGGAGTGAGGGCCCTGCTCACAAGTGCTTACAGTCTATGATGCCCAAAATTGTCGAAAAACCAAGGATCACACTTCAGACACAAAGAAGGCTTTATTAGCATGCATACCTTCAAGACGTTCCATGAGGAGTGTGTGTGGGGGAGAGTTCCCGCCTATAAACACTCAAAGGGACACAATAGAAATTATGATGATTATGAATCCCCATTTATAGGGTGAACCTCCCACCCCCCGAATTTAAATTAGTGGGACCTCGTTTTTAAGTCTTGGGAAACCCATCTTCAATAGAAGGCTGCCCAATTGTCAAATTAATTCTAACGGTTCCATAGTAAGGTTATTTGTTTTTTTAGCCTGTTTTATTTCATAACTGTTTGTATATATTATATTTTTTGTGTGCATTGCACTTCTTTGTATATTAAAGTTTAACCTTAATAAGTCTCTGCTTGTAGCCTTAGAGAATCTAAGTTTCTGAAGAGATTTAAATTACCAGATTTTTATAGCATAGCATATTTAGCACATGTTCTGTGTGATTTACCAGTGTGAGTTGTACGTGTGAATAAGGTGCCTACGGCCTTCTTAGTATCAGTAAAATTGTCGGTGGTGGCTGCCTGTCTGGGTGCTAAGAGCAAATTTAACGTAAATGCTATGCCATTTTGGAGAATCGGGCTGGATTTATGTAGTAAATTGGAAGGCTAACTAGTGTAAATATACCCTGTGATTGATTCAGTTCAGATCAGGGCCAGGACGAGAAGTAGGCATGGTTTGGCGACCGCCTGTGTCATAGAGACAACAGCAGTGTAGTGTCATCGTCCTGAAAGAGAAGTGTGGGAGCAAAGAGAAGGCTACAGGTAGCATGAGAAGGTGAGTATACATGTTTTTTTTAATTCTGCTGTGGTGTAGGTATACTTTGGGCATGTGCTGGGCTACATATATATTGGGGTGCTATGGTAACCATATTTTTAATCAGGCAGCTGTGTCTTAATTAATGAGGAGATGCTGGTGTTAAATATGAATGAATGAGGGGGCAACTATACTGAGAGGTCACAATGTACTATCTGTATATGCAAGGTGCATGTTGTGGCCATTTTGAGGAGTAATAGCTGTTGCTCATGAATATTTTAAAGGGGAGCTTTGATTGGTTGCCATGGGCAACTTTCAGATTGATAAATCTGCCCCATTATGTTGACTTTGATATCTTTTAGGGATGGAGTTTGGAGATCTTCTCCAGAGGCCACAGTCACCAGGTGGCAAATTCTGAAGTGATAAGTCATGGCTGGGTGAAGTTGCCATAACATTCTCTACCTGACTGAAAAGGATTGCCAACTATGAGAAATCTGGCAAGAAGAAGATCAGGATAGACAAGAGCAACATGGGCATAGAAGGAAACAGCTGCAAACTAATTTGAATAGTAAGTGATGTCTGTGAGTGCCCTAACACAGCCAAGGTGTGAAGCACATTTAATGCATGTAAATATATATGATTGGTTAATTACTACTGATATATATTTCTGTATGCAGTATATTCGTTTTTAGATACATTTATGTGCATGATATTTTCATGAGTACTGTTTATTCATTGCTGGTAAATATTTGCCACAATTTTACAGAAAGGGGGGGGGGGCAATTTTGCTTGTCTGCCTAATTTATCCAAAAGCCTTGTCTCAGCCATGGCTCAAATCCTATTTCTCTTGTATAACATCACTGATGAATGTTTAGACTGTAAAGTTTGCAGAAAAGCTCAGCTAACTAAAGTAGTTAGTCTGGGTTTCAGCCTGTAAATAGTGTATATACAAGCAACCATCTATCCATTCAATAGTATCTAACTGAAATCCAAAACCAGGGCCGGTTTATGGAGAGGGCTCCCAGGGCATACACCTGGACCACCACCACTTTTATTCTAAAGGGGCCCTCACCAACCAATGGTCCGTTATATTGTGCGCGATTCTTGTGATCACATGGCCGCCCAAATCACCCACTATATATCAAGGGGACAGAATTTGGGTGGTAGCCAGAGGGAGACTCAGATCCTCTCACACACTGGTCTCTATGGCAGAGTGACGGAACAATACGCTCCCTGCTCTGCCATAGAACATCAGCTTCCTGGTGCAGTGATATATGAATATGTATTACTGGGGGCTGTATATATGTATTATGGGGGTCTGTAGATATTTATTACGGGGCGCTGTATATATATTTATTACTGGGGGCTGTATGTATTTTTTTACTGGGGGCTGTATAAATTCATTCGGGGGCTGCATATATTTATTATGGTGGGCTGTAGATATTTATTACGAGGGGCTGTATGTATTTATACTGGGGGAGCTGCATATATATTCATTAGTAGTGGTATATATATTTATTACTGGGGGGCTGTATTTATGTATTACTGGGGGCTATATATATTTATTACAGGGGGAGCTATATATATATATATATATATATATATATATATATATAAATATGTATTACTGAAGGTTTTTTTTTATATGCACTACAGGGACTCTGTATGTATTTATTATTGGAGGACTGTATATATTTATCACTGGGGCTTTATATATTTATTACTGAGGAGCTGTTTGTATTTATTACAGGGGCTGTATTCATTTACTATAGGGCCTGAATATATTTATTCCTGGGGGAGCTGTTTATTTATTCATTACTGGTTGAGCTGTATATGTATTTATTACAGGGATCTGTATATAAATATTTATTACTTGGGGACTATGTATATATTTATTACTGGCAATGTTTATTTAAAAAAAAATTGTAGGGAGGTCCCCCACCAGTTTGCACCCAGCGGCCTCCACAACTCTTTATCTTGTCTAAAAGACAAGACCACATTGAAAAATGTGGTATAATAGTTTCAGTTTTGTTATACAATTCCACTTACCTGATTCTCTTGTATCTTGCAGAGTGATGTGTCCATACAGTCTTTAGTAACAGTAGAAGAGCACAGGAGCAGAGTGTTGCCGGAGCACACTAGTGTTAATCCTGGCAGGTTCATCTGGATCTCCATAGCCCAGAGAAGGCAGTAAACTGGAATAAAATGCTACTCATATCATAAACTCTTAGCAAAATCATAAACAGGCAATATATCTTAATATCTACTTACAGTTTCCAAACAACAGACACGACAGGTGCATGTGTGTGATCATCTTGCCTGTTGCTTCATGTGTGTGTAAAATATTAGCTCTGTCAAGCCTCCTCTCATGGCTGGGATTTCCTATGTCGTCATCAAATGAGTAGGAGGGGAAATACCTTCATGCTTCACAAGATGAGAGTGAGACAGAAAGGAGAACTGTGTGCTCTATTCTCTGAGCAAGTGACTGACTTCTGATTAACACTTGATATTTTAAGGGAATTTCCTACTTGTTGTTTTCCTATTTACTTTTTTATGAAAAATATCACATACAACTTTATTGAAAAAGTTCTTTTTACATAATTAGAAATGTCTATCTGAAAGAAACATTTAGGGTAAAATGTGAGCAATGTGTTTCATAATACAGATGGACAATGAACCAACACATAAATCAAAAGCAACCCAGGATTTTATTAAAGCAAAGAAGTGGAATATTCTTGAATGGCCAAGTCACTCAGGCTCCAGCAAATTGAGCACAGATTTCACTTGTTAACTCCTTAAGGACACAGCCATTTTACAGCTTAAGGCCCCTTCCACACTAGCGTTGCATTTCACGTCAGGGTGCAATGCGTGAAAAACTGACGTTTTTGGCTGCGTTTTTGTTCCATTTTTCCTTGGAGTAATTAGTGTTTTTGCGTTTTTCACGCGCGTGTTGTTAGCGTTTTTTTTTTGCGTTTTCGGCGCGCGTTTTTCACGCGCGAGTCAATGGGAGACTCGAGCATTTTTCAAAGGGACCATGGTTTGGGATTAAAATGTGTTGTTTAATTGAAAAATAATGTCTTCTGATAAGTTGCAAACATCTGCGATCTATTCTTCACTGTTCCTCGTGTATATTATCTCCCGACAAGTTAGCAGATGTGAAGAACAGTGAAGAATAGAATAAAAACAGTGAACACAGTGAAAACAGTGACCACAGGATCATTTAAGAGAAAAACACAGTGCAGAACACAGTGCAGAATAGATTACAGATGTTCGGCACATCTGCTTACTTGTCGGGAGATACGCGCGGAACGGTGCGCCCAAAATAGCATGTGAAGAACAATATATATGTGTGAAGAACACATTGCAGATGTTTAAATACATCTGTCCCATTTTTTGGATTCTGACTTGCGTCTCTTTATATGGTTATAACTTTTGAATACTGTTACTTATCAAAACAATTCTGAGATTGTTTTTTCCCCACATGTTGTGCTTCATTTTAGTGGTAAATTTTGGCTGATAAGTTTTGCGTTTATTTACAAAAAAAAAGAAAATATGATGAATTTTTTGAAAAATTTGCCATTTTTGAAATTCGAAATCATTGCGTTTTAAGGCAGATAGATTTACCACATAAATAAGTTGCTGAATAACATTTCCCATATGTCAACTGGATTTCCGGATTTTCAGAATTGACTATTTTGGGGATAAATATAGTTTTTAATGAAATTTTACATATTTAGCATCAAAACCCCCTATATATTCAACCCATTTTCATATCTCCACCCCTCAAACTATCAGAAACAGTTTTTAGGAAGATTGTTAACCCCTTGAGATCTTCATAGTAATTACATCAAAATGGAGGCGAAATTTAGAATGGTCAAATTGTGCCGGTTATACGTTCATTTAGCCCTAAAATTTACACATTTCCAAAAGATAAAAATACAAAACCCACCATACAATTTGTTCTACAATTTCTCCTGAGTACAGTGACCCCCCACATGTGGCCGTGACTTGTTTTATGGGCGCACAGCGAGGCGCAGAAGGGAAGGAGCGCCCTGCAGCTGCCAGGATTTTACTTTCCTCATTGGCCTCTTTTGTAGGCTATAAAATTTTCGCTTTTGCGTTATTGGGGCCATGTGACGGCATTTTGGGGTTGGCATCACCTATTGTTGAAAATTTAGGAACTTCTTTTTGAGAGCAGGAGTAGAAAAGCATCAATTCTGTACTGGATTTTTTACTTTTTTTTTTTCGTGTTCACCGTATAGCCTAATAATCATGTTATCTTTATTCTATGGGTCGGTACGATTACGGGGATACCAGACATGAATATATTTTCTTACGTTTTACTAAATTTGTCAAATAAAACCCTAATGTGTGGAAAAATCTATCATTTTTGTATTGCCGTCTTCCAAGTGGCATAACATTGTTACGTTTTTGGCTACGGAGCTGGTTGATGGCTTGTTTTTTTGCGGGACATGTTGTACGTTGCACCAGTATTATTCTTGAGTACATATGTTTTTTTGATCACTTTTTATAGCATTTTTTGTGGGATTGAATAGGTAAAAGTCATCTTACCGGCAGTTCCTGCAGGTAACACTGGGGTCCAGATCGGACCCCAGTAATGCCATAGCAATGATCGTGGGGGAAAGACACCCCAAATGCATGTTAGATGCCGCGGTCACGCTGACCGCAGCATTTAACGGGTTAAGCACCCACGATCTGAGACAACTCCGATCGCGGGTGTTACACTGGGGTGCCAGCTATCAGTCACAGCCGGCACCCCGTGTTTCCCGATGCCGGTTCGGCTCAAATCTTGAGCCGAACCGGCATTGGCCCAGCTTCCGATATATCGGACGCTGAGCGCTAAGTCACTGAGTGCTAAGTCACTGAGCTCAGCGTCCGATATATCACACTTTTTTACACTTCAGTGTATGGAACTGATTAAGACAGGGGTTCTCAACCTATGGGTCGCGACCCCCGCAGGGGTCGAATGGCCAAAACAGAGGGGTCGCCTAAAGCCATCGGAGCCTCGATTTTATCGTGTTTTGGGTGCAAATACAATATTCTTGTACATGGTTTGGGGTCACCGCAACATGGGGAACTGTATTGCGGGGTCACAGCATTAGAAAGGTTGAGAACCTCTGGATTAAGATAACATTTTTTGTGGGCCACTCTGAGATTTCAATCCTTTTTTTTAAAGTAGACAACCTTGTGATCACCTTTCATTCAAATTTTTATGTATGTCAAAATGGTTAAAAAGATGTTTTCATGAATACCCTACATCAGTTATGGCTAACCTATGGCACGGGCACCAGAAGTGACACTCACTGCCCTCTATATGGGCACCAAGGCAATAGGAAACTCCCATCATGATCTGGATTTTCCCTCCTTCTTTTAACAGTATTGTCAATATTAGTGGAAACTGTGGTACAGCAGGGAATAATAAGTTAACAACATGTAGCTGCTTAAATTGACAGGTTGGCACTATGGGATAAATAAGTGGGTTGCAGTTTTGGAACATCCCGAGGGGCAGAGGCGTAACTAGGAAAGGCAGGGCCCCATAGCAGACTTCTGAATGGGGCCCCCTTCCCCTTAAGGAGGAACTGTCACCCTGAAAAACGGCACTAGGAGCTGTTACTAAAGTAAGCAGCTCCTAGTGCTAAAACAAATGCAGCAGTGTTACACTACTAGCATTATTGGAAACCTCAGATAACACTAACAAACACTGCTGCGCTGTACTCTACAAACGCCGAACCGTTCTCAAAGCAGTCTAGCGTATTTATGAGGGGGCAGTCCAAGGCGCTGCCTCATCCCGGACCACCCTACTCACTCCATAGGCCGGTGGTGACTGCCGCGCTTCATGCGGCAGTCACCGCCCCATAACCCAGCCCCCCAATGAATACGTCGGACCACTTTGAGAACGGTTTGGCGTTTGTAGAGTACAGCGCAGCAGTGTTTGTTAGTGTTATCTGAGGTTTCCGATGACGCTAGCAGTGTAAGGCTATATTCACACGAACGTATGGGGGACGTATATACGGCCGACGTATATACGGCCGATATACGTCCCCCATACACTCCTATGGGCGCACGGCACCCTACGGGAGCGGTACGGTGCCGCACACGTGTGGCCCCGTACCGTTCCGTACCCGGGAAAAAGATAGGACCTGTCCTATCTTTTCCCGTAATACGGGGCCGTGCGCCATAGGTTGCTATGGAGAGGGGCGGGGGTGAGCTGCGCTCACCTCCTCCTCCTCTCCCCGTACACTGCTGTTGCCCGCTACGGTACGGTACGGGCGGGCAACGGCAGTGTGAATATAGCCTAATACTGCTGCATTTGTTTTAGCACTAGGAGCTGCTTACTTTAGTAACAGCTCCTAGTGCCGTTTTTCAGGGTGACAGGTCCTCCTTAAACATGATACAAGCCATGGTGCCTAAATTTATTAAAAGGATATAAATTGAGCTGCTAGTCTTCTAAATCCCTATACATAATATGATGCCGCATAACCTTAAAGGGAAACTGCCAGCAGGATTTCCGTTATAAGGATAATGGCAGCTGCTGCAGGTCCCATTATACACAGCACTAGCATGTATTTCACCAAGATTATTTTTGAGAAATCACATTTCGAAAAGGTACTTATCTCTATTCAGCTTCTGGGACCCAAGTCATGTAATGTCTCAAGCAGGAGGAGTCATGGAGTCACCACTGAACACCCACCCACATGACTCAGGCTCCAGAAGTTGTATAGAGATAGATAACTTTTATAAATTTGATTTCTCAAAAACAAACCAGCAGATTTCTTCAAATACATGTGTGTGTGTTGTGTATAATAGGACCTACAGCAGCTGCCATTAACCTGATATGTGATATCCTACTGACAGGTTCCTTTTCAAATATATTTGAAGTGAAGTTTTAGTCACAAAATATTGCAGCCTTTTAGTAGGATAGATTACGTATGAGAGGTTGAAAGGTAGGTGACACCTGGCACCACCGCAGATCAGAGAGCAGCTTTACTACACACCGGGCAGAGACAGAAATAAACAGCGCTGCCCATTGTGTAGTGGTGGTTAAGGGCAACTGCAGGGGTCACATCCTTGTTACTAATCTATACTACAGGCTGATAATATTCTGCAACTGGAAAACTCCATTAAACTTTGCTTCAAAATGTACCGTATTTTAAGTTTTTGACAGAGCATGTCAGATATATGCATGATATATTTTTTTATTTATACAGGAACCTTTATATCTTGATACATGTAGATTTGTGAACATATATATATATATATATATATATATATATATATATATACTGAAATGTGTACTCAAATATATACATTATGTGTTTATAAAAATATACATTATATCAGTTGTATACATGTAAACTCTTATGTACTCATGTATAAAGTCATATACAATCACATTATATACATTATACACACAGTATACACACATATATGCACCATACACAAAGTATACACACATATATACATTATACACACAGTATACACACATATATACATTATATACACAGTATACACACATATATGCACCATACACACCGTATACACACATATATGCACCATACACACAGTATACACACATATATGCACCATACACACAGTATACACACATATATGCACCATACACACAGTATACACACATATATGCACCATACACACAGTATACACACATATATACAGTATATACACAGTATACACACATATATGCACCATACACACAGTATACACACATATATGCACCATACACACAGTAAACACACATATATGCACCATACACACAGTATACACACATATATACATTATACATACAGTATACACACATATATGCACCATATACACAGTATACACACATATATGCACCATACACACAGTAAACACACATATATGCACCATACACACAGTATACACACATATATGCACCATACACACAGTATACACACATATATGCACCATACACACAGTATACACACATATATGCACCATACACACAGTATACACACATATATGCACCATACACACAAATTATATACTCATATATACATTAAAAACTCATTACACGCACATTATCCCTTTATTACACACTTATTTACATTATACACTCATATATACCCAACCTACACTGATTTATATACCCTTTACACTTACACTACTATTGCTTGGAAGCAGCGTCCAGCGATCTCCTCAGACACTGGAGCTGGTTCCTTCCCAGGAGAGCTGCTCCCAGGACGGGGGTGAGAAGGCCACGGGGATATAACTGCAGCTGGGTGACAGGACACCATGTTATCTGAAGTGTCTCCCAACGCTGCTCTCCTCTGCCCCTCCCCCCTCCCGGCATTTCTCCTCAGAGCAGCAGCTCACATTATACAGTGCTATACTATGAGAGATGTGCTGTGCCTGCAGGTGTTACTGCACAGCACTTTCTCCATTATATATAGTTTGTGTGGCAGGTCGGATCCGGGCCCCCTGAGAGGCCGGGCCCCATAGCAGCTGCTACGTCTGCTACCACGGTAGTTACGCCACTGCCGAGGGGTTTATGATTTTACTTGTTTTTTTGTTATTAGCATTAATTGCTATTCCTGATGGAGTGAGTAGTGGTCCTGCCAAGAATAGCTTGAGGACGCAACCATGGGGCACCAACTTCCTCATTAGCATATGGATTCAAATGGGAATTTCTCAGAAATAGCAAAATAATCTGTTATAATAAAGCTATTTTTAAAATCATAGTGTATTTCTTAAATTATTTATTTAAAACTTGTTTTTATAAACATCAAGCTTTGGGATTCATGAGCTGAGTATGGGTGCAGAGCAGAAGACACCACTAGCGCCTGCTAACTACAGAGCATTGTGCAGCACGGCTGAGGAAAGAGGTAAAAAGGACTGATGTGGGGAACTGGGAAATGTAACTATATGATTAAAGCGGAACTTTAAAGTTATAGTAATTTTACCAAATTATTATATGTGATTCCCTCTTTGAAAACAAACAGAATGATGCCTACTTTGTGCTGCTCGTCCTTTTCCTTCCAAAGTTATGGCATTTTCTGTTCTGAAAGTGTTTCACTAGAGGTGAAGTGGGGGAGACTAATGTCTTTCAGTCTTTGGCCTTAGGCTGAGGCCTGATAGCTTGCCTTGTGTTCTCTCTCAAAGTAATGTAGCTTTAAATCCATTTAGTATCCCACAAGTAATTCCAGTGAACACTGCACAGTGCACATACAGGATGTCTATGGTGACCAGCCTGGCAGCTTCTATCATAAGGAGGAGCACGGGACTGCTGATGACAAGATGGGGGAGGGGAGCAGAGAGAAGAGCAGGGACAGAGAAACACAGACAGAGAAAGTTCTGTAGAATCAGACTGGGATGGAGGGACTGATAGGGAACAGGGAGATCTTGTACCACACTATTCTGTGCAGGAGACATCTGAACACACATGCAGCACTGAAACATGACCTCTTCCCCTGTGAGCAAGGAGCAGCATCGCCTCTCCTCCTCCCAGGAAATGGACCAGAAACAAAATTGTAAACAACATATGGATTCATAGGACTTATCAGCACATGGAGAGGAGGCAGCCACTGCAGCTATGAGGTAATATGAGGGCTATAGCAAAGAAACTACTGCATATAGGTAATAAATATAATAGGCAAAGTTCTTTTACACCCCAAGAGGTATTGATTTGTGAAAAATAAAAAACCTTTACAGTTTTACACGCTTTAATGTTTTTCTTTGAACAGAAAAGAGGAAAGAAGGGGTGTGGGTGGTGGCCATTTTAGATGGTGGGCTACAGAAGAGATGACATAAGTAGCGAGTAAGTGGAGGACACCAAGGTAGGCATTATATATCATGCTGGCCAGTAAGGGGGGACACCAAGACGGGTGACGTAGATATGAAATAATAGTGGTGCTTGCAAACTTTTTTTCAAATGGTAGCTTAATGCCAAATAAACAATTCTCATGTTGTATGATAAAAAAAACTTAATTTACAGCTTGTACACCACTCCCCTATGATAATACAGTTTGTTTACAGTATTCTCTTTCTGTCTTCAGGCCCTTCTGGTCCTGAAATAGTTATTGAGGGGATTTATCAACACTTTGTCTGGTTCCTTCTACTAATTCTTCTAAACTGGCAATAACATCCCCAGTTGATATAACATTCCATCTCTATTTTTGTGGATCTGTGAGCCAGGTGTTGATGGTATGGAGATGCCTGTGGTACGTTACTGCACTGCTCACTACCCACTAAGTTAATAGGGGTGGTCCCTCTAACTTCTTTGTACATACCAATTTACTTTTTACTAAAAGAACTTGCACGCCTCTAAGGAGTCAACTTATCAGTGGTTGCTCAGTGAACCATGGTCTGATGATGATAGAGGAAGTGGTCAGTACAAAACCAAATGTCTTAAATTACATAATCCTATCAATTTGCATAGTGGTTGGAGACACATGAATGTGAATCACTTGACTTCTGGAATGTACCATAACGTAGGGAATAAAAACAATGACGTATGCTGCACGTTGTTAATAAGACGGAACTGGTACAAATATACAATTATTTTCTAGCCATGTGCATTTGCTTGTGATGCAGAAATATTACATATGTATTAAACTTAAAACCAACATTATGGGGGTCATTTACTAAGGGCCCGATTCGCGTTTTCCCGACGTGTTACCCGAACATTTCCAATTTGCGCCAATTTCCCCTGAATTGCCCCAGGATTTTGGCGCACGCGATCGGATTGTGGCGCATAGGCGCTGGCATGCAGGCGGGAGGCGTGGCCGAATGAAAACCCTCACAGATTCGGAAAACCGCCGCATTTAAAAAAAAAAAAAGTGTTGTGAGACTTGCACTTATCTTTACTAGGAATGAACTTAAGTGCATTTCGGCGGGCCTCGGGGAAATTCAGCGCCCGCCGAAATGCAGGAAATTCAGGAACTACCTTAGTGAATCCCGGCCGGACCCGAATCCTCCACAGAGAACGCGCCGCTGGATCGCGAATGGGCCGGGTAAGTAAATCTGCCCCTATGTATCATGATGCAGAAAACTTTAACTTTAGCTTTATAAACCATTCATTTGAATGATTCTATGTTGAATGTCAATTTGTAGTTTGGAGATAAGGCAGAAACCAAGTCAGTAGTCAAGCTCTGTGTATTCCAGGAATACAGGAAAGAAATCTACCATCAAAATCAAGCTTGATAAACCAGGGACACTTACTTATAGATCCAGGCACCGTGACTGTGGTAATCTTCTTAGACTTGTCATCCATGGCCTCTTTTCTTCTAAAATAATTTTTGTAAATACCAATTAAGAGCTTATTTAAGCAGTCAGAAGCACAAAGTGACAGACACAGAAAAAACACATAAAACCCTACCTTACCCAGATCTTACTTTGGAGGCCCTTTATTGCACATGTAGCGGGAAATTTTTATTATTCTTCTTTGAAAAAAGCTCCAGCATAGGCCAGATTTGTGGAGTAAATGACTAATAGTTGTCCACAGAATAGATTCTCCTACCTACGCTATGGTTCCGCAGCTCCTCCAAAATGACCTTAAGCCTCTTGGTTGCTGCCTCTTGTCTTGGCTATTAGTATAGGTTAATGACTTGGTATTTGACCAGTTGTGCCATACTCCTTTCATGTAAGGATGATTTATTGAACAACACTTTGTGAGATGATCAGAGTTTGAGCTATTGAACTAACTCGACAATACACTTTTTCACAACACATTGGAGGACATTTACATAAAGTGTCGGTGTCTGCATTGGCTTTGTTACCGACCTGCTCTCGGAAAGAAGAAACACATTTAGTATTGTGGAGCTGTGCAGATACATTTCTGGCACCAAGACCATTTTCGGTCCCTAGGACCAAAATCTGTCCCGAGCACCAGAAATGTGTCTAACAGTCGGAGAACAGGCAACAGTGCAATAGCACTGTTTTGTGTCCCTGCTAGACCAAATTTATTTTTGGTCTACATTCCACCAGTTTACAGCAACCAAAAATGGCTGCGACACATATTAATTGTGTCTGAGTTGTCACTCCGCCAAAGCCACGCACCTTTTCAGAGAAGAGTCGGAGCAGACGGAAGTCATTTTTTCTGGCGGCGCCAGCTAATAAATAGGTTGGAGAGCAGAACATGTGGTGAGAGTGCCACAAAACTGGCCAAAACGCCAAAGTAAATGTCCCCCATTGACTCAACAACTGTCTGTTCAGTCCTTTGGTCCTTCGGTGATGCTTTTTTCGTTCACTAATGTCCAGGCCTTCACAAAACAGCTGTAGTTGCTTAGAACAAATTACATACAGATGTACTCTGTTTAATAATTAGGTGACTTTTAAAGGCGAAAGGAAACACTGGATTTTATTCCAGCGAACAGGGGGCTCTAGTGTGACTTACACATATTCCCATAGCTTTTGCCTGTGAAATGAAAGAGGTCACACCTACTCAGCACCACCATCCGGGGAGATAGTGGAACTCCAGTCATGAGCCAGCCAAAAAAGGGGGCCCAGCTTCCCATTTTACCAGTGTCTCTTTAAGAAACCAGTACAATTGACTACAATAGCAGGACATACAGTTCTTTTCCCGGTTTTTCCCTTTTTTATATGGTAACCGCATAGCTACAGAGGGGTCCTATGACTGTTGTCTACAGAGAAACCCTATGACTACTGGCTGCAAAGTGGGAACCTGTGACTATTGGCTACAAAGAGGGATATGGTGACAACAAATACCTGATATTTTTTATAAACATACAAGAGAACAATATCAGAAGTAGATAAAAATTCTAAAAAAAATTTAGCTACAGATACTAAAAGAAAAAAACGTCCAAATATACAAGCAGCCACTAGATGGCAATACACATCAAGGTAGCAGTCTTATATATTTCAGTAAAACTAGGGACCTAAATCAATCTTGTAATTAGGACAAAAGAGTCATATGAGCAAAATATCATATTGCATACCCCAAGTATCACATTGTAACAATTAAGAGCCAATGCCTCTAATAAACCTTTGTGCACTGTAAGAGATCTATAAAGCCATAATGTCAATTCCCCTAAGTATATATCTCAAGACCCAGGCATATCAAAGCCTAAATAGGTATACTTTCAGACATGATGGCAGGCAGGGTGTTGGATTAGAGCGCACCTTCAACACATTTTGCCCCAAACGGCTTTGTCATGATCTTGATATTTTTTGTTTCTCTATAATACAAAATAATAAAATACATTTAAGTTTGTGACAGCAAAGCTTACAATTTAGTAAAAATTCAAGTTGTAAGAATACTTTTGCAATCCACTCTACAGGCGGTCCCCTACTTAAGAACACCCGACTTACAGATGACCCCTAGTTACAAACAGACCTCTGGATGTTGGTAATTTACTGTACTTTAGTCCCAGGCTACAATAAACAGCTGTAACAGTCATCAGAGGTGTCTGCAATTAAGCTTTATTATTAATCCTGGTTCTTCTGACAATCCAAAATTTTTAAAATCCAATTGTCATAGAGACAATTGGGGTTACAATTATAAAATATACTATTCAGACTTGCATACAAATTCAACTTAAAGGAAACCTACCACTTTAAAATCACCCTTCTGACCCACAAATACCTTAAGCTAGCTCAGGATGAGCTGATGCCGGACCATATCTTCCATTAAACCAGAAACCGCTGTATTCGTACAAAACTTCTTTCTTGCGGTAGTAAAATCCCCCTTTGGAGCTTCTGTATGCGTCACATAGCGTGCACCACGGATCCTGCTCCTCCATCACGCTCGGGACCGTCTGATGCTTTGGCGCCGCTCCCATCTCAAACCTACAGAACCTATCTTGTCCATAACCTGGGGACCCCCTGTATTTATTTTATTTACAGGCACACATGTGCCGCTATGTAAAGAAAAATCTGCCTATTCATCTACACAGAAATGAATGGCATAATTTTTCTATTTCCAAAGTGCCTTTTTCTCAGTATGGAGTTTTGCAGAATCATTAAATGTAGAAAAGTTTACATATTACCTCTATCACAAATTGAAATATTTATAATATCTACACCTGTAGACGCTTTTCTAAATATATAAAATAAAGATTTCCTTGGCACCACCACTCATCGGAAAACCTGCCAGTGGCACAGGTCCTAAATCAACTTTCACTCTATTTACTAGTGTGCTAATCCTTTCAACTCACTCTTGATTTTATCCTAAGACCTAATGCTTTCTGGCGGAGCCAATGGGGCAGATTTATCAAGTGTCTGAAAGTCAGAATATTTCCAGTTGCCCATGGCAACCAATCACAGCTCCTCTTTAAAATATTCATGAGCACTGGTAAAATGAAAGCTGAGCTGCTATTGGTAGCCATGGGCAACTAGAAATATTCTGACTTTCAGACACTTGATAAATCTGCCCCAATGACTCTAGTTCTCCAAAAGGTTCTGTTGCCTTAGTCCAACTACAATTCTCTACAAGGTATTACCTAAAGATTCATGGGCTCCAGGGCAAGTTTATTTTGCCCCGATAGAACCTTGCCCATCAATACCATACAGCAGCCAACATGATACATTAAAGGGGTAATCCCATCTAGGAATACACATTTAATTTAATGCTTTTATTTATATACATTTCTTAAATTGCATGTTGTTAAAAAATGTTCTTGTGTGAAGATAATTTTCCATAAATGTCACCATGTTGTCCCTTAGATATATGTCCTCGGATATGACCACTGCAGCACTCTAGCAGTGGTGACCAGACATGTGCCATTGAGGCGCCCAACCACCAGGATTTAGCATTTATTACCAAAGGACGGCTCTGGGACAGGCAGCAACTCCTGGCCATTTCATATTCAAATACAATTTGTTTCTTTGATCATTCCAGCAGATATGGGTGTATCCAAGGACAACTACCATTATTTATCTGTGGGAAATAAAATTCACACAGGTGCATTTTTTATATAATATCCAATTGAATAAATATATATATGGAATATGAACTCAATTAAATGTAAATGTCCAGTTGGGAATACCCCTTTAATGCAGCAGTATCAGTAAGCGTCATTTCCAGTGTCTTAGAAAATTTTTGTCCCAGGTCTTTTCCCCTTGCCTCCTAAAATGCTGGAAACAGCAGTATCCTCTTCTCTAACAAGACAGCTTCAAGCTCTATAAGTGGTAAACATCTCTTTATAGTTGTATACCAGTTGTACACATTAAGAAGTGTTTTTCCTCCAGTTATATCTAATGGCTACTGGTTCAATATAGCTGTGACCTTCTCTAACCTCTGGAGCTCTGTATCTCTATTTTGGGTACAGTTCCGCTGCACTGTAAGACCCAGTTCACACCTGCGTCAGGGATCTTTTTTTCACATTCTGTTCCCCATAGACATTAATGTACAGTAGGTTACCTCCATTCTACTTCCGTATAGTGGAAGCTTTCATAGCTTTTGTTTTCAGCTATTAATTACAGAAGAACTAACGGAACCTGCTGAAAGCAGTGCCTAACTAGACTTAGGCTGCATTCACACTACAGTATGGGGGACGTATATACGGCCGACGTATATACGGCCGATATACGTCCCCCATACACTTCTATGGGCTCGCGGCGCCCTACGGCAGCGGTACGGTGCAGCACACGTGCGGCACCGTACCGCTCCGTAGCCCGGGAAAAGATAGGACATGTCCTATCTTTTCCCGTATTACGGCGCCGCGGCCATGCATCGCTATGGAGAGGGGCGGGGGTGAGCTGCGCTCACCTCCTCCTCCTCTCCCCGCGCTGCCGTGTGCCCGCCGTGCTACGGTGCGGCGGGCTCACGGCAATGTGCATGCAGCCTTAGGCTAAATTCACACTGCCGTGAGCCCGCCGCACCGTAGCACGGGGAGAGGAGGAGGAGGTGAGCGCAGCTCACCCCGCCCCTCTCCATAGGAATTAATGGCGCACGGCCCCATAATACCAGGAAAGATAGGACATGTCCTATCTTTCCCCGGGCTACGGAGCGGTACGGTGCCGCACGTGAGCTGTACCGTACCGCTCCCGTACAGGGCCGTGAGCCCATAGAAGTGTATGGGGGACGTATATCGGCCGTATATACGTCGGACGTATATACGTCCCCCATACTGTAGTGTGAATGTAGCCTTAGAGTGTATTTTACAACATAACGCTCTAGCCAAACTGAAAAGGGCAAGGACTTACCACTCCAGCCAATCTTTGTGTTAACCCATTAGTGACCAAGCTCATTTGTGCCTTGATGACTAGGCCTATTTTTCAAAACCAGCATGTGTCACTTTATTCTTTAATAACTCTAGAAGGCTTAAACTTACCCAAGTGTTTTTGAGTTTATTTTTAGCTACATTTTTTTACTTCAAGTTAGTGGGAAATTTGGTTGATATATTTAGCATTTATTTATGAGAATAAGGTGAATTTGGTAAACATTTTGAAAAAAATAGCTATTTTTTAAAATTCAAAATGTTTTGTTTTCAAACTAAAAGCAAAATTAGTCACTAACTAACATTTATCATATCTCAGCTTTGTGTTGGCATCATTTTATAAGTGTCCTTTTGTTTTATTATGACGCTAGAAAGATCACAAATTGAACAGCATTCTTTCAAATTTTCAAGAAATTTTAGAATCAATTATTTTATGGACCATTTAATTTCTATAGGGGTTTGGAAGTCCTGTTAATAGAAAGCCCCACATATCACCCCGTTCTATTACCTTCACCCCTGTTAACCTTTGGTTAACCCTTTAAGTATTTTGCAGAACTTAAAACAAAATGAAGGTTTCTTTTGGAATTCACTAATATTTATTATTCATATGTTCATTTAGCCCTACAATTTACCTACATAAACTGAATAAAAGTAGGAAATGTGTCTACAAATATATTGTTCAGTTTCTTCCGAGTAGGAGGACACCCCACATGTGGATGTAACCCACTGTCTTGGCACACGGCAGGTGCAGAAGGAAAGGAGCACCATTGAGCTTTTGTAGGGCAGATTTTTATAGAAGAGTTTTCAGGTGCCATTATGTGTTTGCAAAGCCCCTGAGGCCACGTTCACAACACAATCCAGAGGCTCCCCCTGCTATTGCATGTTGATTGGATTTCCTTTGCTTTTCGTTAACGTGTTGGAAACATAATGGGTCACATTTACTAAGGGTCCGCGGACCACATTTCCGTCGGGTTTCCCAACTATTTCTGATTTGCGCTGCAAATCATTGGTTTTTGGCACAATCGTGCCAACTTTCATGCGACACAAACTGGGGGCCATGGCCGTCGTACACCCCGACTGATTCGGATTTAAATTCAAATTGTGTCGCAATACATGCACTCACATACACCGGGAAGAAGAAGGTGAACTCCGGCGGACCTCAGCGGGGAAGTGACACATGCAGGATATCGGGCGCACAATCTTGGTTAATCGCGTCAGACTTCGTCCTCGTAAAACAGTCCAGATTGCGACGGGATCGGGTAAATAAATGTGTCCCAATGTTACCAAAACGTGTGATGACAAGTGGAAACTTTGAATTGTGCTTCAAAACGCAACCAAAATGCCATGTGTGAACGTGGCCTCAGGTAGCACAAAGCCCTTATCCCATAGAATTTGTAAACTTTTTATCATGTGGTACAGGGGGCATTTTAAGCACTTGACACTGATAGGCTTTTTCAATTTTACTTTCCGTTTATCACCCCCCCCCCCCATTTAAAAAATCAATACCTTTTTATTGTTACGTTTACAGAGCTGGATGAGGGCTTGGTTTCTGTGTAACAAATTGTACTTCCTAGTGACAGTATTTTATATTCCATGCCATGTACTGGGAAGTGGAAATAAAATTCAAAATGCGATAAAATTGCCAACATTAAAAAATGTGACAAATTAAAACATTTTGTACAAAAGAAAAGTCTTCATTTTGCCATATTCTGACTCCGATAACTTTTTTCATACTTAGGAGTACAGATTTAGCTAAGGGATGAGCTGATGTTTTCATTGCTACCATTTTGGGGACAGTGTGACCTTTTTATCACTTTTTATTGAATTTTTTATGTGTTGCAAAATGGCAAAAAAGTGGCAATTCGGATATTTGGGCACATTATTCTGTTATGGGGTTTATTGCCGGGAATAACTGTTTTTATATTTTTATATATATTGGGGTGTGATGATACCTGATATGTTGTGTTTGTTCACTCTTTCATGTTAACTAGAAATTGATGCTCTTTTAGAATAAAATATGAACATAACTTTTGTGCACAGAGTCAAACAATGACCAAAGCTGCAAATTACTTGCACTAGACAAAATGCATTTGCTTTCTGCTCTCTAATGTTTGCATTTTATTGATCTTCTACTTTAATTAATGGTTACTATATATGGACTAGCCATATTAAATGAGAACCTCCAGTCAAAATTGATTGTCTGTTTCTACATACAGCACTCTACAGTTCTTAATATATAATTTCACACAATTGTACTTAAAGGCATCCTAGAAACAAAGATGAATTCCCTTTAACAGGTATTTCATTTGGAAGAGGTGCACTATTTACATTACCTACAGATCACTAGTGAAGTGAAATGTAGAAATATATAGAGTGGTTAGGCAATGGTAAACAAGAAAAAATACTCACCTTTATAAATGGGAATCCATCCATAGCGAGTATTAGGAGGATCATCACACAGAGGGAGGACAATGCATTTGAAGATAGGCTAGACAAAAAATGGGAAGAAGATTTAAGAACAGAGTTAACAATAAAAACAGTTGAAACAAGATTGTTAAATGGGTGCAAATGTACACAAAAACTACATGATCTGAGATATTGAGAGAAATTAGATAACATAATACTTTATTGATCCCCTAAATTCTTGTGTACATAGTCTCCAGCATACTGTTACAAACACACCTATTACAAACATGCTACAAAGACATTTAGCAGACATTTAACAAGAAATTGAGGCTTATTTACTAAGGCTCCGCAGCCTCACTTTCGTCTGATTTTCCAACGTTTTTGGGATTTGCGCCGCTGTGACAGGTATTTAACTGGGGATTGTGTTGCATGTGATGGGATTGTGGCGCGGCAGAAATAGGGGGGCGGTCTGTCGGAAGTAGCAATTGATTTGGACTGAGCATTGGATTTAACTTTCAAATTGTGTGGCAAGATCAAGCATAAGATGGTGAACGCCGGCGGACCTGAGCGATGAAGCAACACATGCAGGATATCAGGTGCACAATCTTAGTGAATCGAGGCACTGTGCATTATAGAGGGACAATGCACTTTCGGGGAAGACGTCAGGCCAGGTAAGTAAATGTGCCCCATTTAGCATTAATATATTTGGTTACTCTTGTGTGTTAACTTACATGTTACTACTTGCTTGATACATAGAAATATGAAAAAATACATTACAATACTTTTCAGTGCAACTGGGGTTAACTGACTGGGGTTCACCTGACTGGGTGCCTGGGAAAGAACTGGTGCTCTGTGTGCTTTGCTCAGTATGGTGACCCAGAGCTACCTAGTGTAGGTGACTCAGCTGGTACCGCCATGGCTCAGGAAGGGGAAATTGGCGGGTGCCGAGCCATGGCGCTTGGGCTGGTGGTGTTGCGTGGCTCAATTCAGATCAGGGCCATGATGGAGGCCAGGGGTATTGTTAACTTGGTGCCTGTGGCCAAGGTAGGTAGGTGGAAGGAGTGGAATTTAAGCCTGTTAGGCCATCAGCCTGCAGGGGCTTTTTCCTAATCACTCAAACTGTGAGCTGCCACCAGGTGGTGGTGGGCTGCTTATGTAGTGGTACAGTGGATGCAATGTTTGGGGCTGGGCACTGGTTAAGGCCTTCATCTTCCTATGGCTGTGGTAGCACCAGGCTGTTTTTGGCTACTCTGGAGCTATTACTTGGTCTCCAGGACCTCGATTTTCATCAGCTGGTGTGGAGAAACTGCAGTGAGAGACGTGTATCGAGTTTGATCAGATGGCATGGGATACACAGAGATACTGGAGCAAAATGTACAGGCACCATCTTGGTATAATGACTAGAGGGTATTGGGCATTTATAGACCATTTCTATAAATATTTATGATATGTTAAAGATTTGTGAAATATTAAAATTAGATTTTTTTGTATATATTTATAGTACTTTTTTAAATCTCTGAGATAAAAAAGATCACTTCATTCTAGAACATGGCAACAGGAGCAACAGTATATAAAAGATTAAACTGGTTCAAGGTGGCTGGTTGGATGGTGTTTGGCAAAGTTTGCTCACATCCTGGTATAGGTAGCTTCACGCTGGAGATGAGTGGCTGCTTCAGCAGCAGGGTTTGAGGCAGACTCTTGGAGGTAGAAACCTGCAGAGGATTAATAAACACCCTTATGAGGTGGCAAGCTTCTCATCCAACCAACCATCTTTGTAACAAATACAATTATAGCATTCCTTCTCAGGCAGATATTAACCATCTGCATTAACGTTTATGGATACTAGATACCTCACAGAGGTAATCAGTCTCTATGATATACATTGGGGAAGATTTATCGAGCTTTCTGAAAGTCTAAATATTTCACCAATCACAGCTCAGCTTTCATTTTACCAGTGCTCATGAATATTTTAAAGGGGAGCTGTGATTGGTTGCCATGGGCAACTAGAAATATTCGGGCTTTCAGACAGCTTGATAAATCTACCGCATTATATCTATTAGGAGTTTTGTAACCCACTGCATTGGCAGGGGTGTTACATTTGTACAGTATTTATCACCCTAAGGCAGATTTGTCAGAAGCATCTAACATCAGACTGTGCAGACTGAGAAAGACAGCCTTATACTTTGTCAGGTTTATCATCCAGTATCAGACACTGTGATAAATCCAGTGCCAGACTGGATTTATGGAACAAGTATTTTGGGCACTTTTGACGCAACTTAGGCAAAGCCCCTTTTGTCATTGCGCTTAAGTGTCTAAAAATGGCACAACCAAGCTCACTATGTAAATACAGTGCCAGAAACTTTCTCACTAAATCTATATAGAACCATTGCCAGAAACAACACACAATACACACTGAAGGTCAGCTAACATGTTTTTGTTACCATTTGTTACCATACTATTTCACTAGCACAAGAGGACCTGGGCTGCAGGTAATCACTATAGACAAACTAAAAAGGACTCCAGCTTTGAAATGGGATTGTAAAATACTAGTCTTCCAACTTTATTTTTCTTGCAAAACATACACATACCTGATTCCGAAGGATTAGGAGTAACAAGAGCTTGAGACTAACACTGCGTTTTGATAAAACATCTTATTCATGGCTTGGTATACTCTGTTGCCCGCCAGTCTTTAAATTACCTGCCCCTTAGGTCATGTGACTCTACCAATCATAGAGCCTCTGCTACACTCACTATTTGGGAACGGTTCCTACAGGTCTCCATTCACACATTTGCATTTGTCTAACATTAAATAAAAATAGTTCTAACACGGTACATATTAAAACTTGTGTATGACCCTAAGACGAAAAACACACATGGAAAGTTACTTCTAAAATAAGTAGAGACAAATTATGTCCTGTTTTTATTTACCGTATATACGTGGGTATAAGCCGTGTTTTTCAGCACAAAAAAAAATGTTGAAAAATCTCACCTCAGCTTATATACAAGTCAATTAAAAAATACTTACATACTCACCTTCCGGCGTCCCCGATGCTCGTCGCGGCTTCCCGTTGCTCGACGTGGGTCCTCTTCTGTCTTCTCCGCTGTAACAGCCGGCAGAGATGCGTCCATGAGATCTGCCTGCTGCGCATGGACGCGTCTCTGCTTGCTGTTACAGTGGAGAAGACAGGAGAAAACCCATGACGAGCATCGGGGACGCCGGAAGGTGAGTATGTAAGATAATTTTTTTATGCGGGCTTGCTGTATACTTAAGGGGGCAGGCTGGCTGTATACTTAAGGGGGCTGGGTGGCTGGCTGTAAACTTAAGAGGACAGGCTGGCTATATACTACTGGTGGCTTGCAGGCTATATACTACTGGGGGCTGGCTATATACTACTGAGGGCTGGCTGGCTATATAGTGCTGAGGGCTGGCTATATACTACTGGGGGCCAGCTGGATATATACTACAGGGGGCTGGCAGGCTATATACTACAGGGCGCTGGCAGGCTATATACTACAGGGGCTGGAAGGCTGTATACTACAGGGGGCTGGCAAGCTATATACTACATCAGACTTGCTGGCTATATACTGGGAGGCTGTGACCAATGCATTTCCCACCCTCAGCTTATACTCGAGTCAATAAGTTTTCCCAGTTTTTGGTGGTAAAATTAGGGGCCTCGGCTTATACTCGGGTCGGCTTATACTCAAGTATATACGGTAATTCTTGCGGAGTTCAAGTTTTTAATGGAAAAATCCAAAATCTTTCCCTACTGAGAAGTTTTCTTTTATGATCTCCTCCACGTTTAATTACTTTTTCTCTAGCAGAGTGATAATGAATTTGTGTCTCCTCAATGTATTTCTTTGAAATGTTTAGCCACTGCAGAAAGGTTAACTGCATTTTTATTTGTATTGTCAGATAAGTGTTGTCTAATCCTTGTTTTTAAAGAAGTGATAGTACTACCTAAATATTGTGTTTTACTGGTAATGCGGGAAAGTAAATAGGCTACATGTGTAGCATTACAGTTTATATATACAGTTACATATATCATTTTCTCTACCTTTTTTAGCATGAAGTGTTTTTTTTTTTTTAGGTCTGTTCTTCCCGGTGTATGTAAGTGCATTGGTTGCGACACAATTTGAATATTAAATCCCGCACTCAGTCCGAATCAGTCGGATCGTCCAACAGCCCGTCCCCAATTTCTGTCGCATGAAAGCCAAAATGCACCAAAATCTGATTGCGTGCGACAAATCCCCTTCTAAATTGCTGTCACAGTTGCGCAAATCCTGATAATTTCCAAAATCCGACAATAGTCCGTTCTGCGGACCTTAAGTAAATAAGCCCCAATGTGTAGGCTGTACTATCACTTCTTTAAAAACAAGGTTTAGACAACACTTATCTGACATTACAAGTAAAAATGCAGTTAACATTTCTGTAGTGTCTAAACATTTCAAAGAAATACATTGAGGAGACACAAATTCATTATCACTCTGCTAGAGAAAAAGTAATTAAGCCTAAACATGGAAGAGATCATAAAAGAAAACTTCTCAGTTCCAAAACATTTTGGATTTTTACATTAAGAACCCTGCAAGGATTAAATAAAAACAGGACCTAATTTGTTTCTACTAATTATAGAAGTAACTTTCCATGTGTGTTTTTCCTATTAGGGTCATACACAAGTATTAATATGTCTTAGAACTATTTTTATATATGGTACTGTTAGACAAACCTGAAATGCAAACGTATGAATAGAGACCTGTAGGAACCGTTCCCAAATAGCGATTGTAGCAGATGCTCCATGAGTGATGGAGTATGTCACTTGACCTAAGGGACGGGTAATTTAACCCCTTAATGCGGTGTGAAGAGGGCTCACGGGCTGAGTCTTCTTCATACAAAGGTGGGTGTTGTTGCATATTGCAGCAAACCCCCACCGCTAATAACCGCGGTCGGTGCTTGCACCGATCGCGGCTATTAACCTTTTGATTGCTGCCGGCAAAGTCGCCGGCGGCATTTAAAAGACGCGCGGGCACCACCATCTTTATTCCGATCGCCGCGCCCCCGAACATCATCGGGGGGCGGTGATTGGTTGCCATGGTAGCCTTGGGTCTTCGTTTGACCCAAGGCTTAATGGCTTCTGCAGATTCGTTACAATGAGCCAGTGGCTCATTGTAATGAATCATGTGCAAAAATGCCATATATTGCAATACAGAAGTATTGCAGTATATGGTAGAAACGATCTGACTATCTAGGGTTAATGTAATTCAAATGACCCCCCTTTCGCTAGAACTGATATAAAACATAATAAACAGTAAAAATCACAGAAACATTAGGTATCGCCGCGTCCCAAAATGCCCGATCTATCGAAAGATCAAAATATAAAAATGGTTACAGCCGGCGGTGACCTCCGAGACGGGAAATGGCGCCCAAATGTCCGAAATGTGACTTTTAGACCTTTTTACATCACATAAAAAATTGAATAAAAATTATCAAAATGTCGCACAGACCTCAAAATAGTAGCAATGCAAACGTCGGCTCATTTTGCAAAAAATGACACCTCACACAGCTTCGTGCGCCAAAGTATGAAAATGTTATTAGCTTCAGAAATGGCAAAAAAATGTTTTTCTTTTTTGTACACATTCGTTTCATTTTTGAAAATGTATTAAAACACAATAAAACCTATATAAATTTGGTATCACCGCGATGGCACCGAACCAAAGAATAAAACTGAGGTGTTATTTGGAGCGCATAGTCAAAGTTGTAAAAACTGAGCCCACAAGAACTTTTTTTCAATTTTTCCACATTTGGAATTTTTTTTCAGCTTTGCAGTACACGGCATGTTAAAATAAATAACATTACGGGAAAGTAAAATTTGTTACGCACAAAATAAGCCCTCACACAGGTCTGTACACGTAAAAATGAAAAAATTATGGATTTTTGAAGGTGGAGAGCGAAAAATGAGGGAAAAAAACCTGCGTCCTTAAGGGGTTAAAGACTCACAGAGTATATCAAGCCATGAATAATATTGAAGCGCGTAGGCTAGCTTTAGTCTCACTCTCTTGTTACTCCTAATCCTTTGCAATCAATTATGTGTATGTTTTAAAAGAAAAATACAGCTAGAAGATTAGTATATTTACGATCCAGTTTCAAAGATGGAGGGTTTTTTTCATTTGTCTATTGCCAGAAACAAGCTAAGTCAGGACAACACAAGTGACATAAATGTTGCAAGCCCCGGGCAGCAAACATAGGGTTGGTTTATCCACCAACCAGTTAAATTGAGAGGCCGAGCCAAGAACAAAATCTAGAAGGGCCTGAATAAAATGCCTTCTGTGCATAGACTATACAGGAAGATGCATTCATCAGATGTAGTCACAGAAAAGGAATAGAGATGTGACATCACTTCTGACCACCATGTCACCTTCTTCCAGCTAGATCTCATCTCTGCAGATTCAACAAAACAAAAATGGTTCCTTACTTCATCCCAGGAGCCAACTCTGCAACAATGCCCCCACTGTAGCCATTATCTTAATGGTGCCCCAACAGTAGCATTTATAGTAACAGTGCGCCCACAGTAGCCAAAACATTAAGGGTAGCCCTAGGGTTGTAACGACCGCAATCACAGGGTGTGCAACCATGTTCACGACTGGCCCTGGAAAGAGAACTGATACAGAATCAATTCTATGTGTGTCATTGAGGCACCACTGCACAATATATTATTAGGGAGGGTGGGAAAGGCACTCCGAGGCAGTATATTATTTGGTGGCGGGGTGGGATAGGCACTCTTGGACAGTATATTATTGGGGCCTGGGAAAGGCACTCCTGCACAGTAAAGTCATGGCCATAAGTTTTGAGAATGATACAAATGTAAATTTTTACAAAGTTTACTGCATCAGGTTTTATAATGGCAATTAGCATATACTCCAGAATGTTATAAAGCATGAACAGCAATTAATTGCAAAGTCAATATTTGCCTAGAAAATGAACTTTTTCCCCCAAAACACATTTCAACTTCATTGCAGGCCTGCCTTAAAAGGAGCAACCAACATCGTTTCAGTGATTGCTCCATTAACACAGGTGTGGATGTTGATGAGAACAGGGCTGGAGATCAATCTGTCATGATTAAGTAAGAATCACACCACTGGACACTTTAAAAGGAGGCTGGTGCTTGGCATCATTGTTTCTCTTCTGTTAACCATGGTTATCTCTAAAGAAACATGTGCAGTCATCATTGCACTGCACAAAACTGGCCTAACAGGGAAGAATATCGCAGCTAGAAAGATTGCACCTCAGTCAACAATCCTTTGCATCATCAAGGAATTCCAGGAGAGAGGTTCCATTGTTGCCAAAAAGGCTCCAGGGCGCCCAAGAAGGACCAGCAAGCACCAGGACCGCCTCTTAAAAGTGTTTCAGCTTTAGGATCGGACTACCAGCAGTGCAGAGCCTGCTCAGGAATGGCAGCAGGCAGGTGTGAGTGCATCTGCATGCACTGTGAGGCGGAGACTATTGGAGCAAGGCCTGGTGTCAAGGAGGGCAGCAAAAAAGCCACTTCTCTCCAGAAAAACATCAGGGACAGACTGATGTTCTGCAAAAGGTACAGGGAGTGGACTGCTGAGGACTGGGGTAAAGTCCCCTTTCCGATTGTTTGGAACATCTGGAAAACAGCTTGTTCGGAGAAGACAAGGTGAGCGATACCACCAGTCTTGTCTCATGCCAACTGTAAAGCCTCCTGCAACCATTCATGTGTGAGGTTGGTTCTCAGCCAAGTGAATCGGCTCTCTCACAGTCTTGCCTAAAAACACATCGATGAATAAAGAATGGTACCAGAATGTCCTCCAAGAGCAACTTCTCCCAACCATCCAAGAGCAGTTTGGTGATCAACAATGCCTTTTCATAATGGAGCACCTTGCCATAAAGCAAAGGTGATACTAAATGGCTCATGGAACAAAACATGGAGATTTTGGGTCCATGGCCTGAAAACTCTCCAGATTTTAATCTCACTGAGAACTTGTGGTCAATCATCAAGAGACGGGTGGACAAACAAAAACCAACAAAATTGTAACAAAATGCAAGCATTGATTGTGCAAGAAAGGACTACTATCAGTCAGGATTTGGTCCAGAAGTTGATTGAGAGAATGCCAGGGAGAATTGCAGAGATCCTGAAGAAAAAGGGTCAACACTGCAAATATTGACTTGTATTAACTCATTCTTTTTTTTTTTTAATTGTATTTTTATTAAATTTTCCAACAATAAAGTAATACAAACCATCCACATAGCATGTCTAGAGTGCTGTTACCACACATGAATCAAGGGCTGATATACATTTGACAAACACACATAAAGATCAGAGGGCAACAGATCATGTTATAATATAATATTTGTGTCATTCTCAAAACGTATGGCCATGACTGTATTTTATTTGGGGAGGGGGGGGGGGGTTGGTAATGGCTGCTGGACAGAATATTTTTAAGGGGGTTGGAAAGGCACTCCTATATTATAAGGAGGATATGGGCTCATGAACAGCATATTATAGGGGAGTATAGGCTTCAGGACAGTATATCATGGGGGAGGAAAAGGCTCCTGGACAGTATGTTACAAGAGGGGCTCCTGAAACTTATGACTACACATGTATGGAATGCAATGTGACATACAGGCAGTTTGTACTTAAGGTGAATTGTATGTAAGTCAGAAATGTATATATGGTGCTGTGTTTATATATGTTTGTTATGCATGTTATGCATGTACAGTGTATGTGTGCATATATGTGTGTAGTGTACATATGGTATATGTGTATTCTGCAGGATAATGTGCCGTATAGGGGTAACCCCCATTATATTCAATATAGTAATGGTGTCCCCAATAGTACCAATATACTAACAGTAAACACACAGTAGCCAGAAAAATAAAAGTTTCCCCATTGTAGCCAATATAGTTTAATAGCTTGTCATTTGTTTCTTTGCACCTCTGTCTAGCACTGACTCTTAAGGTACGGTGCGCACTTCCCAGCCTCCTAGGGTGCACGAGCACCGACTTCTGAGATTTAAAGGGCCAGCGCTCTCATGATTGCCGCTGGCCAGCTGCCAATTCTGATGAATTCCCTACCCCTTCCTGTGTTCCCTGCTTGATCTTTGTGCTTTGTGCTTCTATGCCTCAGAGAAAGCTGTGTTCCAAGCCCTTTGCGATTGTCCACTGTGACCTCGATTTCATTCCTGACTTTACTCCTGTGCCGCCTGTTCTGACCTACAACTACGTCCCCGACTCCGAACCTGTGCTGCACTACTTTGCACTACGCCTTGGCCACCACCCCGGACAAAGTGGCCCCTGTGGAGCGACCTGGTGATACAAACCCACTTTGCAGCGGACTCTGATGAAAACTGGGTGCCACTTAGACTCCCAGTTGTCGGCTTACGTCATCGTCCGCGGTGGTCCAGTGGGTCCACTACCCCTGGCACCTGACATGGACTATAGTTTAAAGAAGTTTTGGCAGTGCTAATGGCACTTGTCCTGGCACATCATTCTATGTGACTTTAGCCCACTGAGGGCACTGATTGACTGCGGCAGGTCTTGTCACCATCGTCCCAGGCAGCAGTCCCAGGGAAGTCCTGGAGCAGGGTAAGTGCATTTTTTTGCTTACCGAGCCTTAGCCTTATTAGTGTTTTCCAGGATTACTTGGCAATCGCTTTAATAATATGGGCACATGCTATAAACCTCTATATAATTTTTGACACAAAGACATGAAGCAAATAACTACAATTGGTGGCACACACTCAAAATGTGATGTCTTGTTATCTTTTTCTGGATGTCGGATGCCTGTTATTGTCTTGTTACTGATATGATCGATGTGATGTTTGGAATGACAATGCGCTATCCCATGAGGTGACATGTCACCTAGCCTGTACGTTGCCAATTGCCATTTATTGGCCGCAGTTACGTGCCCCTGAGTCCTATTTCTAGCATCATCGTCGCACAGCAGCTCTGTGGCTTAAAACCAATCAGCAATGTAGCCAGGCTGATGGCTCCTCCTGCAGCCTCCTTCTCTTACTCAATGGGAATTCTTGAATGAACTCAGGAGGGGGTAGAGCTGCTGCACAGTGCCTGAGTCTTTAGGCGGTCTGTTGCTATAGTGACTTCTTCCAAGAGCTGCCCAGTCTACTGTGTAGTAGTAACAAAGCTTCACTTCTCAGATGCTGATGGGGACAACACAGAGAGAGGAGGAGGAGCAGAGGCAGCTGTGTACATGTATCCAGCCATAGCCCCAGGTAATTCAAATACCTTCTTTTATTTTCCTACCTGAGGCTGTATTACAAGGCGATGGATGCTGGTGCCTCATTACCCCTGCCTACTGTGCACTAAGTGGCTCCTTGTGTAACCAGGCTTTGTCAGTGCCGGCAGCCAATACTGCAGCAAGAGGTGTATGCACCCAGGCAGGAAGGTTATTAAGGAAGGGATTGGGATTATAATTATTATTAAGATTAATGATTATGTAAATGTTTCTCGAGATTGTCTATTACTGTCCATGTATATAGTTGTATAAAGTCCCCATTGAAGGAATAGACTGTATGTTGCAGTGCACTGATGGAATGAGTGCTGTCATTACTTGTAGTACACCTTGACTAATGTCTATCACACAAGATTCGCACTGAATACTCGCTTACCATGAACAAAGGAGCTGTGTGCTCTGTGCTGCCACACTCACTGTGTGCATGTTGCTCCTCACAGAGGGAGCTTTATCTGATTTATGATGTTTTACTATGTCTGTGCAATAGCTCTTTCCCATTAGCCAGTGCTATGGCTGTATGTCATGCAGTAGTCTGCCATTCACAAGGATTTTCCTGGCTGCTATGATAAGGATAGATAACATCTATCAATACAATGATTATACATCATGTATAAAGAGAATTGATTTCAAGTTTTTATAGTAGTATGACGAGTGCTTGTATTTTTTTATTACTATCACCTGTTGCAGTATGCATACTAAGACTTGTGTATAAGAACTGGTTTGGGTATATCTATTATTTTTACAGGAATTTTAACAGTATTTGCAAGATAATAGCTCACTTTTTGTTGGGTATATGCCTGGTTGTGAATGAATACCTTACCACAACACACAGTACTCCTATTGTTAGTGATTCTAATATATATTTGTTGTGGACTGTTTACATTTTAATATAAAGGCTATATTTTAAGGATATTTGTTCTGATATTTTGGTATAAGAACTACTAAAATGTAAAACTAAGCACTAAATATCCTTAACTTCCTCGATATACATCATTACATAACACACAAATTTAGTGAAATAAATTCAACCAAATGCAACCATAAAAAAACTATGTGTTTGCCACAAATTGTTAAGAGTGCATTAAAACTCCAAGAAGATTGTTATTATTATCGTTACAACTACTATTATTCACATTATGGTAATAAATCTCATTAAAGGGGTTTTGTCCAACCACTATGTGTTTTTTTTTAGACCACTATGGCACAATTTTACATGTTATGAACACGTTTCATCCTTTCCAAACTTTCCCAGTTCTTACTTTTTGCACAAGTTGCACTGCTCAGATTTAATAAGATGGCCGCCCTGTGCTTCCAAGGAACTTCAAGTCTCATCATCCTCTTTTTCAAAGTGGCTTGTGTGTGTCCAAGCGGTAGGCTGCGTGCCACGAACCACGTACGTGCACGACTATAATCATACATATCTATATTCTCCTGATGGCTCTGTCCTTCATGCGCTCCCAGGAGATGAAGGGGAACAAGCCTCTCCGCAGCACATAGAAATTTGCACGCATGCGTGATAGAAGACAACAGATGGACTACAGGTTGTTACTGAGGTGATGGGGGCAAACAAATTTTCTAGTTTGATAACTATAAAACCATTATTATAAATTTCATTAAATTATGGAAGTGTATTGAATGAGGAGAAAAAGATTATGAGGGGCAATGTTTATGACTGGACAACCCCTTTAAGGCTCTGTAGTATTATTACCATTATCATAGATTACATCACTAGGGTCCAAAGCAGTGTACAAATGACAGTGCAGATTCTATTTTCATGGAATCATTCAACATTCAACAGTTTTTAAAGTGATTTTCAACCCGTTGTAAAGCCCAATGGCACATGTTCATTACACAGCGGAGTAAACAGAAGCTTTTGTCTTGTACTGCTATTTAGTGGCTGGAGAGATCTACTTATAACTCTTGAAAAACACTAAAGAATTATAAGTTCATAGCGTTGTAGACAAAAAATTCTTTTATTGAAGAAAATAGACGGCAATGCAACAATACAAGTTAAAACCAGAGAGTGCCAAGAAATTGTAGAGTCATAAATCAGTTGAAAAAGTAAAAACTGGTGTATGCCACATGGTATCAGACAAGAACCTGAATAAAAGTCACATAAACAGAGAGACTTTATACCTCATATGGAGCAAGTATAGTTACCTAAACCAGTAAAAAGGCACACGCTGTACACCCCGACACGTGTTTCGCGGTTAGCTTTCTCAAGCTTGAGAAAGCTAACTGCGAAACACGTGGTAACTATATAGTTTAGGTAACTATACTAGCTCAAGCTTGAGAAAGCTAACTGCGAAACACGTGTCGGGGTGTACAGCGTGTGCCTTTTTACTGGTTTAGGTAACTATACTAGCTCCATATGAGGTATAAAGTCTCTCTGTTTATGTGACTTTTATTCAGGTTCTTGTCTGATACCATGTGGCATACACCAGTTTTTACTTTTTCAACTGATTTATGACTCTACAATTTATTGGCACTCTCTGGTTTTAACTTGTATTGTTGTTGTTGCATTGCCGTCTATATTCTTCAATAAAAGAACTTTTTGTCTAGTACGCTATGAACTTATAATTCTTTAGTGTTTTTCAAAAATTTTGGTGATATGGCTTATTACAACGGGGGGTTTTAACAATAATCTATGCCCACACCCCTTGTTTAACACTTTTTGGTTTTGTCTACTTCTAACTCTGTCAACTGTGTAGTGAATTGCCAGCAGGGATTTTTAGAATGATTTTAGTCAATTTACTCCAATAATGTGAACTCAATCCCAAACTTAGTTTTAATTCAGAATTGCTCGATGAATCAAAAATGTAAATTTGGGAAGGGGCATCTCTCCTAGCAATTTTTAACTATCTAAGTCTATATCTGCTCTACAGCTTCTCTTCATGATGGAAACCACTATTTTCTGCTATATCTGCCAAATTGTTTCTGAATGACAAACATCTGAATATCATTTTGCAAACATACATATCTTTATTGTCTACTGTATGTATGTATCTATCATTTCAGTAATAATAATATATAATAATTATATTTTCTGCTGTTAGTCAGGTGTAGAGTAGTGGGAATTGGCAGGTGAAAAAACAATCACATCTGTGTTAGTCCCTATATACTGCAGGTCCCATAACCCCTGCCATATCAGCAAAGTCTCCATAGATCACTTGTAATTTTGCTTGGATACAGACGCACATACACAGCACCGTAACACTTCAAAGTGTGAGGTGTTAATCCTGCAGTGTAAAATCAATTCTCCATTTTTGCCATTTACAGCTTGAAGTGTAAGTTTTAATACTACAGAATTACGAACATGTAAAATATAAAGTATGCAGCACTTACAAATGTAGTGAAGTCCAAAGTTTCCACTACAATCTCTGATATGAACTCTATAAGAATAAAATTTAAAGAAATTCTATCATTAAAATCAAGTATTGGAAGAACTTAAGGGCCCATTTTATGGTGGAAACATCTGAATACACTTTTCTGCAATGAAGGATATATTATGATATATTTTAGTAAGACACAGGATACAGGTTCCTTCTAAAATCAACTCTCAAAATTATTCTAGTGGGGTACTGCGCAGAGGCCTCCATGCAGTAGCTTCACATGTCCTTACACTGTGCAGGAGTACTTCCCCCCTGTGCTAAAACTCCTTTCTGCCCTGAAATTACAGTAGGCAGAGGGAGGTGGAAAGTGCTGAAGGAGCAGGCAGGAGGGAGAAGTTCTCCTGCACAGTGTAAGAGCCTGTGTAGCTACAAAACCAAGGCTTTCATTGCTTGTAATCCTGGGTGTCTTTGTCTGAATTATCCTGCATCTTGAAGTGGGAAAATGACCTGTCAGATCAGGTACAAAGTATATCCAAAATGGTCTGCAACTATAATGTATGCTACATCTGTAGCAAACGGTTAGAGATTTTAAATGTATCTATTGTTACTATTATCATTGCACATGGTATGATCAAGACAGAAAAAAATTATCAAAAGATGGAAGCATTTACTTTCATGCAAAATCTTTTGCTGTGGTTTTCTTTATCTATCAGTCTTTGTTCCTTATTCAAGGGAAATCAACCACTCAAAAAACACAAAAAACTAGAAATACTCACCTCCGCTCCTCTTGATGTTGATCCTGGCGCTCTCCGGGATATTGACACGAAAGTGCTGGACATCTTGTCCCCTTGCTCTATTTCTTTTCTAGGTGATCCTGGCATGTCAAGACTAGCAGCGGTCAACACTGGGATCAAGATTACAAGGAGGAGAGGTGAGTATTTCTAAAGGAAATCTACCATTTGTTTCTATGCATTAGGAACCATACATACCTGTTGTAGTTACACTGATACATAAACATATCTTGTTTAATCCCTGAACTCAGTGGTTTTGCTGAAAAAACAATTATAAAATTATGATAATGAGGCTCTGTCAATCCTGTGGCTGTCTAGAAGCTTTCCTCAACCAAATTATGCACTGCTTCAGCCTTGTACTGCCAAGAATAGGTTATCACTGTGTTGTCTCTGACAAGCAGAAGTAATTAGTGCCATCCCCCAACAGCTGTGTATGAGTCATCCAGTTCAGGTTGATTAATCCTAATCATAATGTATAAAACCAAATAGTAGATTTCCCTTAAGTAAAGGACATCTACCACCAGGATCAAGGTTTGTACACCAAGCACACTGATATACTGGTGTGTGCCCCTATTCTCAGGATCTGCTCCTCTTTAGCTGTAGCTACACTGATGCAGAAGCATATTTTTTTAATCCCTGAGTTGCATGGTTTTGCTGAAAAAACAATTGTAACATTCAGGACATTGGGAAAGCTGGATAGCAAGCTGCTTGCAGTTCATAAACACATTACACAGAGCTGCCTGCACTGTCCAGAAAGGACTAATCAACCTGAGCTGGATCACTCATACACAGCAGCTGGCGGATTGTGCAACGATTGATTACTTCTGCCTTTCAGGCACAACACAGTGATTACATCATTTTCTGGAGCAGTGCATAACTAATGTAAGAGTAAAAGCGCCGAGCCAAGCACAGGGGTGACAGAGCTTCATTATCATAATTTTATAATGTTTTTTTTTTCAGCAAAACCACTCAGCTCAGGGATTAAACAATATATGTTTCTGCATCAGTGAAGCTACGGCATTCTCAAGGTATTTTAGGTTCTTAATGCATGAAATCAAGCTTCTTCAAGCTTCCTTTGTTTTTCAGAGCAAAACTCTAAAAATTGTGCATGTGAGCTCCAGGCACCATTAACACCTATGGAACACAGAGCCCCTCAGGCTCATTTGCATAATTGTTAAAGCCTTTTTTTGTAAAAACCTAGGAATAAGAAGCTAAAAGAAGAGCAGATCCTGCCAGAGGGGAAACACACCAGCATGTAACTGTTTACAATCCTGGATCCTGGTGAAGTCCTTTAACCCATACACATCGGTCTCTAAGGGTCCTTAGGCTAAGCCAACAGGTTTTTCCGTCGGCCTAACCTTAGTTCTGCATGGGTCCCCCTGCAGAGAGGAGCAGTGCCCCAGCTGTCTTATAACAAACGGGACCCTGCTCTAACAGTCCGGATCAGAACGGACCCCTTCAATCCCGCAGTCAATGCTGAGGCCACAGGATCGATGTACAGTACCTGTAGAAGGAGGGGGCTCCCCCCTCTCTCCTCCCGACAGCTCCAATGCGATCCCGGGGTGACGTCTTCTTAGTCATGCAGCCGGGGACCTAATGAAGGTCCCCAGGTCTGCCATAGGCATCTCCCTGTTCGGTCCAGCCCCTGGTTATTCCCAGTGGTGAACCCCAAAAAATGGACCCTTTTTTGTTGTTTTGCAACACATAAAACATAATAAAAAGTGATCTATAGATCACACTATCCCCAAAATGGTAGCAATAAATACATCAGCTTGTCCTGGAAAAAATGACACCTTAACCAACTCTGTACTCTTAAGTACGAAAAAGTTATAGGGGTCAGAATATGGAAAAGGTAATAATTTTTGGGGGGTACATAAGTTAGAATTTTTGGTAAAATCTATTAAGACCTAATAAAGCCTATATTAATTTGGTATCCCTGTGATCTACCGAACGAAAGAATACATTAGAAATGCCATTTGGAATTGTACAGTGAAGGACGTAAAAACAAAGCCCATAAGAAAATGACGCAAATGCGGTTTCTTGTCAATTTTACTGCATTTTGAATTATATTTCCACTTCACAGTACACGGCTTGGAATATAAAATACCATCACTAGGAAATGCGATTTGTTACGCAGAAAAAAAGCCCTCAAACAGCTTTTTGTATATGGAAAAATAAAGTTATTGACTTTTGAAAGTAGGGAGCAATAAACATAAAGTAAAATGTAAAAAGCCCATCAGTGGCAAGGGGTTAATATGCCCCCACATTATAAAAAGTTTACAAATTCTCTGGGATAAAGGTTTGTGGTAGCTGAGGCCACTCAAAGGATTAGTAACATTGGGGCAGATTTATCAAGCTGTCTGAAAGTCAGAATTTTTCTAGTTGCCCATGGCAACCAATCACAGCTCCCCTTTAAAATATTCATGAGCACTGGTAAAATGAAAGCTCAGCTGTGATTGGTTGCCATGGGCAACTAGAAATATTCTGACTTTCAGACAGCTTGATAAATATGCCCCATTGTGTTTCCAACACATTATCTAGACGTGAAGTAAATGCAATTTTACCTCAACATGCGATCGCGGGTGGAACCTTGGGATTGGGTTTCATAATGCAATCAAAATCCCACATGTTATTGTGGCCTCAGGGGCTCTACAAACACGTCATGGCACCTGAAAACTATTTTGCCATACAAAAGCTCAATGGCGCTCCTTCCCTTCCACGCCTGCGCTGTGCCCTGACATTGGGTTACATCCACGTATGGCTTCCCCTCTTACTCAACTGTACAATATATTCATAGATGCTTTTATTCAGTTTATGTGGGTAAATTTTGTGGCTAAATGAACGTATTAATGATACATATTGGTGAATTCCAAATCAAACCTTCATTTTGTTTAAATTTCTGTAAAATACATAAAGGGTTAACAATCTTCCTACCTGCTGTTTTGAATAGTTTGAGGGGGGAAGTTAATAGAACGGGGTGACATGTGGGTGTTTTCTATTAACAGTACTTCCAAAACCCCTATAGAAATGAAATGGTACCTAAAATAATTGATTCTAAAATTTTCTTGAAAAGAATGCTGTTCAATTTGTGACCTTACTAGCGTCGTAATAAAACAAATGGACAAGTAAAAAATTACACCAACACAAAGCTGAGATATGGTAAATGTATAGCGTAACTAATTTGGGTAGCGAGACTATCAGTTTGAAAAACAGAACATTTTGAAGTTAGAAAATAGCACATTTTTTTCAAAATGTTTACCAAATTCACATTACAAAAGTACAAAATGTAATGGAAAAACAAACACAAAAACATTTCGGTAAGTTCAAGCCTTCTAAAGTTATAACCGGATAAAGTGACGCATCCTGGTTTTGAAAAATAGGCCTTGGTCATCAAGTTGCAAATGAGCTTGGTCACTAAGGGGTTAAGCTGTGTGTGTGAATCAGCTTTCTGCTTCATACTTTACTAACAGCTAAGAAATAAAGGAACCAGATAACATGTAATGCCTTAACTCTTTACAGACAGTACATGGATAATCTAGCTGAATCGTGAAGGGAAATATTATCTAGGTATGAAAATAGTTAATGGTTAGCCACCTGCTCTGTCTGAAGTGGACTGACATCAGAAGTCTTTCAGATAAACTACTCAGTTCAGAAAAAAGGCACAGAAAATCTGCTTTATTACAAAGTTTACTATTATAGCTGACACTATTCATTTCTAAAAATACATTTTTAAAAATGCTTGAATGGTCACCTCCTATAACAGTCTCCCATCTCTAGAGATGGCTAAGCCCTTGAGATATATATTCAAGGTTTATGGGTATTTTGTCTAGCCTGACACTAATGTTTTTATACAATGTGGATTTCCACATGGTTTGTTGTGCCAACAGAGCAAACATTTCATCTCAATAAGTACGCACAAAGAAATCACACAACAAAGATGGGAAACCGAAAGCAGATGGGAGTATGAAACTCCTTGTAATAAAAGCGGATTGCATGCAATTGTACTCTAATTTCCCCATCTGCCTTAGTCTCCACATCACCCTATCTTTTTGCTTCACTCACTAGATCCATTGGGACACAAACACCTATTAGTGTACTGCTCATAATGAGCTTGTAAGCCTCTAGGGGCATGTGACAAGGTTACACAAGTGTGCATGATGTAATCATATAATTCTGAATCATATCAGGTTAATATAAAAACTACAGAATGCTAACCTTGATCATAGACTAAATATGGCCATGGATCTGCCAAGTTTACCTCTACAGACATGTTTAACTATAACTATACATTATGGCCCTCATTTATTAAAGCCCTGCGCCAGTTTAACTGTCTGACTTTGCATGTTCTTATCAGTGCAAACTGGCTGCACATACCCGACATGACGCAAAATTCTGCACTGAAAGGGGCGTTCCGCTGCAAAGTCAAACCGTGCGCCACATTTATCTTACAAAGTCTGACAGAATTGTGTTGTTATAGGGGCGCCAAAGTCTGTTGGAGCAGTGCAGAGTGCGCCAGAGTCATAAAGAACGTTCGCCACAATGCATGAATCTGGCACACTCTGCACACAGTTTGCACTAGTTTTGATAAATGTTGCCCTATATTCCATGTAATACAATGCCCCAATAGTCATATTCAGGGGCTTATATCATGAACTTAAGCTTTCAATCTAGTATTCCTCAGTCATCTGTTAGTTAGCATGAGATAATATGATAGATGTAGCAAATACAGCACTACTGTGAAACAATAATTTAATCAAAAGTGTATTTTTTTTAACTATGTGACATATATGTAAAATTAATATGCGACATACTTTTTACAGTGGGCACTAAAGCACACAAATAGACTATGTGTTTGTAAATACTTCACTGTATAGACTAACTTAGGGGCATAACTTGAGGGGCTGCAGAGGGTGCGTTCGAACTTGGGCCCAAGAGGCTTAGGGGGCCCATCATTTGTCACATTACCATATGAGAAGACTAGTACTACAAACCATACATTATAGTCAGGGGTCTAAAACAGACTTTGCACTGGGGCCCACCAGCTTCAAGTTGTGCCACTACTGTAACAGCATCAGCTGTCATCTAATCAGGGTTAATGAGAACTGTAGATTTTTAGATTTTTTAAATTTCTAAAAAACAGCAGAATTGAAGTGAATGGGATTGGGTAGCGATACACAACCTGTTTGGGTTTTCTAACCCAAAATAATAATTTTGCCATACAGCACACCACTGCACCTTCTATATAGGCCGCACAGAAAGGAGACGACTCCAATTTCCAATATTAAAAAAAAAGGTCTAGCTCCAACATTTAAAATAAACTAAATTATCTTCAACATTATTACTTTCAATTTCACAACAGCTTGAATCCCTAAATTATCACTATGTAGTATTAAGAAAACATTATGGTCTTCCTAATCATTGACTCCATGTTCATCCCTGATTTCCAGACTTTAATTGAAGAGTTTAATAAGCAAAAATGAATACAAATAAATGTGTTCATGTATGCCTGTCACATTCACATTTGTAATGAAAATGTAATAACATGTAGTAACATAAATGCTACTGAAGTTTATGCCAATGGTATAGTATGATCAGTGGGAGGATGCATCATCTTGCTGGAAGAGGACATTGCCATTAATAGTCATATTTCCAGGATAGTCATATTGATGACCTATCCAGAGGTCCTCAATATCAAAATGGTGGTTATTCGCAACTACATAGAAAAGATTAGGTCTTCTGGCTCCATTCTCTGTTGATATTTCGGCATTAGAATAAGCTGATTGGTGGAAGTCCCAAGTGACAGAGCCGACTAATCAGATAAAGTATCACTATACTGGAAAGACCCTTTTCTGAACACCTTTACCATACACATAGATAATGAATGATTTTTTCCATAATATGACCAACCATGAATGCCAAGACTGCCATTTTTTCCAGCAAAACCACGGTACCTTTCTGGTTTGCCTTCTTTTCATAGTGAATAATGGTGCCATCTCTTATCCATTTAAGCCCAACATACATTGGCCTACATTTGACTTTTCACTGAATGTGCAAACTGCTTGAACATGTACTTATAAAGTGTATGCAATAGTATTGTGTTGTGGCTGAACTGTTTCCACCGTACCGCATTTCAAAATAATTGTGTCACATGCTCATTGTTAAGGTGCACCAAAAAAGTTGGTGCACACTTACTGAGCAGTGCAGCGTGCGCCAAATTATTGAAGATCGTGCGCCAATATTCAATAATCTGGAGCACCCTGCACATAAGTACAGTTTGCACTACTTTTGATATATGTAGGCCGTAGTCTCCTTTCATGATCTTTTCCTTATTCTCAAGTACACATTGTAGAATTAATCATGGGAAGTTGTTGGTGGAAAGGCAGTCTAATATCACCCTGGATGTTTAGCACTGTGTTCTGGAATCAAATTGACCATCCCCTGAGATCCGTTGTTTTGTAAAAACAGAGAAATACTGATGTGCCCATTACAGTTTGACACTTATCAAAGTCCCTTCAATGCTTTCTAATTTTCCCTTTCTCATATGTCCTCTAAATGTGTAGTAAAGGGCGATAAATGAAAAACTTCACCAGAAAATACTGTAACTTATTTGTTTATTATATTTAACTTATTTCTTGTTATCTGAAATATATGTTTTAAGAATATTTTTTTAGTTTTTTTGAAAAAGTGAAATCTAGGTTTCTTAAAAAGTACTATACAGGTTATCCCCTACTTAAGGACACCTGACTTACACCTGACTTACCGACGACCCCTAGTTAAAGACAGACCCCTCTGCCTATTGTGACCTCTGGTGAAGCTCTCTGGATGCTTTACTATAGTCCTAGACTGCAATGATCAGTTGTAAAGTGTCTATATTGATAATCCGTGGTCCCATTACAGTAAAAAATTTTGAAACTCCAATTGTCACTGGGGCAAAAAAAAATGTTGTCTGGAACTACAATTATAACATATACAGTTTCAACTTACATACAAATTCAACTTAAGAACAAACTTATGGAACCCATCTTGTAACATATGGAACCTACCTATTTATTTATTTAATTTGTTTTTTTACCTGGTACCAGCACTCCGCCCCATTCCACCCAGATACTTTTAAATTAGCAGGAGACTGTATATAGTGGCCGCCTACTTCCTCTCAGCTAGCGTCTGACATGGTGAGCCTTATTCCTGTTCACATGGTGTGGTATTGCATGGTGTCAGCTGCTTCTATGGTGCGTTGCTGGTGGGGGCCTGTAGCCATGGGGGCTATGCCTGCCAGTATGGGTGCTGGGGGCAATCTGGGTCTTGGTCCCTGCCGATGATGTGCTGCAGCGGTGGATGCCATGTGATGTCGCACACAATAGCGTAGGGACCCACTACAATGAAGTCACTGTTAAGTGGTTAGTGGGCTTATACAATTTGATCAAAATGTAACTAAGAATCTCAAGTTCATTATATAATGTAGACTAGCGGCATTAGATCATTGATTGATGTGTGGATGTGCGGTCCAGTTCTTTTTCTCTCCCCATGTCGGCCTATCTTGTAAGTAAAGTCACTGTTGTGTGTGGATACACACCAAATGAACCTGCTCAAAACTCCAGGTGCATGATCCTATGAGAGTACTTCTCTTCTCCCCAGCAAACATAAACTTCAGAACAAATGAGGTTATGGGAACCTACCATTAGGTGGCATTGGGTGTGATCCTAATGACAGGTTCGCTTTAAACCATAACCATCATTTGAGATTATTTTTAACATTGTGTGTGGGGAAATTTGATGAACATTTTTCTAATATACTTCTTTTTACAAATTCTGCTAAGTATAATATGTGTCTATGGAGGCTGGATGAGCCTACATCTAATTTCCCAATGTGTGTGTTTAAAACAACATACTACAGCCAGGAAGGAGAGGAAGAAAGAATTAGGAAGGGTTAACACTTATTGACAGATGTGTAAACCACAGGAAAAGAGAGGAGATAGAGACCTGTCTTCATTCCTGCAGCTGGATTTTCCTCAGCAATTTAGAAGTAACGCTGTAACTAAATGAAGAATATTTGAAAAATGTTTACAACATTCCCCCCTACACAATATCAAAAATCATCTGAAATGACGGTTACGCTTTTAGTTGCAGTTTGTACATTAATTATCCATAAAAACTTCCCAATGCAGCTATTATAAAATTGTGGCTCAAGTGAAAACTTGGGATGTTTACTACAATATGCCAAGAAACAAGATTGCTAGCGGGATAATCTGCCTAATCCTTTAATGCGGTACATTCATTATAAATGCATAGCCTAGCACTGCATTCATTTTCATAAGCTTCTCACTTCACGAGAAAAGTTTATTTATTTACACATTATTGGCATTGGCAATTAGTAAGAAAGATTTCAAATTCATTGAAGCCAAAACATGAATATTCCGTTATCAAACTTCTCCCCTGCTTATAAGTCTATAATTCAAGTAGTCAGCTTAGAAATGTGATTTTGTTGGCACTACCTTTTAAAACTGCTATAACTATTAAGTATGCCTGTCACTTAAAGAAAAAATACAGAAGACACTGAAAACTCTGCATGTTACATCTCTGATGGAAGTAACTAATTGGGGGAGATTTATTAATCTGTCTATGCCAGAATTCTGGAGCAATTTGACGCTGAAATGTAGTCTTCCAAAAAGGGGCATGGCCTCAAGGGAAATAGACGTCAAAGTGTGTGTACACAGGCAGGGCGCATAGACGTATAATGTTTTTAAAGGTGGTAACCCTGTAACCAAAAATAGCGCCCAAATTTTAAAATGCCACCTTTTCCATTTTGAAAAATATTTAAAAATTTTTTTAAAAAGTGATCAAAAGGCCAAACGGTCCTTAAAATGGTAGCATTAAAAATGTCATCAGAAGTCGCAAAAAATGACGCCTCACACAGCTCTGTATACCTAAGTATGAAAAAGTTATTAGCGCCAGAGATGGCAAAATGAAAAAAAAAAGAATTTTTGTACAGGAGGTTTTCATTTTTGTAAATGTATGAAAACATTATAAAACTTAAATACTGTGATCAAACCGAATAAAGTAGACATGCAATTTGGGGCGCACAGTGAAAGCTGAAAACTTCAAGACCACAAGAAAATTGTGCAAATGCATTTTTTTTACCAATTTCACTGCATTTTGAATTTTTTCCCACTTCCCAGTTCCAGGCATGGAATATTAAATACTGTCACAATGAAATGCAATTTATTACGCAGAAAAAAAAAGCACTCATACAGCTCTCTACATGGAAAAATAAAAAAGTTACAGTTTTTTGAATGTGGGGATTGAAAAATGAAAAGGGAGGGCTATGTTGTGGACATTTCATTAAAAGGAGGGCTCTGATGTGGACATTTCATTAAAGGGAGGGCTCTGCTATGGGCAATTCATTAAAGGGAGGGCTCTGATGTGGACATTTTATTAAAGTAGGGCTCTGCTGTGGATATTTCATTATTCAAGGGTGGTGCTGCTGTGGACGTTTTACTATTGTGGAGAAGCTGCTACTGGGCAATTTATTAGTGAGGGGAGGCTTCTGTACATTTTATGAGTGAGGGAAGGCGGCTATAAATTTCTTTGATGAGGGGAATCTGCTGCTGGTCATTTTATTGATTAGTGGAGGCAGGTGCAGTGGCGTAACAACAGCCGTAGCGGCTGCTACGGGGCACGTACTACACATGGGCCCGGGATGAACTGATGTATCTGGCTGAGACAGAGCAGCGGCGGGACTGTCATACCCTGGAGCACGAGCACAGGTATAAGATAAATGACCCTCTATGTGTATATGGTGTGTTTTATACTGCATGTATGTGTATAAATAAGGAGTGCATACTGTATGTATTAGTATATGATGTATATATACACTATATGTATGTATATAATGGGGCACATTTACTTACCCATCTTGAAATGTTCCACAAAAGTGCATTGTCCGACCGGACAAGATCGCACTAAGATCGTGCGCCCGATATCCTGCATGCGTCGTTTCCCACTCAGGTTCGCAGGAGTTCACCTTCTTGTTCGTGGTGCATGTAAGTGCTTGATCTTGCGACACAATTTGAATCCGAATCAGTCAGATCATCCGACGGCACGTCCCCCCGATTTCTGACGCATGAAAGCAGCGCAGCTGAACCACAATCTGATTGCGTGCAACACAATCCCCAGTTAAATACCTGTCACAGTGTCACAAATCCCAAAAACATAGGAAAATCCGACGAAAGTGCGGCTTCGGACCCTTAGTAAATAAGCCCCAATGTGTATGTGCTATTCAGTAGGTGTGCAAATTTGATGTGTATATATGGTATGTGTGTATAAATGTTTGGATGTGTAAATAATCTATGTGTGTTTATTCTGTATGAGTTTGTATAGACAGTATGTATTGTTTATAAATGTATATATGAGTGCAAAAATGTGTGTATAAGTGTATACAAGTATATAAAAATAAGTGTATGAGTTTAAAACTTTATGTGTGTATATAATATAAATGTGTCTATATCAATATAAACGTTTCTGTACCAATCTACATACATTTTTTTATAGGGAAGGGGTGCCCCATGCAGATATCTGTTATGGGACACAAGCTCTCCTAGTTACGCCCCTGGGCTGGTGAATATTTTATTAAAGAGTTGCGACTGCATTTCCCAGCGTAGGCTTATAAGTGGGTCAATAAGTTTTCCAAGGGGTTTTCTTGTTGAAAAATTACAGTATGTATACATGTATAAGCCGACCCAAATATAAGCTGATTTTACCCACAAAAAACTGGGAAAAGTATAATCCTAGGGTGGAAAATGCATTGGTAACAGCCAGTATATAGCTAGTCAGTCCCCTTCCTCCCTAGTATACAGCCATCCAGCCTATGTCCTCAGTATATAGCCAGCAGCCCCTGCCCCCAGTATATAACCAGCCAGCAGTTCCCCAGTATAGAGCCAGTCCCCTTCGCCAGTATATAGCTGTCCCCCTGCCCCAGTACATAGCCAGCCAGCATTACCCCAGTATATAGCCAACCCCCTGACCAAGAACATAGCCTGCCAGCTCCCTGCCCCGGTATATAGCCAACAAGTCCCCTGCCCCAGTATAAAGCCAGTATTCCCCCAGTTTATAGCCAGCCATCCCCAGTTTGTTCCTATAGATAGCCAGCCCCAATTTGTTCCTATAGATAGCAAGCCAGCCCCAGTTTGCTCCTATAGATAGCCAGCCAGCCCCAGTTTGTCCAATTCACAAAAAAGAAAGTTAATACTCACGTGTCACTGTCAGAACAAAGAAAAGACCTGAGGGGGGCATTGGAAAGGTAAGAAATGACTTTTTTTGTGCTGAAAAACTTGGCTTATACTTGAGTATATATGGTAGGTGCTTTGGATTATACTTGAATATGTATGGAAGGTATATTTTTTTTCCCTCATAGTGAAAAGGCCAAAGACAAGGGGACATTATAGATGTATGTGAGATGCTATAGAAAGAGGTGTATTATAGTGTTCCCTTTACTGCAGCTCCCTTCTTATAAAGACAAAAAGGTTGGGGACCACTTTTAGAATATCAGCAACCAGAGAAATCCACCAGGAACTGAATAGAAAGTATATTGGAAAATTATATACCTTTTCTTTACACTAGCAATAACATTTATTTGCAGATACTGGAAAGCCTCTTTAAGCCATATTTACTAGGGCCTGTAAAGTCTTAAATGTAGCTATTGAGTTTCTTGCTTTTTATAAACATTACACTCTAAATTTTGGGTAAATATGCAGGAAGCTCTATTAATAGAAAGATTGTCACTGTATTGATTTTTACTTTTATAGAAACTTTCTTATGTTTACTGATGAACTTAAAATTGTTTGCAAATGGTCTCATAACCTGTTAAATATCTTTTATTGAATATTAATTCATTTCCGTGTCCTTTAATATGTTCTTCCAAAAATACCGTACTTGGTTGACATCAGACGGACTCAGGGTAATTATTGTAAAAAGTTAAGTTTATTGCTGTTGTCCAGGTTGCAGAATACAGAATACTTGTACAGATTATTAGTCATGTGTTAAAATCAGTCAGTCCTTGAAATTATGTTCTGGTTTCATCATCTGTTGGCCTTTCTTCTTCCATCCAGTCATCCACATGCATTGTAAGCCAAATTCATCCATTAGGCTTGTTCACATGCATATATGGTAACATCCTTAGGAAAATTCCTTTATGGTGGGGGCGTGACCGGAAGCTGATGCGAACAGTCGCATAAGGAGACAGCGCTGCTCACCCAGAGCACATTCAGCCTTAAAATTGCAGGTCCAGCTTACCACCAGATGGGCAATCGGAGGGGACCGTCTGCCAGGCTCTCCAGGAGTCAGGAGAGACCACCACCACTGCCACCCGCAGCCGATTTCTTTAAAAAACGGGCTGTGGATCCTCCGGCTGAAAGAACCAAGATGGCACCGGCACACACAGCACAGGGAGGTGAGATCCCTCCCCCTCTCTCCCCCCAGCCACAGCGTGACCCGCACCCGACTCACACACCACAGCTGTCAGATGAACAGCAGCCCCTGCCTAACTCCCACACGCTGGGAGATCTAAAGGAAGGGGAAATTTCCCAGTCTGGATGCCGGGACTCACCTGAATTGCAGAGTCCCACGCTGCTGGAAGCAAGCAGGCAGCAGGGAACACGTGGAGGTGCTGCCTGTAGTACATATCAGAGCCAGCAGGGGTCTCCAGCTCCCTCATTAACCCCTCCAACGCCAGGGAAAGAGGTGAATGTAAAGGACCTGAGTGAGCTAATGCCTGCTTTGGACATAGAAACCTCAGTCATCCCACCTTCTCTCCCCCCATCCCCTATTGCACAGCTGCTAGACTACCCTGTAGCTGACCAAGGACTCCCCAAGGGAGATATGTCATATGCAGCAGCACTAAAAGAGAACCTCATATCTGCCTATGGGGGGATGCTGAATTCACCATCATTAACTCAAGAAGAACAGAGGGACCCTCGTCTACTGGCCACTCCTTCGATATCCCCACATCCCTACTCCTCAATTCCTCCACAGCTCTCTCCACCACTTCACGATCCACTGTGGCTTTACATTCAACAACTACCTACCAAGCAAGATTTCAGAGAATTGATCGACGAAATTAAAGAGACCTGCCGGCAGGAAATTGCTGCAGTACATAGAGATGTACAACAAGTGGCACACAGAATAGATGTGCTAGAAGATGACCATAATATGGCCAGAACAGTAGTGACAACTCTGCAAGAACAGATGTCAACACAGGCCTCTACTATCAGAGACTTGAGGCGTCACATTGAAGACCTCGATAATAGAGGGCGGAGGCATAACATTAGGGTTCGAGGAATCCCAGAACAACAAGGTGAAGAAGACGTACAAGGATACCTACAACACCTATTTAACACAATCCTGGATAGACCGGCGGATACCATAATCAAGATGGATCGAGCTCATAGAGCCCTCCGCCCGAAAACTTCTGGACCTCCTCGCGATGTTATATGCCACATCACCGACTTCGGCCTCAAAGAGGAAATCATGAAGAGGTCCCGACTACAGAAATCAGTGACCTTTTTGGGTGCACGTCTCCAGCTTTACCAAGATTTATCGTGGATTACCCTTCAACAGCGTCGAGCCCTAAGACCCCTGCTTGATCTGCTGAGAGACCAAGGCATTCCTTACCGCTGGGGTTTTCCCTTCAGTTTAACAGCAAGAAAGGACGGTCGCTCAGCTACTCTACGCTTTCCAGAGGAACTTTCTGTTTTCTGTGACACTTTTCAGCTTAATCCTCCGGACTTACCTGATTGGCCCCAACAACCTGCCCCGGTGGACCTACCCTCCACCTGGCAGCCAGTTCGCCCACCGAAGAAGCGCCAAAGGGCCCCAGATCCCGACCGCAGACCTTCGTCTAGAAGATGAGTATTGCTATTGCCCCCTTCTGCTCCTCCTTACCCCCATTGGGCTGCTCATGTGACCCTCCCCATTTCTTGTCTACTTTCTACTCCTGTTCCCCCTTTCGCCTCCGTTGAGCTCTGGATTGGTTATAAGCTAGTATATTGGCCCTAGTCGACATCACACTGTATAATACCGAGCTCATATGACTAATTTACATGGACCTTACATCGCAGCTCTGGGACACGCAGTGACTCCTGTGTCTTACTTTCAAGTCATGATGGTAGATATGTATCTACTTTCCCCCATAGTAGATCTCCCTAATTGCTCTCGCTCCTTGTTGACGGAGCTGTTACCTTCTGTGAAGAAATGGACTATATCTTGGGAGATTTACGGCGAGACCAGCTATAGGCTATCCTCGCTATTTCAAATTGTCTTCTTTTTCTTACAGTTTTTTTGGTTTATATGTTTTATATTGTTTAACAAATTAACCCATGGATCTCTATTTAGGTTGTCCTCCGCAGGTGTAATATCTATGGCGGGAACAGTATACGGCCGGGCTCCCCCGGGAGGCCCACAGGCCGAGTTTCTGTCAGCCATACAAATTTCCTCAATGCACGAATGGTTAATACACATTGACTATGGTTAGACTGCTCTCACTGAACGCTAAAGGTTTAAACACTGATGTTAAAAGAAGACTTGCACTGAAGACAATACGTCAAGCTAAGGCAGATATAGCATTTTTTCAGGAGACACACTACACAACTACAGGGTCTTTTCATTTTGCTAAACACTGGTACCCAACAGCCTTTCTAGCTAACGCCCCGACTAAGAAAGCGGGAGTAGCTATTCTCATATCTCGCCACTGCCCATTCCAGCTAGCTGGGGTGGAAGCTGACCCAGAGGGCCGTTACATTATACTCAAAGGCTCCATTCTGGGTATTAACATAATACTATGTAATATATATGCCCCCAATTCACGCCAACTCCCGTTTCTCAACAAGGTCCTTTCAAAATTGTCCTCATCCCAAAATGAACTTCTGATATTGGGAGGAGACTTTAACGCCACATTCTCAGAACATGTAGATCGCCTCCCCTTACCGTCTCGCCCTGCTCCCCAGACAGCGAAAGCCCTAGCTCTGGGCCTCCGCCGCCTGATTCGTAAACACTCATTATATGACCTATGGCGGGTAAATAATCCAACAGCTAGAGAGTTTACATATTACTCTTCCCTCCACAAAACACATACACGAATTGACTATTTTTTCGGGAATTACCCAGCTTTGCGGGCCTTAGGGGAAGCAACGATAGGTCATATCACATGGTCGGACCATGCACCGGTCCATTTAGACCTGCAAATCGAAGATAACCCGATTAGATCCCCCCATTGGCGTTTAAATGAAACACTCCTCACCTCCCCGCTTTCAAGGGAATCCCTACGGACGGTCCTCACTAACTATTTCAAGGAAAATACACCCTCAGCACCCTCTGTCCCAATTCTATGGGAAGCCCATAAAACAGTCTTTAGGGGGGAAGCTATTTCTCTGGCCACCAAGTTAAAGAGGGACAGAATACTTAACTACTCTAGATATAAACAAAACCTCAGACTAGCGGAAAGGGACTTGGCTGCACGCCCGACCCCCTCCTTACTTAGACGGGTACAGATGCTCCGTTCTAAAATCAGGGAGTTAGATCACCTAGATTTGGAACGCATGATCAAATACTCGAAACGCAGATATTATGAGTTTGGGAACAAGGCACACTCCTTATTGGCGCACCAACTCAGACAGAAGACTTCCAGCCAAAACCCATACTCCATTAAAGACAATCAGGGCACTCTACACTATCACCCTACGAAGGTAGCAGAACTTTTTCATACCTACTACTCGTCCCTCTATTCCCTCGCTCCTCCTATACATTCCTCCCAGGAACGGAATATTAAAATAGACCAATACTTGTCTCAATGCTCCTTGCCTCAACTCCCCTCAGAGGCACTAGCTCACCTAAATCAAGAAGTCACGATTGAAGAGATTGAGGATATAGTGAAAAGCCTACCGGGGGGTAAAGCTCCAGGGCCCGACGGCTATACTTATCTCTACTATAAAATCTTTCTCGCCCTTCTAGGCCCCCACATGGTCACACTATTTAATAGATTCCTCCAGGGAGAGCCGATTCCTCAGACAATGCTCTCCTCTTATATTACAGTTATCCCTAAGCCAGGCAAAGACCCCTCAGAATGTCCTAGTTATAGACCTATTAGCCTACTAAATTCTGACCTAAAAATATTTACTAAGCTTTTAGCTAACAGGCTAAGTGAATGGCTTCCACAATTGATACACAAGGACCAGGTGGGATTCGTTAGGTACCGACAAGCAGGAGATAATACACGACGTACCATTGATTTAATAAGCTTAACGCAAAAGGCTAAATCGGAAGCCTTGCTCCTGAGTCTAGACGCCGAGAAGGCTTTTGATCGCCTAAATTGGCAATTTATGTTTAAAACACTTGCTCGCTTTGGACTGCGTGGACCTTTTGTGGAAGCCCTGAAGAGTCTATATGCAACCCCTACGGCACAAATACGACTCCCTCATGCTCACTCTGCCCCTTTAACTATAAATAATGGGACCCGTCAGGGGTGTCCCTTATCCCCTTTACTTTACGTCCTAAGTATCGAACCATTGGCAGTAAGTATCCGAAATAACCCAAGCATTAAGGGTATTAAAGTTAGAGACAAACAATTTAAAGTAGCCCTGTTCGCCGATGACGTTCTACTTACCCTTGAAGAGCCGCTTATTTCCCTACCAAATCTCCACGCCACTATTGAGAAATACAGCTTAGTATCAGGATATAAAATTAATCACACTAAGACGGAGGCCCTACCACTAAATCTATCCCCTCATACACTGAATTCTTTAAAGAGTAGTTTCCAGTACTCCTGGCACTCAACCTCCCTCAAGTATCTGGGAGTCAAGCTTACCCCCACTATTTCATCTCTATATAAAGAAAATTTCCCCCCCCTAATACAAGATGTGAGGAGACAGCTGCAAACTTGGCGTCCTATATACTTATCCCTATTGGGCAAAATCGCAGCGATCAAAATGTCAATTCTTCCAAGATTTTTGTACCTATTCGAGACACTCCCGGTTAGAGTCCCAATAACATCCTTACGACTGATACAATCGCTTTTCTTAGACTTTCTGTGGAACTCTAAGAGACACAGAATTCCGAAAACAGTCTTGGTGGCACCAAAATCAAAAGGGGGTCTTGGCCTTCCAGACATTACTCTATACTACTACGCAACACACCTGCGACATATAGTCTCTTGGACATCTTTGCCTGCCTTTAATAGGTGGACAGAAATTGAAAAATTATGGCTAGCCCCGGTGCACCCCAGTTCATTAATCTGGGGTCCCCCGACGGAGATCCCTAATTCATCGTTGTTAGCCCCTATGGCCTTCACTAGAGACATATGGCATAGGTGTCGGATCCGCTACTCTCTAGCGACACACAGATCGCCACTTACTCCTTTTTTGTATACCCCACACTTACCCCAAAGCCTTGGAGCAGACTTCGTTACTTTCTGGAAGCCAATGAACGCTTTCCGAATTAAAGACCTGACGCACCCTACAACTAAACAACTGCTCACTTTCACTGATCTCTGCTCGGCATCAGATCAATTTGCAACAGCATCTGACACTTACCCCCAGATTTACCAATTCTGTCTTAAAATATTAGGATCTGTCTCCATTCCATCCCTTACACCATTTGAGCGGATATGTCTGAATAATTCCACTTCGAAAGGTCTGATTTCAGACTTATACGCCTTGCTTATAGCACAAATAAACCCAGAACCTAGCAGACATTCATATATGCTCAAATGGGAGGAGTGGTTGGGTAGGGAGTTACCGGAGTCAATATGGAAGATAATTTGGGAGAATGCACCCAGAGGAGCTCTGTCAGCACTCTATAAAGAGAATCAGTATAAAATTTTGATGCAATGGTACCATACACCGATGCTGCTCCATAGACTTAATCCATCCATCCCTGACGTGTGCTGGAGATGTGATAACCCTGGGGCATCTTTATTTCATATATTTTGGGATTGCCCGTCTATTCAGTCTTTCTGGGCCGAGGTGCACACACTACTGCAGAAGACCCTGGATACTACACTGAATAAGGACCCAGTGTCATTTCTCTTAGGACTGCCTCCGGTAGGACTGGGGAAATCTCAGGCCAGACTCTTTTTGCACATTTTGAGCGCGGCAAAAACTCTGGTTCCATTATTTTGGAAGAAATTGACCCCCCCCACTTTATTAGATCTATGTGTACGTATACGGCATATGCGGACAATGGAATATATGACGGCCTCTCTACATGAAAAGACAGACCAGTTCTGTGCGACCTGGGCCTCCTGGGATGCTATAGACCATAGCTTTCTACAGTGATTTGCACACTTTATTGCGGAGACACGTATGAGATACATGGGTAGTTTCTTGTTTCTTGTTTCTTTTTGTTTTTTATAAATACACTGTTTTCCCTTCGGGAATGTTTATGTTTCTTTTTCTTAAATTTCCAAATGCTGGTTGCTATTTAGAAGTGAAGTTTCTATGCAGGGTAATAACATGGAAATAGAAATTAGACAGAAACAACTGTTTGCTTGTTGGAACAATATGTTGTCTACCTGCTGTATATGCTCAAACTCTCGCTGTGAAGGTCTTATTACTTACCACTTTCTATGACCACATTGATTTTGTTGTATTATTTGTAACCTCTGTGAAACTTTAAAACTATTCAATAAAATGTAAGTTGAAAAAAAAAAAAAAAAAGAAAATTCCTTTATGGCCTGCTAACACAAAGAGACCCTTATAAAGGCTCTCACTATATGGATGTGGAAAGGGGTATTTCCTTCCTTTATCTTTGAGATATGTCAAAAATTGACATACAAGTGCTTACCATATTGCTCCTGATTACACTAATTAGTATTACACACTTACTCTCCATTTGTATCTTAATGGTATCACATTCGTATCTCATTGACCGTGTTGTGCTTGATCAACTCTTGAGTACATATTCACACCCAATTTAGAATATTGTAAATCCTTAATATTTAACATAACCTTTCCCAAACTAATGTGCCACTAAACATTTGCTTCTCTGAGATAATTGCAGACCTCTTCCCTCTTTGGTATTATATTATTACATGTTTAATATCCCACACCAGTAAACACCATAACTTGTGCATTTTAATTGGTGATGATGTTGATGAATACTGAATATAGGGCATTTGATTAGAAGGACCTGGCTACTATGTACCCTCTTAATGCCTTTGGATGCAGTAAAGATGTACATCATGTTGCAGCATTTTGGCCTAGTTTTTGCTAATTATTGTCACTATACATTTGTATACAAATTATTTTTTAATGTTGTGATGTTGTGTTTTCATCATTTTAAGACTTTTTGAGAACAAAGTGGGTTTCTGTACCTCCTGATATGTGAACAACAGAATTCAAGTATAATACATTTTACTTTCCCCATGACTGTATCTGTAGTTGAAAATGGGCAAAACTATATGGCATCTTTCTTGACCAGTATAATATACAGAAAGCAGTAAATTTTTAGAGCAAAACCGCTTATTGCATTGCTTTTACCTTTTGTTAAAAGGTGATATACCCTTTGCTATAGTGTGTTCCTGTCTTTTTGCAAGGGGTTGGCTCAAAAGGAATCCTGAGCAACAAGAATTGAGCACTTAAATCACATCCAATGACTGATCAGGTGTGAACATCCTTCATCACGTCATTCTAGCGTCTGTAACATAGGATGTGCAGTTTTTATTCACATAACCAGCCAAATTCTATATTTAGATCTAAAGGTCATCTTAGATCAGAGGACATTTATAATAAGAGATGGAACAAAAATAACTTTGCCAGAGCACAGGATGTATTGCCAGACCAAAAAGCAAGTTAAGGAGAAGCTTGTGGTGTTATTAAAATATTTATGTGCATATATCTGCGTATGTATATTAAAATGTATATCTGCATAATTCATATGCGACCGTTATTTTATAACCAGAAATATCACCGGTATCATACATGTTTTATGGGTTCTCCAGGATTGACTTTATATTTAGATTGTGACTAGAAAGTGGGGACTATTTATAGAAAACAGATGCGATGTATGTCCTTAGGACAACTCAACGTCATTGTCAGTGATTTCTCTAATTTGTCCTTGGTGCTACGCTTCATTAACTATTGCCAATATCTAGGACAAGGCACATAATTCACAGCAGTAAAAGTGATCAGGAAATTAATTTTCAAATAAGTGTAAATGTCATATTTCCTTAACATGAACAGAAAGATGTCATTGGTTGCAGCTCCTTTGATTTTACAGGTTTTGGTGTTAACAGTATATACAGAGCTAGGCCTGATCTATATTAACCCATGGTTGCCATACTTGTCATAACCGGCCATAACCGGTCATAACCGGCTAACATTGTGCAGTTTAAAGGGGTATTCCAGGAATCAGCATAATTCATATACAAGTGGGAACTCAAAATATAAGCTAATGTGTAATTAGTTGTTATTTAAAGTTTTGCTCCCCTTAGCAGAAAATGCTGATGACATACCCTGTAATGAAGAATTAAAATGCTACTGGCCCTTTAATCAGTCCGTTAATTTCCTCCGTGCGGTCCGTCGCAGAAAAGAAGATGGCCGCTGGTCACATGTCCACATCACATGTCCTCCACCTGCCTGGGCAGGTCATGTGATCACCACTATGTTTGTCTGTAGTCGGTTGGTTGCAGTGCATCCAGTATGGTCAGTGTTGTTGTGATGGCAGTTACACATCATTACTATGGTAACAGAGCAAGAAAACCTGTTACATCATCACTGTTAGCAGAGCATAAGAGGGAGGAGGAGGAGTTACTGAGAACTAAAGGATCATGGAACTTGTAGTTTCCAGTGGCAGCCATCTTAGTGATAACTCCACCTACTTTAGAGAGGCCATAAATTTTGTAAATCATAAAATCATATTATTTTAGCTCCGTTTTGTGACTAATGACATTGAGTATTGTTGTATTCATTTATTTATATCATCAAGGGTTTTTGTGTCAGACGTTCATATTCCCGGAATCTCATTTTTCAGATTGCCTTATTGTGGTTCTGTGAGGTTATGTACCTGAGATACTAGTAGTTAAAGAAATAATTGGGAATATGAGATGCAGATAAAACTACAATTTCAGAGACCCACAAGTTGTTAGTACCAAGTATTATAGAGCCCAATATATAGGTATCTTAAGTGATTGTCCTCCTAAAGCCTCTACAGTGACCAATCTCAAACACTTTTCAGCCTATTTGCATTCTACCTTAAAGGTAATTTTTTTTAGGTAAATAAGAAATATTTAACATAAAACATTGTAAAACAAATTGTAGAAAAGACATTTCATACTCTACCTAAGGGGCTATTTTAGTGGGGGTAAAAGATGCTGACAGTGTCCCTTTAAGGTATAGTCTGCTCTAGATTCATTTCAGGTGGTAATTATATGAGAGTCCATATTACTCCTGCTACATTTTAACTGTCCAGGGTTCTAATATGCCAAGATTTTTTAATGAACATTTTTGGTTTAGTAGAAACTAGAAGGGTCCAGCTGTAACAATAACACAAATAGCAAAAGATACAAGGAATCTCGGCACTCACATGAAGCCACCAGGTTTGGTTTAAATAAATTTCTTCCTCTTTATTCACATCTCCGGAACAACATGCAGTTACAGCTTAAAAGATCGACGCGTTTCGACGCGTTGTGCGTCTTAGTCATGATTAGAGATGAGCGAACATACTCGTCCGAGCTTGATGCTCGTTCGAGCATTAGCGTACTCGAAACTGCTCGTTGCTCGGACGAATACTTCGCCCGCTCGAGAAAATGGCAGCTCCCGCCGTTTTGCTTTTTGGCGGCCAGAAACAGAGCCAATCACAAGCCAGGAGACTCTGCACTCCACCCAGCATGACGTGGTACCCTTACACGTCGATAGCAGTGGTTGGCTGGCCAGATCAGGTGACCCTGGGATAGACTAGCCGCTGCCCGCGCTGCTCGGATCATTCTGTGTCTGGATGCCGCTAGGGAGAGAGCTGCTGCTGGTCAGGGAAAGCGTTAGGGTGTTCTATTAGAATAGTGTTAGGCAGGAGTGATTCAACAAGAACCCAACAGCCCTTCTTAGGGCTACAATAACGTTATACTTTTTTTTTTTTGTTTGCTTGTGGCTGGGCTTGCTGGCACTAGTAGTGCAGCTAGTACCATATTGTGAGGAATTTGCAGGGGGACTTGCTACCGTTGTGTTTAGCTCTTAGTGACACACATATCCACCTCAAACACCAAAGTGGGAAAATTTATTAGGGGTTTGATTTCAATTAGGCACTAAAAAACACAAAAAAAACAAAAAACACAAAAAAAAGTTAAAAAAAAATTAAAGTTATAACTCTCATTTTCAAAATGTTTAACCCGAGGGCTAGGGGTAGAGGACGAGGGCGGGGACGTGGGCGTCCAACTACTGCAGGGGTCAGAGGCCGTGGTCCTGGGCGGGGTGAGACACCACCTGCTTATGAGGGAGCAGGGGAACGCCGCAGAGCTACACTCCCTAGGTTCATGTCTGAAGTTACTGGGACTCGTGGTAGAGCACTGTTGAGGCCAGAACAGTGCGAACAGGTGATGTCGTGGATTGCCAACAATGCTTCGAGCAATTTGTCCACCAGTCAGTCTTCCACGCAGTCCACCCATGTCACCGAAATCGGCACTCCTCCAGCTCCTGCACCTCAGCCTCCTCCCCCCCAGTCTGCCCCCTCCCAGGAAAATTTGGCATTTGAACCGGCATACTCTGAGGAACTGTTTTCTGGACCCTTCCCACAGTCACAAACCACTTGTCCGGTTGCTGCTGAGCAATTTTCCGATGCCCAGGTTTTCCACCAGTCGCAGTCTGTGGGTGATGATGACCTTCTTGACGTAGTGGAAGAAGTGTGTAAAGAGGTGTCCGACGATGAGGAGACACGGTTGTCAGACAGTGGGGAAGTTGTTGTAAGGGCAGGAAGTCCGAGGGGGGAGCAGACTGAGGGATCGGAGGATGATGAGGTGACAGACCCAAGCTGGGTTGATAGGCCGGGTGAACACAGTGCTTCTGAGACGGAGGAGAGTCCTCGACCAGAACAGGTTGGAAGAGGCAGTGGTGGGGCCAGACGGAGAGGCAGGGCCAGAGCTGGTGCATCAGCGCCAAATGTGTCAACTAGTGAAGCTCCCGTGGCGAGGGCTCCTGCGGCGAGGGCTAGATTTTCAGAAGTCTGGAGGTTCTTTAAGGAAACACCGGATGACCGACGGACTGTGGTGTGCAACATTTGCCAAACCAGGATCAGCAGGGGTTCCACCACTAATAGCTTAACTACCACCAGTATGCGCAGGCATATGAATGCTAAACACCCCACTCAGTGGCAACAAGCCCGTTCACCTCCGGCCGTGCACACCACTGCTCCTTCCCCTGTGTCAGCTGATAGTCAGCCCCCTGCCCAGGCACAAAAACCCCATCGTCGCCTCCACGATTCTCCACAGCATCCACCAGCGTTCAGCTCTCCATACCCCAGACGCTGGAGCGGAAACGCAAATATAGTGCAACCCACCCGCACGCCCAAGCCCTTAATGTCCACATCTCCAGATTGCTCAGCCTGGAGATGCTGCCCTATAGGCTAGTAGAGACCGAGGCCTTTCGCAACCTCATGGCGGCGGCCGCCCCTCGGTATTCGGTCCCCAGCCGCCACTACTTTTCCCGATGTGCCGTCCCAGCCCTGCACCAGCACGTGTCAGACAACATCATCCGTGCCCTGACCAACGCCGTTTCTGACAAGGTCCACCTGACCACGGACACGTGGACGAGTGCTGCCGGGCAGGGCCACTATATATCGCTGACGGCACATTGGGTTAACTTGGTGGAGGCTGGGACCGAGTCTGACCCTGCGGCTGGTCATATACTGCCGACGCCAAGGATTGCGGGGCCTACCTCGGTCCAGGTGTTTCAGGCCTACTATGCCTCCTCCTCCTCCGAACTACCATCCGTGGGCATGGCGCCATCAGTCGGTAGCTCTAGGCACAGCAGCAGTGCCGTCGCTAAGCGACAGCAGGCGGTGCTCAAACTGCTGAGCCTAGGCGATAAAAGGCACACCGCCCAAGAACTATTACAGGGCATCACGGCGCAGACTGATCTGTGGCTGGCACCGCTGAACCTGAAGCCAGGCATGGTTGTGTGTGACAACGGCCGTAACCTGGTGGCGGCTCTGCAACTCGGCAGACTGACACATGTGCCATGCCTGGCCCATGTGTTAAATCTGATAGTTCAGCGTTTCCTCAAGACATACCCCAATCTGTCTGATTTGCTCACGAAGGTGCGCCGCATCTGTGCGCATTTCAGGAAGTCCAGCACAGATGCTGCCACTCTCAGGGCAGCGCAGCGCCGCCTCCAACTGCCCGCTCACCGACTGTTGTGCGACGTGCCCACGAGGTGGAATTCAACACTGACCATGTTATCCAGAGTTTACTAGCAGCGCCGAGCGATTGTAGACTGCCAGATGTCAACTTCCACCAGAACTGGTAGTCAGGTCAGTCAGCTTCCTCAAGTCTACAATGAGGAGTGGACGTGGATGTCTGATATCTGTCAGGTGCTGAGTAACTTTGAGGAGTCAACACAGATGGTCAGTGGCGATGCCGCCATCATCAGCCTCACCATCCCGCTGCTTGGCCTGTTGAAAAAATCTCTGATCAGCATGAAGTCGGAAGCTTTGCGCTCGTCACAAGAGACGGGGGAAGAAGATTCCCTTGTTGATAGCCAAAGCACCCTTAGGTCTGTTTCTCAGCGCATATCGGAGGAGATGGAGGTGGAGGAGGATGAGGAGGAAGAGGAGGAGAATGTTGGCGAGACACAAGAGGGGACCATTGTTGAGTCCTTCACTGTTCAGCGTGTATGGGCAGAAGAAGAGGAGTTGGAGGAGTTGGAGGAGGAGGAAATGGACAGTCAGGCCAGTGAGGGGAGTGAATTCTTACGCGTTGGTACTCTGGCGCATATGGCAGATTTCATGCTAGGCTGCCTATCCCGTGACCCTCGCGTTCAAAGAATTTATTCCAGCACCGATTACTGGGTGTTCACTCTCCTGGACCCACGGTACAAGCAAAATCTTTCCACTCTCATCCCTGGAGAGGAAAGGAGTGTGAGAATGCATGAATACCAGCAGGCCCTGGTGCACAAGCTGAAACAGTATTTCCCTTCTGACAGCGCTAGCGGCAGAGTGCGTAGTTCTGCGGGACAAGTAGCGAGGGAGAGTAGGCGAGCAGGCAGCTTGTCCAGCACTGGCAAGGGTACACTTTACAAGGATTTTGCCAGCTTTATGTCACCCCAGCAAGACACTGTCACCTGTCCCCAGTCTCGGCAGAGTAGGGCTGATCTTTACAGAAAGATGGTGAGGGAGTACGTAGCTGACCATACCATCGTCCTAAATGATCACACAGCTCCCTACAACTACTAGGTTTCAAAGCTGGACATGTGGCACGAACTGGCGCTGTACGCCTTGGAGGTTCTTGCCTGCCCTGCCGCTAGCGTCTTGTCCGAGCGGGTTTTCAGTGCAGCTGGTGGCATCATCACCGATAAGCGTACACGCCTGTCGACTGACAGCGCTGACAGGCTGACGCTTATTAAGATGAATAAAGCCTGGATTTCTCATAATTTCCAATCTCCACCAGGTGAAGGAAGCTCAACCTGAATAATTTATCCACTCCTCCTCCTCCTCATTTTCCTCCTTCTCCTCCTCTTTGTACAGTAAAGCAGAGGAAACTGGCTATTTTTTGACAGGGCCCACTGGCTCTAGCTATAGTACTTTATGCATTTAATTTTTCTGGAGGGCCACCGACCCGGTCCTCTGTTTTAAACAATTTTTGGGAGTGCCACATACAGGCACTCAATCTATTCAATTTTTCTGGAGGGCCACCTACCTGCTCCTCTGGTTTGAAAACTTTTTTGGACTGCCACATACAGGCACTCAATCTATTTCATTTTTCTGGAGGGCCACCTACCTGCTCCTCTGGTTTGAAAACTTTTTTGGACTGCCACATACAGGCACTCAATCTATTCCATTTTTCTGGAGGGCCACCTACCTGCTCCTCTGGTTTGAAAACGTTTTTGGACTGCCACATACAGGCACTCAATCTATTCCATTTTTCTGGAGGGCCACCTACCTGCTCCTCTGGTTTGAAAACTTTTTTGGACTGCCACATACAGGCACTCAATCTATTCCATTTTTCTGGAGGGCCACCTACCTGCTCCTCTGGTTTGAAAACTTTTTTGGACTGCCACATACAGGCACTCAATCTATTCCATTTTTCTGGAGGGCCACCTACCTGCTCCTCTGGTTTGAAAACTTTTTTGGACTGCCACATACAGGCACTATCCAAATTAAATTGTCTCCATAGCAGCCTCCACACGTTGTCTCCATTGCTACCTCCAAAAGTCGTCCATATAGCTGCCTCCATACATCGTCCCTTTATCAAACGAGGTGTGTCAGGCAGAAATTTGGGTTGTTTTTATGGATTCCACATCAAAGTTGTTAACTTTGTCGCCACCCAGCTGTGTTATCCACAAAATATACTGGCAAACTTTTATCATTTACCAATATTATTTCAGCGCTTCTTGCGCTTCTGTTTACATTCCCCTCACCCGCCATATCCTAAAATTATAAGAACGCTACTACACTTGATCTTATACAAAAGGTTCTTAGAAGTGCTGTTTGGGGAGTAGCCTAGAGACACGGGCTTGGATTGGCGAAAGCTCGCCTGGCAGCGGAGCGCCAGCTCCATGCCAAGATCCAACTAACATAGTTTTAACTGCAGCACCTTTAATCTACTACTAGTTCACTGCCTCCATACATGGTCCCCTTATCAAACGAGCTTTGTCAGGCAGAATTTTGGGTTGTTTTCATGGCTTCCACAACAAACTTGTTAACTTTGTCGCCACCCTGCTGTGTTATCCACAAAATATACTGGCAAACTTTTATCATTTACCAATATTATTTCAGCGCTTCTTGCGCATCTGTTTACATTCCCCTCACCCGCCATATCCCAAACTTATAAGAACGCTACTACACTTAACTTGGTGCACGCTGGGACCGAGTCTGACCCTGGGGCTGGTGATATACTGCCGACGCAGAGGATTGCGGGGCCTACCTCGGTCCAGGTCTCAAAGGCCTACTATACCTCCTCCTCCTCCCACCCCTCCTCCACCTCCTCCTCCTCCGAATTACCATCCGTGGCCATGGCGCCATCAGTCGGTAGCTCTAGGCACAGCAGCAGTGCCGTCGCTAAGCGACAGCAGGTGGTGCTCAAACTGCTGAGCCTAGCCGATAAAAGGCACAACGCCCAAGAGCTATTACAGGGCATTCCACATCAAACTTGTTAACTTTCTCGCCACCCTGCTGTGTAATCCACAAAAGATACTGGCAAACTTTTATCATTTACCGATATTATTTCAGCGCTTCTTGCGCATCTGTTTACATTCCCCTCTCTCGCCATATCCCAAACTTATAAGAACGCTACTACACTTGATCTTATACAAAAGGTTCTTAGAAGTGCTGTTTGGGGAGTAGCCTAGAGACAGGGGCTTGGATTGGCGAAAGCTCGCCTGGAAGCGGAGCGCCAGCTCCATCCCAAGATACAACTAACATAGTTTTAAGTGCAGCACCTTTAATCTACTACTAGTTCACTGCCTCCATAATAATAATAATAATAATAATCTTTATTTATATAGCGCCATCATATTCCGTAGCGCTTTACAAATCATAGGAAACAAATACAAATGTAATGTAACAGAGCACAACATTTGTATGGAACAACAGGAGTGAGGTCCCTGCTCGCCAGAGCTTACGGTTTATGAAGATGATGGGGTAACACGAGGTAAAAGAATTTTTAATGGTCAAGCCATTCTTCTTAGGGAATAGAACAAAATATAATAAATGGAATTGCTGTCGCTTGAACCACTCAGCCGTCACCAGGTCCAGGGTGAATGGGACTGCATAGAAGTCTGGTGCCTGTTGGTTGCTGGATAACAGATGGGAGGACGACACAGGACGGGTTAGTAGAAGAGTTAAAACTTCATGCAGTTAATGAGTGTTATAGGCTTGCCTAAAGAAATGGGTTTTAAGAGCACGTTTGAAACTTTGGAGGTTAGGTATTAGTCTGATAGTCCGGGGCAGAGAATTCCATAGAATTGGTGCAGCTCTAGAGAAGTCTTGGAGACGCGAGTGGGAGGTCCGCACTAGGGTAGAGGTTGATCTAAGATCACTGGCGGATCTAAGAGCACGGGTTGGGCGATAGACTGAGATAAGAGAGGAGAGGTAGGGGGGTGCAGCATGATACAGAGCTTTATGGATGAGGGTTATTATTTTAAACTGTATTCGAAAGGAGACTGGCAGCCAGAGCAGCGACTGGCATGAACTGTAGGCATACATGGTCCCCTTATCAAACGAGCTGTGTCAGGCAGAATTTTGGGTTGTTTTCATGGCTTCCACAACAAACTTGTTAACTTTGTCGCCACCCTGCTGTGTAATCCACAAAATATACTGGCAAACTTTTATCATTTACCAATATTATTTCAGCGCTTCTTGCGCATCTGTTTCCATTCCCCTCACCCGCCATATCCTAAACTTATAAGAACGCTATTACACTTGATCTTATACAAAAGGTTCTTAGAAGTGCTGTTTGGGGAGTAGCCTAGAGACAGGGGCTTGGATTGGCGAAAGCTCGCCTGGCAGCGGAGCGCCAGCTCCATGCCAAGATCCAACTAACATAGTTTTAACTGCAGCTCCTTTAATCTACTACTAGTTCACTGCCTCCATACATGGTCCCCTTATCAAACGAGCTGTGTCAGGCAGAATTTTGGGTTGTTTTCATGGCTTCCATGTTAACTTTGTCGCCACCCTGCTGTGTAATCCACAAAATATACTGGCAAACTTTTATCATGTACCGATATTATTTGAGCGCTTCTTGCTCACCTCCTTTGGTTCCTCTCTGCCACCCATTGGTTTGAAGCCTGAGTCCATTTAGGGTATGTCGCCATGCCACTCTCTAGCCTGCCGCTGCTGCCGCTGCCTCTGCATGAAGTCCCCTATAGTGTCAGGGTCAATTATTGGATGTTTTAGATGCTATCTAGCTTCATTCTGTCACTCTGTCATGGCCATGCTGTTGCCCATAATTTTGGCATAATGGTGCGATTAAGCAGCCTCAGAGGCATCCATGCATGCTGCCCCTGCTGTTTCCTGTCCATTTCCGTGGTGTTTCCATCCTTTTCTGAGGTTCCCAGGTGTTTGGCCAAGCTTCCCTGTGCAGAGCCTTGGTCCCCTTGAAAAATGCTCGAGTCTCCCATTGACTTTTTCCCATTGGGAAAAGTTCGTCTCGAATAACGAGTACCCGAGCATTTTAGTGCTCGCTCATCTCTAGTCATGATCAGTTTCCATATTACTGTTCACTAAGCATTAAATCACCTGGAATCATGGCGTCATCCAAACAATAACAATAACACAAATAGGTTGTCCTAATACAGCAATGTGGAAGAGACTCAAGTAGATTTTTTTGAGAAACACTGATGGTGATTCTTTGAATCCTTTGAATCTGACCATTAGGTTAAATACTAAAGACTACCTAGCTACCTGGCACTATTATATGTGCACTGCTGTGCCAACCTAAATGATGAAGTAGCTCCTGAAAAGTGAAACCTTACACTAACTAAAATGATAGCGTAGAGTCTGAGGGGACCTTTCGTTCTTCATCAGGGTCTACCACAAGAAGGTTTATATCTCATTGCTTCAAAGAAGTTACCACTGAAATGGTTCAATGATGAAGCAGGAATATGCAAATAAGTTTTCTGGATGGGAAAAGAAAAACTCAGAGGGAGATTTATTAGAAGAGTCTGTTCTATTTTCTAATGGCAACCAAGCAGAGCTCTGCTTTTATTTTATTAACAGCCATGGGAAAATGAAAGCTAAGCTCTGATAGGTTGCCATGATCGACTAGAACAGTTCTGCTCTCAGACACTTCTGATACATTTTCCCCATCTCTAGTGCTACCTTCAATAGTGCAGATCCCTAAAGAGTATTACAGTAGGTGACTGATCAGGCTTAGAGGCCAGTGTGAAAATTTCAAGATGTAGTATAGTATGTCTTTTCATACAACTGGTAGTAGATACTAATACTTTTGATGGTGGGCGGTGCAGGATGGTGGCAGTGACAGTCTTTTAGAGTCACTGCAGTTTCTCCTGCTCCCATGGTAAGCAGGACCTGGTCATTTATAACAGTTTCTGCCTTTTTCTGCATAGCGCTGATGATGTAAGGTCTGCAAGGGTTTAAGCAGAGCTACTGTGTCTGATCAGACCCAATCCAGCTCTGCCCCAGACACAGTGGTAATTATCTCCTGTAACTTGGGCTCTAAAAGATACCCCTTACGGTACATTAGGGTACAAGGTGACCCCTCCTCCCTCCATTGGAAATAGCGGCACACGGCGGCACATCCGCCGAAAGATAGAGCTTGCTCTATCTTTTTGCGGTGTGCGGCCTGGATCATGCCACATGCCACATGTGTGGCACCGGATCCCCGCCGTGCTGCTATTGCCGTCTATGGGGACGTACATGCGGCCGCATATACGACCCCGCAGGCGGCAGTGTGAATGAGCCCATATACAGTGAAAATTTGTAAGAATCAATAAAAAATATTTTTTTTTAACTAACTAGTCCTATATGTCATGAAAAAAAAGTAATGGCCATCAATTGTGAGACTTTAGTTAGTATCCCAGGTCATATTGTTGCACTAGTACTCAGTGAAATTTCATGTATTCAGCATTACACAACCAGTTTAAAATATGAAAACACTGCTTTTTTTCTGACAGTTCATTATTTCATCTATGTGTTTACTGTGGGTGCTGTATGTACTAAAAGAGCATCTAATACCAGATTAAATGGTGGTAGATGCTCAATACTCACCTCCCCCACCCTCAGGGCCGGCGCTATAGGTAGGCAAAGTGGGCAAAATTGTGTTTCAAGGTGCCATGGATCCGGAGATATTCAGGTTTAAAGTGAGAATATCAGGTGACATTTTTATATATAAAAATCACTCCCGATGGCATTTTAACAGTTAATATCTCCATTTTCCTTACACTTGGAAAAAAGAAGTGAAGTTCTATGTGTTACAGAGCCAGAGATACAGCCCCCTGAAATGTACCCCCCTCCAGATCTTTAGCCATCAGGCTACAGGGAGAACTTGCTGCACACAGGAGCTGCTGCACCTCACAGATAATGGAAATATTCACTTTATATGTTACTACATTTTGATAAGGAATAATATCAATTAATATTCATGTTTTAACCCTCTCCTATCCAGAACTATATTGCCTTTTATTTTTGCGAAAATGTACTGATACGATGAACATTCGATCCTCTTCGCCTAATGTGGCTACATATTAACACCGCAACCAGAACACGTCCATAAGGCTATATATAACACCAAAAACACACACATGTTCTGGAATAAAGTTTTTATTTCACACCATCTTCCATTATTTACACCTATGTTATGACGTTCTCACTCTCATTCTTATGAAGCATGAAGGATTCTTTTATTGTGCAGCTAATACATTGGCGCACATCTAAACGTGACTTTTATTATCTCATTAGCTTAGTTTATGGATATATAGTTATTTATTTGGGTTACCATTGTGTAAGGCAGTGATTTTCAACCTTTTTTGAGCCGCGGCACACTTTTTATACTTAGAAAATCTTGGGGCACACCACCAACCAAAATAGCACAAAATGACACTAAAACAGTCATATTATACATATAGTGTTTCTTTTATGTAATATTTTCCACATGAAGACCTATAAGACCCCCCTGGAGGGCATTTTCATGTTTTTCAAATTATTTTAATTTAGTTCTATAAAGTTTTCCACTGTAATTAGACCATCTATTTAAACCCTAGTTGAACATGAAAACAAGGCCCTATAGGGGCAAAAGTCTGTGTCTATATCCACTCTTCACAGTTTTACTGTACTGTAATAGGTTTCAAGAACATGTGCCCCCATATTTAGATTAATAATAATAATAGAAAATAAAAAGAGTGTAAAGAGTGAATGAATAATTAAATCAGTATTATTATTAGGCACTAGGCAGCACAAGGCATTATGGTAAATTATCAAAGAACCACAAAATAAAATGGCTTTTGATGATTTACAGTGGTGGTCATATATAATAAAAAAAAGTTTTCCAATAGTATAATAAAAGATCATCAATATGTTGCAGGAATTTATGTGGATTCACAGGAACACATGCTGCAAAAACCAACCCACATAGATATATCAAATACATTTAACACATTCTTTATTCTATGTTTAAATATACTTTTTTTTTTTTTAATGTTGAAGCATAGAAACTGAACTACAGTATATATAGACTACTTGTAAAACATAATAAAATCCACCTTGGTTTCAAATAGTTAAAAAAGAGGTCACTGTGAAAGGTAATATAATTATTCATGACTGCAACCTGTGCTTGAGTCTTGTTCACAATAGGACTTTTACTACTTAAAAAAATCTTTTTACAATTTAGAGCTAAACACCAAATGTTTAGGTTGCATTTTTTTATTATAAGGAAACAGGGAGAGAAAGGGGAGAAGTGGCATTTTTAGGTTGCATTTAGGTTGCATTTTTAAAGCGCAACTCCACCTTTTTGTTCCACAAATCAATAGCTCTTGGGGTGCAGAACAACTGTGCCCATTATCTTGATTACCTATTTGTAGCAGTTTCTTTCTTTTCCTCCTCAGTTTAGCCTGGTTCTCTCCTCTCTTTGTCTCCTGGCTCTGCCGATTTCTCTTACAGAGAAGGTACTGCTGCACCATGCTCAAACAGGAGGAATGAGGAGGAGGTCATGTGACAGTGCACTCTGTGTGTAGGTGAGACAAATAGGCTGCATTTTAAAACACAAATCTGCCTTTTCCTACACATCAATAGAAGAAGAACTTTGCCTATTATCTTGATTACCTATGTGCAGCAGTTTCTTTGCTATTCTCCTCAGTTAAACCTAGCTCTGCCCAAGCAAAGAGGAGGGGCTGTTGCTTCATGCTCACACAGGAAGAGGGAGGTCATGGAACAATACTCTCTGTGTATAGCTAAGAAAAATAGTAGAGCTGAGTGTGTGTTGCTTTGTGGATGCAGAAGTCTTCTACACAGAATATTGAGGTACAGATGAGGCTGCCTTATGCAGTACCAGTCCCTCCATCCCAGTCTGTGATTCTACAGAACTTTCTATGTAAAGCCCACATTCATCAAGGGTTTTAGACAGTTTTAAGACAATTTTACAACTTGTATGAAAAAAGAGTCATGTCCTCCCCATTAAAAGTGGGTGTGGCTTAAAGAGGGAAGGTATGTGGTCTAAGTTGCACCACAAATTTTTAAAATTTTTCTTGTATTAACTAATCCAATAAATGGGAAGTAAAGAGTAGACTAGAAGACAAGGAAAACCACACAGCTTTTGCTACTTTGTAAGGCAGCCCCCTTTACCATCACACATGACTTTCAGCAAGCCTAATGACATGATGTGGGTTAAAGCCAAATCAGTATATCTACTCCAGAAGGAACAGATTCCCAACTGTAGACATCACTGAGGGTAGTGAACTGCCTTAACCAATTGAGAGGCTTTAGCTAGGTTCAGGGAAACATTGGCAGTTAGCCATAGCCATTGATGCTCCTCTAGGAGATTCTGGGAAATATGCAAATACATTTTCCAGGATGGAAACAAGGAAAACCACTCCTTCTTTGCTACCTTGTAAGTAAGCTCCCTTACCATCAATGACTTTCAGGAAGCCTAAATACTACACAGTCTTAAACTAGGTAAGATTGATCATCACTCTCAAGCCACTTTGTTAAAGCTATAGCAGTTTTAATCTGCTTTTAGCTAAAATACTTTCCCTCAGATCCCCATAAAATCTGAGTTTTAATCTTGTCTGGTATCTATGCATCTTTGGAGTGAGTCAAGGGGACGTGGCCTAATGTCATCGGACCAGGGTGACATCATCACAGTTCCTTAAGCTACTTAACATAAGCAAACTGTACCCCATGTACATATCTGACCACATAAAACAATCACAACAGCCTGCATGGACTCCTATTCCTCTCTATGCAGGCTGATGTGATTCCATGTGATATAATATGCTGTTATTGCATGAGATATATGCTTGATGTATAGTTTTCTAATGCTACAAAAGCTATAGGACCTGCAATGATGTCACCCTGGTCACATGACATTACAGCTGCATCCAGACATAGGATGGAGAGGAGCTGCAGGATTCAGCCCGAGGAGGCCACACCCACCTAGACTCGCTGTAGCCATGCTTAGATACCAGGTAAAACTAGAAAGTTGAAAATGTGGGAAACACAGGGGAACAATTTTTAGGTAAAAGAAAGCTGTCAGTTAGCTACTAGGGTTCTATGGGAACCTGTCACTACCTTTATTTGTGAAAAGTGTGGTGACCCTTTTAAAGGTGTTTCTAATATATCAATAAGCAAAACCCTGGATTTGCGACCAGTAAACAACTGATGCAAAATGTTATTGATCCGCTTGTATCGCTACTATGTATCACTACATTACTATGAAAATGCAGTGATACCACTTGCTAGGGCTACATATTTTCACACAAGTGGTGGTAAAAAAAGTGGTATCTCCGGGATTACAATTACATGCCACACTATGCTCCTAAATAATAATAATAACAATAATAATAATAATAATAATATAAACTCCACAAAACACAACTGAACATCCTGTGCTTTTAAATATATAAAAATACATTGACCCCCTTCATGAATAATAAATATATTCTATGGAGTGGTCACAGGGATCCCTTGTATAAAATATATAGAACTTTCAAAATAAAAAATAAATTGATCTGCAGATGTTGTTGATGCTATATAAAGGTTAATTGTTACTATTACTACCTAATTAACTATATAAATAATAGATACATTTTAATTAATTATAATATTTACAGTTTCCCTGACTTCATTAGAATAAACAGAAAGACATTTACTATATAAGTTCATATACAGTGACCCCCTGAAATAGTTACCATATATATACTCGAGTATAAGCCGAGACCCCTAATTTTACCACCAAAAACTGGAAAAACCTATTGACTCGAGTATAAGCCGAGGGTGTAGTATACAGCCAGCCAGCCCCCTGTAGTATACAGCCAGCCTGCCCCCTGTAGCATACAGCCTGCCCCAAGTAGTATACAGCCTGCCCCAAGTAGTATACAGCCTGCCCCCAAGTAGTATACAGCCTGCCCTCATGTAGTATACAGCCTGCCCCCATGTAGTATACAGCCTGCCCCCATGTAGTATACAGCCTGCCCCATGTAGTATACAGCCTGCCCCCATGTAGTATACAGCCTGCCCCCATGTAGTATACAGCCTGCCCCAATAGTAGTATACAGCCTGCCCCAATAGTAGTATACAGCCTGCCCCAATAGTAGTATACAGCCTGCCCCAATAGTAGTATACAGCCTGCCCCCATGTAGTATACAGCCTGCCCCCAGTATGCCAAGTGAATAAAAAAAACAAACTTAATACTCATCCTCCGACGATACTCACCTTTGATGCTCGGCACGGCTCCCGGTCCTGGCGGCGGCTTCCGAACCTCGGTGACAGCTCCTCTCTTCTTTCTTCACTGGCGGTTCCCGGTCTCTTTTCTTTCTTCACTAGCCGGCAGTCGCGTCCATGCGACAGCGCGGCATCATAGTGTGCGCATGGACGCGACTGCCGGCTAGTGAAGAAAGAAAAGAGACCGGGAGCCGCCAGTGAAGAAAGAAGAGGGGAGCGGAGCCGCTGCCAAGAATCGGGAGCTGCCGCCGAGGATCCGGACACCGGAGGGTGAGTATTATTTTTTTTTTTCTTAGTTGACTCGTGTATAAGCCGAGGTGAGGTTTTTCAGCACATTTTTTGTGCTGAAAATCTCGGCCTATACACGAGTATATACGGTATATTATATACAGAGCTCTATTCTGAATTAATTATATGGATTGCATATCTCTGCAAAACATACATATATTTTAATAAATGGCGGTTAATATTAAATTATAAAATTGCTTACCTTCTAGCACTCCAGGGTCCTTGATATCATGTGCTTGCACCTGGAAAGAATATCAAATGTTGTGCTGCTATCAAAATCAATAGTACTGGCATCTTAATGGAAATATCTCAGTAGAAATTAACCTAATAATCGCACAGATTTTTAAGTCTCGGTTTAACACTTTTTAGATAATGTATCTTTTATGGCCCATGGATCTTCCAGAAAACCAACTTTTAAGGAACTAAGCAAATGAGCTGTATAAAGTCACAGAGGTGACTGACATCAGTGCTGAAGTCAGGCTCTCTGCCACACTATGCCCTCTCTGTTGTGATTGGCATCTCTGCATCCTAGCCATCTACTACCGTCCCACTTGTGACATTTATCACAGTAGATAAATTGTTGCAAGGTCAAAAGAGCTTTAGGAGACCCATGATGTAAGAAGTTATCCTTAAAGTATTGGATACCTCATTTAATGCATTATTATCAGAAGAAAACTAAATCCTATAGCAACTGTTTGTATTTTCCCCTGGTCTCCACCACTAAGCTTTGCTAATGGGGTGCTCCCAAATGTAATTTCATTGAGCAGAAAAAACATTACAGTAATGTCATGTCTCAAATAGTGAATCTGACTTACACCTGGGAATATTCTAAAAACAGTAACTCCTATGATTCATTTCAGACTATAATCATAGACTTCAAAAATGTTAGTGAAATGAAAAACTTCATCAGTTATGTTATTATGTGAATTGCACATAATGGACATTAGGGAAATAAATGAAAAGTCACTGTCTGCTACTGAAACTGACAGCTCAGTGTCTACATTTTGATGCTTTAACTGTTCTCAGCGTTTGTGTAATTAGCCTGACAATAAAATATTTCAGATTTTCTATTTCATAGATGTGTCTGACACCTGCTGACAGTCAGAGATGGCAGTGGCTAGACTATATTGCAGAGGGAGGAAAGTAGTGGAAAATAAAGTACTACTTTGCTGTGCTATGTCGGTTTATTCTTATATTTGATTTATTTTCCTGTGCAGATCATTTGTAATGTTATGAAAAACCCATTAGTTTTTCCAAACATACTTGACCTTCCATTATAGAATCTTTGGGCCTTTTATGTTTTCCATGGTCATATAAAGTTGTATCTGAACAGTCATTTATTTTCACTATGGTGACTTTGGTTAAAAAAAAAACGGTCAGGCGAATTAACCACCCAAAACTAAGTATATTTTAATAAACTGCCATTAGAAAGCATCTCCTTTATCGCTACGTTCTGGAGTCCACAGATTCACAGATCAAGAAAATCATGAAGAATTGATATAGAAAGTATATTAAAAATTGTATAATATAAGTTTGCATTATATGAATATTATATTATTCCGAATATTATTATTAATAAATGTAAGAAGAATGAATATAGAGTAAGTACTTAATGTATTTAAGTCTCACATTACATTTCTGTTAAATCTGTAAATCCTCTTATTACAGTAATCTTCACAAAAATTATTGTTGGGGTAGTCATGCCAAAGAGTGTCATCATAATGTTAAAATACTAACATGTTCATCACAAATCTTGAAAGTTTCTACAAAGTTATTGTTGATGTCTTGTATAAAATGTCAGCACATCATTCACTAGCTGCCAGGAAATGAAGAAGAAAAATGGTGGGTTGTGGAGACCCTACACTTTAAAAGTATAAGAACAAAATAATGAAAATACTCCTTATAGTTAATGTTCCTTTAGAAAGTAATAGAACTTGAGGCACTGCTATGATCAAGTGGGTTTGCAGAATGCGGTACTACGATCGTGAGCATCTGCACAGAGGATATAAAAATGATATTCTCATAACCAAGTAACTTAACACTTGCTGTTGACCTTGCATACTGTCAAGGAAATCATTTGAATTTCACTTTTGCAAATAAAATCTAAAATCCTTGGTCAGTTAAACTGTTAAAATGGTTTATTCTGTTTGCTTTTAATATATTACTGAAGTGTCTGGCAGAGGCACAAATGTCATTCAGTCCTTTTGAATAGCAAATGCAATTGTCATACTGTCATTGTGTTGCCTAGAAAGGTCCAGAATTTCCATGCAGTTCAATTTCCTGACTTTATACCTAGACCTAACAATGTGAAATCCTGTGTTGCAGATTCCAGCTATGTGACTACAGCTAAAGATGGGTCAGAATGAAGAAAATGCTAACAAGAAAGGTGCTGCAATGTGATGAAGATTCCATCTGGCTCTAAATTTTTAGCTTTGATAGTGTTTTGCAACTTGTCGAAAGGACCTCGAACTAAAGCACTATGACTGGACAACTAAGTGAAGATACATCAGAGTCTCCAAACCTTAATTCAGATGAACTGGAGTGCAAAATATGTTATAACCGTTACAATTTAAGACAAAGGAAACCAAAAGTTTTAGGCTGTTGTCACAGAGTATGTGCCAAATGCCTTTATAAACTCGTGGACTGTGTGGAGTCACCACAGTGTGTCATAGTATGTCCATTTTGTAGGTTTGAGACACGTTTGCCTGAGGATGAAGTCAGTAGCCTTCCGGATGACAACAATATTTTACTTAACCTGGCATGTGGTGGGAGGGGAAAATGCACTGGAGATAATCCAACAGAGTTACTTCTAACCCCAAAACGTCTTTCAACTCTGGTAACACCATCTCACAGCTCTACCAACTGCCTGGTGATCACTATCATGGAAGTCCAGAGAGAAAGTTCTCCAGCTCTCAATGCTACTCCTGTGGTAGAGTTCTACAGGCCTTCCACATATGACCCAGTTTCAATGCCTCATAACTGGACAGTGTGGAACTGTACATCTTTAATCTGCCAAACCTCTGTGCGTGTCTTTGTTTGGTTGCTAGGTCTACTCTACTTTAGTTCTTTGCCACTAGGGATTTATCTGCTGGTTTCAAAAAAGGTAACTCTTGGAGTAGTCTTTGTCAGCCTTGTCCCTTCCAGTCTTGTTATACTAATGGTATATGGCTTTTGTCAGTGTGTCTGCCATGAATTTCTGGATTGTATGTCCACTTCGTAATTAATGTAACAACAGAAAACTAATACATTATGTGCATTATGAGGAAAAATACTATTACTATACGTTCACCTCGTAAGGAAGCACAATAACTTCCAAATGGCAAGAGCATTTGTGTTCCTCTATTTCTCAAGTGACTTTACAAGAATGAGTTATTTCTGTAACGTAGAAGGAAATTGGCACTTATAAAATTTGACACCTTAAAAAAAACACTGTCTTATGCTAAAATATGTTTGTTAGTCAAAAAAGCTTCTTTCATTGTTGCTTATTTGTTCTTTGCTATTTAATACTTGAACTGCATTTTGTATTTCTAATGTAAATTCGTTTTTATCCCCCCCCCACCATGATCAGTTGTTTTGCTACTTTTTACTTAATATAAGATGTTCTCAGTGATTGCTGCCATTTCAAAAGAAGAAAGGATTTTTCAGTTTTTATTCCTTATTTCATTTATGCATTGTCATATTGAGTTTGTAGTCAGGGTACTTGTCCATAATACAGCAATACCTTTGACACATGGTTTTTACTCAATGATAACTCAGGGAAAATAATGTCTATTCCTAACCTAGGAAATTGGATATTATTTGCTCTAGTTTAATAGAGCTGAGTGGACCTTAGATATCTTAGATACCTTGTGAACAAGATGTTATGAACAGTGATGATTGTACTTTTGCAGAGTGTGCAGTGGTGTTAAGAATGTAATCCTTATAAAAGCTCCACAACAAGGATCTGCTGTCCCTGTTTAAATGAAACGCAACGTTATCTACTACCCGACAAATAGATTCAAGTTGGTCATAACTTTCACCTTAGACAGCTGATGGCCAAGTGCTTGTTTAGCCAACTGTTATTCCTTCCACTTCCTTAATACACATGCACAATAGAAAAGAATATTTATGACTTTAGTAGTGTGAAGGTAGTAATCCATTGCCAGACATGATGAAATCCAATGCAATGATCACTGAAGATGCAGGCTGCAGATCTCTGCACTGTGATATTTGCCACTCTGCATTCTGAATGCAAATGAATTATGTTCTCATTGAACGCTGTGTGACTGTCATTTCCTGTTGACTTGACGATAATTATGTAATGTAAAACTCCATTCAAAGTTCAATATTTTCTGCTGCTGGAGGGGACAATTCTTAATTCCATAGATGTATTTCAAATTTTGTTCTGTAGTGTCACAGTGAATACAGTTCCATAATATAGTGGAAAATTCCAATCGTACAAAATAGGTTGTGTCCTACACAAGTATGTAAAATTAATGTTACAGATAAGATGTTACATGTTTAGCGTTATATAGGGATTTGATCAGCAGAAATTATCAGGAACAGTATATATAATATATAGCTTAGGACACATTTCTCATAAATGAATCTATACTGTATAATAAAAAAAATATTAAGACTTTTTGTCTATTTGCACCATCATTTTCTGTATCCTATAGTATTTTACAGTATAGGATTGGAATTAAAAGAAATAAAGTTACAGCATTCAAACAATGTTTTAAGTGAGGGTGTGTAGTCAGTCCACTCAGCTCATATATATCTATATTTAAAGAAAATCTACAATCAAAATCAATCATGATTGACCAGAGAAACTTATTAATAGATCCAGGCACAGTAACTGTGGTAATCTTCTTATATTTATTATCCATTTGTTATCCTTCCTTCTAAAAGAACATCTACCACCAGGATGAAGAATTGTAAACCAAGCACACTAACATACTGATGTGTCCCCTATGACAGAATCTGCATTTCTTTTAGCTACTTATTCCCTGTTCTTTTTGGGGTTTTTTTTTTAATTTTCAAATGAATAGAAAGGAATTGTAAAATTATGCAAATGAACATGAGGGGCTCCAGACTCCACAGGCTCATTTGTATCATTTTAAAGCCATCTATTCTTAAAAACAAGGGCAAAAGAGGCTAGAGTTTACATTTAAGGAAATCTAGCACTTAACTAGTGGTGAATTAACCTTTAACGTTGCTGGGTAGATCCCAGCAGCATGATTCTAAAGATATGTTTATTAGGAGCTGTGCTCCATTGTTTTATGGTAATGAAGAACAAGGGAATATTAATGAGGTACAAGGGCTCTGGCTATTACACACCTCAGAACACTTTTGCTGCTTCACTCGCTCCCCTAACCTGCTCTGTCCTGGAAATATTGTGGCAGCACATTGAAGATACCCACTGCTGCCGCAATATTTCTGGCAGATAGATAGGGAGGGGGGTAGCAGAGGGAGCAGGAAGGCAGGGAGGAGAGCTTCAAGCATGTGCAATAGCCAGAGCCCTTACAACTCATTAACATAAAAATAAAGATGCTTTTTTTAAGTAAAACACCTGCTGTTGGAATATACCCAACATCGTTATAGATTAATCTACAACTATAAAAAATCACTAAATTTCCTGTAAAGAAAATTTACCATCTAGAAAATTCTTACCAAAGTAGCTCCAGTGGCGGACTCCCCAGGGCAGCAGGATACCATTAATGTACTTCCTTAATGAATTTAGGGCCTCTCTTGTCCTCAAAAAAACTGTCTCAAAAATCTACAAATTAAGTGCAAGTGCTACTGGGCATACCATAACCCATCTGAGCTCCCGGGCTAAGGCTACAACACCTTCTTTACCCCCACTGCACTGCTGTGACACCACTTTGCACGTCCAAAATATACACCGAATGCATATCTGCCACTGCAGATACTGTGTTAAGTAGTTTCCAGATGGTAGATTTTATTTAAAGACTTCAAGAAATCATCTAAAAATCATCCTTATATGTCAGTTGCATTGTGAGGACTTATTCTAGTGGTGGCATTGTGTCAGTGTGAAGATCTCCAGATATACAGTTATTTTGTCTCCCACTTTCCAGTATAAAGATGAACTACCAGCCAGTTGCACATAGTATAATGGTACAGTGTTTCACTCTTGGGAATATAATCAGATATCAATAATTCATAGCTGTTACTGTAAATTTCTGGAACAATACTGGGTTCATTGAAAAAAACAAGTTTTATTGTCAATTTAGTGGCAAAATCACATAATTCTATTATACACTGTAATTTGTCCTGTTTTGTTGAATTTAAGGATTGTATCCACTGAAATAAATACATATTTGAATTGATCAGCTATCTGTGCAATAATGAAATATAAATATTTTATAGTTTTTTGGAGGCGGGCATGGAGGGGGTGGGGTAGTTTGGCACTGGGAATGGAGCCACAGGGGATCCAGTATGTGATATGGGTTTTTTGAATTTTACACATCTGGGTCATTTTAAATATTTTTTATTTCAGTGGAAAACCTAATTTAGTCAATCAATCTCTAATGAACATTTTAGCTTGTTCTGACAGCCTTACACCTGGATTGTAAATGTCAGCTTTACTGCTTTCAAATGGGTGTAGGCATGGGGCAAAGAGTAAGCTGTTACTAGTAAATGTAGCAACACCATAAAAGCAAATATATTTTATATGATGCAAAAGATAGAATAGCTGATGAAATATGTGCCAGACTGTAGCACCTTCATCTCCCTCCACCTAAAAGTAGCACTATTAAGCTTTTTCTAGGCATCAGTGTAGTTTCAATCACTACTACATTGCATTGCAGAGTTTACTGTGCTAGTATACACTAGTGTGACTTGTGCCGAAGTGTTTGGGACTAATATTGAAACTGTGATATGCAGTATGTGAATGGTCCAGTGGTTATAAAAGTTTTGTATGTGATGTCTAATAGTCTGCAAGTTGTCACAATTGTAGTAGGTTCTATCTGCTTTTATCTGCTTTGTGATTTGTAAAAAAACAAAAATGTAAAAAAAACAATTGCTCAAATTAGACTGTGAATATGTGTATAAAATATTTATTTATTCATTGATTAACTATTTTGTGATTATTGCGGGTTTGCTTGCTTGATTTATGGCTGTATATGTTGAAGCTGGTGAATGTCTTTATGGTTGTTTACCCTAGACATTGTACTAGGTTTATCCTTAAATGGCAAGTACAAAATTAAAGAAATTCATCATTTGACGTATAAAAGGTTAAAGGTATATTCCTACTAATGATACTACCAAATAAATAGGGGATAAGTGTATGATTTCTAGGGATATGACCACAGGCATGCTTGGTAAAGAAAAGTTGATTCACATATATTATAAGTGAGGGTAGCAGGCAGCACTTAAAGAGGACCTGTCACCCGAAATAATCCCTCTAGGAGCAGTTACTAAAGTAAGCAGCTCCCTAGCCTACCCAAGTAATAGCAGTGTTAAATCGCTAGCTTTATCGGAACATACCGATAAGCTAGCAAACACTGCAGTACGTAGCCCTGAGGGGTCATGAGAGGTCGGTCCGAGGAGGCGGTGACTGCCCCATGAAACCTGGTAGTCACCAACGGCATATGGTGTGGGAGGGGCAGTCCGGGAGAGAAGCTAAGGAGAGGGAAGCGCCGCAGACCGCCCCCTCATGAATACAGCAGAGCGATGTAAGCTTGGTCTGGCGTTTGGAGGGCTATGTACTGCAGTGTTTGCTAGCTTATCGGTATGTTCTGATAAAGCTAGTGATTTAACACCGGTATTACTGGGGTAGAGGTAGGGCTTACTTTAGTAAGTGCTCCTAGAGTGATTATTTCGAGTGACAGGTCCTCTTTAAAGAGAACCCGTCATGCAAAATAACCCCCCTACACTAAATATATTTTCATATTCTGCTATTAGAAAGCATTGCCTCTATCCCTTCATTGTCCCTCTACATGCCTGTAAACCTAAGCAATGAGGTCCTAAAGCTGCATGCAAATGACCTGTGAAATGTCCAATGAAGCATTAGCATATTCAAGCTGTCCACTCTATTCATGAGTGGGAGGCACAGCCACACCCCCAATGCTTGACTGACAGCCTGTGTAATGATGTGAGGCTGTATAATGATGATGTGCTTCCTGGTGCTGGTGGCCACACCCCCTGCAGCCTGTGTGTGCATGTGTGTGTGTGTGTGTGTGTATAGGAGAGATACAGCAGCTCCATGTTACAGCAGAACATGTCAGATTCATGTGTAGCTGATCTGTGTCTGTGTCTCTGTGTATTAGGAGGATGCAGCATGTCAGCAGATACAGCACACACACTAGCCATGCTTTACTATACATTACACACAGACATGAGCAGGGGGAGGAGAGGGGAGGGGTAACAGGGATGACATCACTGCCTCTGACCATGTGACCAGCCTCATTTACATGATAAAGAATAGATGATTTTACAATGATTAATGTATGAAATAACTAGATAAAGGCTGGGATGGGATCCTTGTGAGCTGCTCCAACAGGTAGAGGTGACAGGACTAGTGGCAGAGACCTGATGACAGGTGTCCTTTAAGAGGTAAATAGACTGATGGTCCCACATATGCACCGTCACTCCATTCACTTCTATGATAAGGAAATCATAAGGCAAGTGTCGGTACCTGTCCAGCAAACCGCGCAACCACAACCAGGTTGGTGCTAGCTGTCAGACTAGGTAAGTGTTGGCGAACTCACCCTGCGTCCATCCCTAAAAGCGCAGCTGCAGACAAAACGATTACAAAGACACACCCAGCTTTCCCAGGATCGGAAATGGAGCTGTCAATCACAGGCAGCTCTGGGTGTGGTTTTCCAGCAAGAAGCCTGAAACCTGATCCCGTCAATACAATTTGCGGTTTTGTCAGCAAGTAAATATATCGATGACCTTGCTTGCACACCACTGCTTTATTTATATGGGATACTTGAGGTACAATGAGGTTCCCTATACTGTGGATATTGTATAAATATAATTTGTTAGGAAACTGCATTCAAGTTAAAATGACTACCCACCTTTTACAATACTAAATATGAAATATATTTTCAAATACAGTGGAATCTTGGATTACGAGCATAATTCATTCAGTCAAAGTGCTCCTATATCAATCATTTCTCATAAGAAATTATCGAAACGCAGACTTAGTATTCCACAGCAAATTAATATCTTGAATTACAAGAAAAATTTGTACTCATAATCAGCAGTACTCATATATGAAAGAAAAATTTTCATTAGAATGAAGAGCTTTAGGGACTTTTACTTTATTTTTATTAAAACACTTTTTTAACTTTTCTTTCACTTCCTTAGACTTGGACTTGAACAAACGTTCCCATGATCGCTTGTTCAAGCCACTGCATTGCAATATTATAACTAACCAATACAACATACTCATCTGCCCCCACACAGCCATGCAACAACACACACACAGCCACACAGTTCTGCTACAACACATACACAACCACACAGCATTCGGGTACATTCACACGGCGGTGTGCTGGAGAGGAGGAGGAGGCGGTCCCTCCTCCCACCATAGACAATAGCGGCGCACGGCCGCACACACGCCGAAAGATAGAGCATGCTCTATCTTTTTGCGATGTGCGGCCCAGATCAGTGCCACACATGTGTGGCACCGTATCTGCGCCGCTATTGCCGTCTATGGGGACGTACATGCGGCCGCAAATTTGCGGCCGCATGTACGTCCCCGCAGACGGCCATGTGAATGTGCCCTTAGAGACACAGCTCTGCTGCATTAAACACAGAATCACTTAAAACCCAGTCCCTTCTGACATCATTCAAGGTCATGCAGTATTTCTCATGTTGTGGCAGGGAGACAGTGGGTGAAGGAGATCAAGTGAAGCGTGTTGACACGGATTGATGGACTAGTGACTATTCACAGAAAATCCTGGCATTGAAACATAGTGGAGGGGAGTGCTCGTATTGCGAAACAATGCTCATTGACCAAGCTACATTTTTTTCTACACTTAGGCGTCTCGCAACGCTTGCAGTAATCCGAGGTTCCACTGTATTTCATCTTTTTTCAATCCTGCTATTTATCTTTAAAAAGCCATATGAACCTCAGCTGAGAACAATCAATTTTAAAAGGCTTAAGGGGGCCATCACTTAAAGAGGACCTTTTACCACCTCACATGTGCAGCACACCATTCTGTAGGGGCTGCACTTTGAACTCTACACAGGTACAGGGATATAAGTGCCAGTATCTGACCATTATAATGTCTGTTCTGTCACCACATCCTGAAAACACAATGTAAATACAAATGCAACGCAAACCGCATGTAAATCCAATGCAATCACAATGTAAAAGCAAATGCTCTTGACACTATTTGACGCTATTTGTAGAGAACAACAGAGATGCATCTGAAGTGAAGCTGCAAATTAATATAAAGTAGAGTTTTTTTGTTGGTAAATGGGTGAGTTTTAAATTAAAAGAGGGCATGCCAAAAAAGAATACCCTACCTGTGTGGGTGGTAGTTTAACTTTAACCTCTTTATCACTGAATTGTCTTCCATTCCGCTGTGCATGACTGTCCCTGAACCCTGAATGTCTGGTATCAGAAGTAATAAAGAAAAATAGGAACAAAATGACATACAGAGGTTAATTTTGAAAGATTCATACAGTATCGGAGGATGTAATTTTACTAACATATTCTCAACTTTTAGTAGATCAGTGTTTCAACTCATTGATTTTTCATATACTCTGCATCTGGAAAGAGTCAACTGCATCAATACTGTAAACCAAAACAAGAAGAGGAACCTAAATGCAGAGGAAAGATTTAAAATTATTGTATTCTTTTTAACCATTTAACCATGATTTTTGCATCAAAATACTGATCCCCCTTATCTGATATTCACAATTTTTAATCTGAAATATCTTTTGAACCTGTTTTCTATAACAACTCACTAAACAAATCAAAATTACATGTGCTGAAGTTTATGAAAATATGAAGACAACGTGAATGAGAAAGAGAGATGCAGAGAGGTACACACAAACATGGTGTCACTTCCCTCTTCTTTCAGTGTTACCACAGGCTTCTCACAATACAAATCTCCTTCTTACCCAATGGAGAAGAAAGTGGCCCAGACACAAATAGTTGTGCTACAACTGGTAAGGATACAACCTTGGTGCATCAGTTGCCTCATTAGCATACCACTGAAAATGGGAGTTTCTCAGATATACCATAATAGACTGAAATAATATAGGTATGTTATAAGTCATTGACACACATTTATCAAAAACAGTGCAAACTGTACTATGTGCAGTTTGCGTATAAAGTGTGCAGGGTGTGGATTCATGCATTGTGGTGCTTCATTAATCTGGCACTGCTCAGTGAGCGCAATTTTTTTTTTGGGAGCATTTTGGTCTATCGTTTCTATGGCAATATGTCTTTCAGAGTGCAATGCGTTTTTGATGCATCTCCATAGACTTGAATGGTGCAATTTTATGCATATGACTTGTAAAAGTAGAGCATGCTGAGATTTTAATGCACATTTTTTTAAAATGTGCGTGTAAAAAAATTAAAGTGCGACAAAACCAATTGAATACAATGGGTCAGAGTTCAATGCAAGTTCTGCACAGCAAATACACATGCAGGGTATGTTCATGAAAACTTGAAAGGGGCCTTAGGGAGAGGAATCTCCCATTTTCTTCTATATCTATATGCTATCCATGGAGTTATCATAGCGGTCTCCATTCTCTCCATTCTCAAGCTTATAGACAGCTAAAAATAGAAGAAGCAATAAACTGGCCATAATCCTAAAAGTTAGTATGCTAATAATCTTTCAGAAGTGCTCACTTTTAGGCTATATTCACACGAACGTATGGGGGACGTATATACGGCCGACGTATATACGGCCGATATACGTCCCCCATACACTCCTATGGGCGCACGGCACCCTACGGGAGCGTTCCGTACCCGGGAAAAAGATAGGACCTGTCCTATCTTTTCCCGTAATACGGCGCCGTGCGCCATAGGTTGCTATGGAGAGGGGCGGGGGTGAGCTGCGCTCACCTCCTCCTCCTCTCCCCGTACACTGCCGTTGCCCGCTACGGTACGGTACGGGCGGGCAACGGCAGTGTGAATATAGCCTTAACGTTCTTGAAGAAGTTGTCTCAACTTGATACGCCAGGGTTTTCTAGGCACACATTTGTCTGTGGTACATATTCTACATAATTGAACCTCAAGTAATTTACCTACAATATCACACACAGCTACTATTAAATACATGGTGCTGTTGTTATAGGACACCTGTCATCAGGTCTCTGCCACTAGTCCTGTCACTACTACCTGTTGGAGCAGCTCACAAGGATCCCATCCCAGCCTTTATCTAGTTATTTCATACATTATTCATTGTAAAATCATCTATTCTTTATTATGTAAATGAGGCTGGTCAAATGGTCAGAGGCAGTGATGTCACCCCTGTTACCCCTCCCCTCTCCGCCCCCTGCTCATGTCTGTGTGTAATGTATAGTAAAGGATGGCTAGTGTCTGTGCTGCATTTGCTGACATGCTGCATCCTCCTAATATACAGGTGAGAGACACAGACATCAGCTACACATGAATCTGACATGTTCTGCTGTAACATGGCTGCCTGGAGCTGCTGTGTCTCTCCTATATACACACACACATGCACACACAGGCTGCAGGGGGCGTGGCCACCAGCACCTGGAAGCACATCATTATACAGCCTCACATCATTACACAGGCTGTCAGTCATGCACTGGGGGTGTGGCTGTGCCTCCCACTCATGAATAGAGTGGACAGCTTGAATATGCTAATGCTTCATTGGACATTTCACAGGTCATTTGCATACAGCTTTAGGACCTCATTGCTTAGGTTTACAGGCATATAGAGGGACAATGAAGGGATAGAGGCAATGCTCTCTAATGGCAGTTTATGAAAATATATTTAGTTTAGGGGGTTATTTTGCATGACGGGTTCTCTTTAAGAAACAACAGCTCTATAACACAGCTGACAACCATCTCTAACTGCCAGGGTCGGTGCTGGCACTGATAGTAGCAGTTAACCTGTTAAATGCCATGATTAAATCTGACCACAGCACCTAACAGTGCTTCCGGTGGAAGCCACCATTTTGGAAGGCTGATTGGTGAACCTGTGACATCATTGGTGGGCGCCGATCAGTTGCCATGGCAGCCTACAGTCATAGGCCTGAATGGATACTAATCTCTAAAAGCCTGCCGATGTGTCATCAGACCTTCCAGGGTTAAAGTATCCTAGGAAGGCTGAAATAAAAGTAAAAAAAAAAAAATTAAAAGGGAAAAGTTTACATTACCCCCCCCCCTTTGCCTAGAACACATATAAAATAGACAGAACAGTTGTGAACACCATAATGAAAAATACAGCTCACATGTCCGAAGTGCCACTTTTTCCATACATAAATACTTGATTGATATACATTAAAACAGCAGCATGTTTGCAAAAAATGACAGCTTATATACACTCACCGGCCACTTTATTAGGTACACCATGCTAGTAACGGGTTGGACCCCCTTTTGCCTTCAGAACTGCCTCAATTCTTCCTGGCATAGATTCAACAAGGTGCTGGAAGCATTCCTCAGAGATTTTGGTCCATATTGACTTGATGGCATCACACAGTTGCCGCAGATTTGTCGGCTGCACATCCATGATGCGAATCTCCCGTTCCACCACATCCCAAAGATGCTCTATTGGATTGAGATTTGGTGACTGTGGAGGCCATTTGAGTACAGTGAACTCATTGTCATGTTCAAGAAACCAGTCTGAGATCATTCCAGCTTTATGACATGGCGCATTATCCTGCTGAAAGTAGCCATCAGATGTTGGGTACATTGTGGTCATAAAGGGATGGACATGGTCTGCAACAATACTCAGGTAGGCTGTGGCGTTGCAACGATGCTCATTTGGTACCAATGGCCCAAAGAGTGCCAAGAAAATATTCCCCACACCATGACACCACCACCACCAGCCTGAACCGTTGATAAAAGGCACGATGGATCCATGCTTTCATGTTGTTGACGCCAAATTCTGACCCTACCATCCGAATGTCGCAGCAGAAATCGAGACTCATCAGACCAGGCAATGTTTTTCCAATCTTCTACTGTCCAATTTGGATGAGCTTGTGCAAATTGTAGCCTCAGTTTCCTGTTCTTAGCTGAAAGGAGTGGCACCTGGTGTGGTCTTCTGCTGCTGTAGCCCATCTGCCTCAAAGTTCGACGTACTGTGCGTTCAGAGATGCTCTTCTGCCTACCTTGGTTGTAACGGGTGGCGATTTGAGTCACTGTTACCTTTCTATCAGCTCAATCCAGTCTGCCCATTCTCCTCTGACCTCTGGCATCAACAAGGCATTTCCGCCCACAGAACTGCCGCTCACTGGATGTTTTTTTCTTTTTTGGACCATTCTCTGTAAACCCTAGAGATGGTTGTGCGTGAAAATCCCAGTATATCAGCAGTTTTTGAAATACTCAGACCAGCCCTTCTGGCACCAACAACCATGCCACGTTCAAAGGCACTCAAATCACCTTTCTTCCCCATACTGATGCTCGGTTTGAACTGCAGGAGATTGTCTTGACCATGTCTACATGCCTAAATGCACTGAGTTGCCGCCATGTGATTGGCTGATTAGAAATTAAGTGTTAACGAGCAGTTGGACAGGTGTACCTAATAAAGTGGCCGGTGAGTGTAGGTCCATTTTTTGTACTAAATATTTAAATTATTTTAAATCTACGAAAAATGACATAACTTTGGTATCCCTGTGTGACCATACCGACCCAAAGAATATAGGGGAGGTGTCATTTTCAACACACAATGAAAGCCATAAAAATAGAGCCCACAAGAAAACTTGTTTTTTGTCAATTTCACCGCACTTGGAAATTTTTTCCAGCTTTCCAGTACATTGCATGGAATATTAAATAGTGTCACCAAAAAGTACAATTTGTCCCACAGAAAACAAGTCTTCACACATCTCTGTAAACAGAAAAATAAAAAGGTATAGTTTAAAAATCAGAATCGCAAAGTAGAAAAAGAGCTGAGTACTTAAAGGGTTAAGGAGATAAATAAATAAGGAACAAGTCCTGTTTAATATTAGCATATTAAATAAATCATGAGTTATGTTGTTCTTGCAAATGGAACACTCTATTCTACCAATATACTTAAAGGGATTTGCCACTTTACCTTTTCTATTATTTGTGTGTGTGTGTAAGTGATATTAGGATATTAGGTAATTTACCAATATACATCAAATAATGGTTCAAAAATGTCTTTTATCTCATCAGCTACTATTCATACCTCTCTTATGATGTCAACTCCCTCCCAGCATGGGAGAGGGAGGAATCTATAGCACCGGTTTGTGCATTTGTATTCTTTTTTTTTCACCACTATCCCGGCGTTGCAACATTAGAACACCAGAACACCATCGCTGGGATCATGCAGAAGATGGCTATAGGTAAATATGTGTAGTTTCATTTGACTACCAACTAGTGGTAGATTTCCTTAAAACTATTTTAAATGTTTTAAAATAAACATAGCTGAAAATTACCTAATTCTTATTCTGTATATTTGAGTGTAAAAAAAGTGGAATGTTTTTCTGTAAACAGAGATATCTATAACTTATGGTCACAAAGAGGTTCTCCTAGTTCTGGTCCCAGCAGGCAGTTTAATAACATCTTAAGCTAAACAGGCTCTAGTTTAGAAATGAAAAGGATTAGGTAAATCATACAAGTAACATTCCCCTAGGAATGGGATCTAACCAATGTCTATGTACTCTGATCATGCTCTTTTCACTGAAAATTTACCTCAGAATATTGCGTTGCTTTTTTTCCATTTTTTTTTACAGTGATGAAAAGATGGCATCCTATTATATGGGACAATGAAACTTTTTTTTTAATTCTCGAGTACCACTATGCTTAACCTTGCCTACAAAGTTCCCCTTGTCCAGATGATATATGAGGAGTATAATGTGCACATTCCCTTTGTCATTAATGTTTTGTTTCAACACATTGCATTGTAAAGTAGGGAGGATCCACTAAATTTGTTCTGGACATAAAACTATGCCATTTTTAATGTCAATTATTTATTTTTCTTCTCCCTGCATTGGCATTTGTACAGTAAAAAGTAAGTTTTCTGGCTTTGTACATGCTAGTTACTCAAGGACAAGCAACCACCCTGGGGAGAACAAAATGAATATAAATGAATACTTCTAGCTTGAGAGCTATAGTAATACCAATACAATTAACTCTCACAATGGGGCAGATTTACTTACCCGGTCCATTCGCGATCCAGCGGCGCGTTCTCTGCGGTGGATTCGGGTCTGGCCAGGATTCACTAAGGTAGTTCCTCCAACGTCCGAAGTTCCCCGAGGCCCGCCGGCATGCCCTGAAGTTCCCCGGCCTATTCCTAGTGAAGGTAAGCGCGAGGCGCGCGCCACTTTTTTTTTTATGCTGCGTTTTTTCCGAATGCATCGGGTTCTCGTTCGGCCATGCCCCCCGATTTCCGTCGCGTGCATGCCAGCGCCGATGCGCCACAATCCGATCGCGTGTGCCAAAATCCAGTACAATTCAGGGAAATTGGAAATATTCGGGTTACACGTCGGGAAAACGCAAATCGGGCCCTAAGTAAATGACCCCCAATATGTTCATAGTTGTCAATTTTAGCCAACAGATGGTTTACAGATGTTTTCTAGACATGGATTTAGAGAAGCTGTCAGGATCAGGGGTAGTGGACCGATTGTACCACCGCAAGCAATGACATAAGGCGACACCTTGGAGCAGCGTTTCCGTTTTTCACCAAAGCCAGCCACAAAGCGGGTTGGACTTGCAGTGGCTAGATACCACCAGGTTGCTCCACTGGTCGCTCCACCTTGCTCACAGTGGCGACCAAGGCAGGGTACAGAATCATAAGGCTGAGACGGAACCATGGGCAGGCTGGAAGTCAGGACAGGCGGCACAGGATTGGAGTCAGAAAACAGGCAGAAGGTCAGGGCTGGAGGCAGAGAATTGGAGTCAGGAACAGGAATCGAGGTCACAACAGGAAACAACAGTAAATGCAGGAATAACGGGTAGGAAGCTTCTCAAAGACACAAGGCTCAAAGATCCAACAGGGGATGCAGGAAGGGGCCGGGAATTTAACAGGGAAGGTGGCCGACCAGCGCCAATCATTGGCCCTTTAAATCTTAGAAAGCCGGTGCGCCCTAGAAGGCGGGGACATGCACACCGGAATGGGGAACCCCCGCTGGAACGAGGGAAGGTAAGAGCTGCCATGGGGCTTTGAAGGCATGGGGAGGTACACGGGTGCATCTGCGACCCAGAACAGGAGTAGTAGGAGTACCCGTGACTGGAGCACATTGAAAGTCAAGATCAAATAAACCTAAGGTTGTTGGAAGGAGCTTGGCACGAGGCAAGCTTTTGTTTTTGGGTTCCTAACCTATGACCCATATGTTAGGTGTGCACTATATTTTTTACTGGATATTTAGCATATTGTAACTGTATATACTGTTGGGATTGTTATAGTAGGAAAACATTTATTGTAATTACTATATCATGTGATTCGGTATAGTGACATTTAACCTATTATGGATGATGCACTGGATGGTGGGCCTGTATCAGTTTTAATACTTACCAACTATGCAGTTTGTAACATAAGAATATTTGAGTCCCATCCCAAACTGCCGCTGACTGTCCTATTGTGGCCCCTTTGGGGCTGAGATTTCAGGGCCCCTTTCAAACCAGGACACACTCAAATTTGCCAAGGCCATCTCTTAAAATAAAGCACTCTTCCAACTAATTCTGCACAGTTGGCAAGCATGCAGTGAGTAGAACACACATTAGTTAAGAGTCAAGAAAGCACTCATAGGGGCAGCATGCTAGAAATGGTTATTCAAAAAATACTGGTAAAAGAGAGGCTCACCAGATGGGGTTTTGCTTGTCCTAGTGTCAACAGTGTTAACAGTGTCCTCAAGTCTAGGCTGCCACACTGGCCCCCTGCATGCCGGGTGATTGCCATGGAGGCCAGATGAAGGCTTCCACATCTGCCATGTACAGTGGCCTATTAGGCCCAGTCCAAGACTGTAAATACAGGTTTTTTTTAAAATACATTTTAAAAAATGTATAAAAGCACACCGCAAAAACAACCATTCACAAATAAAATAAAATAAAATTGGTATTGTCACATCCATAGTGAAGATAACATGAAGTGAAGAGTATAAAAAAATAAAAACATTTTTAGCATAATAATGGACCCATTGGAAAATACAAATCGTACCTCAAAAACTAAGTTCTCATATGCCCATGCCAGACAAAAAATATAAAAGTTATGTCTTGGAATTTAGGCAGGAAAATTTAAAAAAGAAAGTGCTGTGTCCTGGAGGCCATTTTAGGCCGTGTCCTTACAGTGTTCATGGTGCAAATAACATTATTTTCTCGTCAGTTTTAGTACAATTCTTGGGAGACCAAATTTTATAGTTCTTATTAAAATATTTTTGCACAATGAAAAACATTTTATTCAAAATAATTACATAATATTCTGTTGATGGAGCTGATAGTATGGCCATGGTTTTTAAGAACAACATTTGAAAATACCAAACATGTCATGATATAGCTCGTAAAATACACTGCAACACTTTTTCAGGCACCTGCCAGTCCTGCAGTAGAGATGGAACCCCAGTAACTAGACCCCAGTGGATATAGGTGCGAACTTAGAATTGGGGCCCCCATACACCTAAACCCTGACTGCTGGCTCCATCCCAAACTTTATTCTTCAGAATACGCATGTACACTCCACAGACATTAGCACACATACACCATAAATGGATAACACACATATATAAACACAGCACCAAATATACTCTACACAGACTAATAACAGTACACGCTACACATACAAATACACCCACCATATTTAAAAAACAGTGAAATACAGTTGCATATAAATATGTATCCTCACACCAATACCCAGATACCTGTACAATACTAATAATATTGCAGTACACCACATACATAAAGATATACCAGCAGGGAATATACTGCCAAAAATGTATTGCAGACCAGGTCTGCCATAAGAGAGATATACACATCAATTACTATATAACTCAGCTGTAGCACCAACCACCTACCTCAGATCTGTCCTGATCTTCATCCTGGTGGCTCCTTGCAGATGACAATTCTTCTCCATGAGTTACAGAACATTGATAACTTCTCCCATGCAGGACTTATTGCTACATAATTCGGCACACAACATCTTCATCTCTGTGCAGCACATCTGGGTCCCTAAAAACTACACAGTCACTTACAGTTTAATGTCACATGGATAAAAACTATCCCGCCCCCCCCCCCCTTATAATATACTGTGTCCAGCAGTTTCCACCCTTCTCCCTCATAATATACTGTCGAGGAATCAGGAGTTTGCACTGTCCCCACTCCCCCCAATAATATACTGTCCAGGAGTAGGAGTCGTCTTCCCTGATCCAGAGCTCCACCGCGACTTCTAATCTTCACAGAAGCAACAAGGCATGTCCCCACACTCAGCCAGCCTGCGCACAGTGTATGACAGGGAGGTGTGATGAACTCATCACTGCCATGTCACGCTATACAGTGGACAAAGGCAGCCAGAGAGCGGCGAGCCTGCCTGTGTCGCTGAATCAATGCTATGTGTGTCTTAATGACAGATTCGGGCCCCACCAGGACTGGGCCCGGTCGCGGTTGAACAAGCTGCAACTGTGATCGTTATGCCACTGCCCACAATTATACATGCCTCTGTCTCTAAATAATTGTAAACGACAAAGGCGTTAATATCAGAAAATGGCAATCCCAGAATGACCCAGAATCCACTGCTTTTGTATGTCCTCTGTTGGAACGATACTGCAAATAAGTAGAAGAAACAGCAACAGCATATGACTTGTGAACTTTATGATCAAATTTAAGAAATGAATAATGGAAGGCTAAAGACAGGAAACTCAAAGCAGGGGTAAAAACATTTTATTGAAATTGTGCAGCTTGTATAAATGTATTGTGAGATCAAATACCTGGAAAATTATTGGTTTGATGCCGTTTTTATGAAAAAGATGCATCGTATTACAACTTGCCTCTATAGAAAACTTTAGAAGTGAAACTTAAGGTTGAGCTTTGTCTGATCTGTCATGCAATTTTAAAATGAAAGCTCAAAGCACAAAAGGCTTTTTTTGGAGTCTTGAAGAATGGCACTCCATACACTACACATAGGTTAGAAGGTGATGTCTTTATTTTTTTTTTGTGACATGTTTTGATCCTGTACTAGGATCTTCTTCAGGCATTAAAAACATACATAGGGGCACATTTACTTACCCGGCCCATTCGTGATCCAGCGGCGCATTCTCTGCACAGGATTCGGGTCCGGCCGGGATTTATGAAGGTAGTTCCTCCGCCGTCCACCAGGTGGCGCTGCTGCGCTGAAAATTATCTCAACGCGCCGGAATGCACCACCTCGGACCAGGTGAAGGTAAGCGCTTCCCGAGCGACACTTTTTCGGTTTTTAAATGCGGCGGTTTTTCTGAATACGTCGGGTTTTCGTTCGGCCACGCCCCCCGATTTCCGTCGCGCGCATGCCGGCGCCGATGCGCCACAATCCGATCGCGTGCGCCAAAATCCCGGGGCAATTCAGGTACAATCGGCGCAAATCGGAAATATTCGGGTAACACGTCGGGAAAACGCGAATCGGGCCCTTAGTAAATGACCCCCATAATCTTACACTCTAAAAGCACATTTATATACACATTGTGAGACACTGAAGGGGTTAACTGTGGATGGGCGGTATGTTTCCCCTAGGTTTTGCTATTATGCAAGGCCTTAGTGCTGAGGTTTGTGTCCAGCACCTTGGACACAGGTGGTGGGAACAGCCCAATCAGCCTAATAAAACCGCTCAGCAGAGCTGGAAGTGTTGTCTCTCTGGAAGGAGGCTGGAGAGCACACAGCCCTGACCTCTGTGCCTGGAGCAGCAAAAGTGTTTTTGTTAGTGGTGAGTCAGAGAACCATTGTTTAGTTAGCACCCTGACGGGTAGGATATTATTTTGTTTTGATGCCTGAATGTTAAGGCTGTTTTATTTTGTTCCTGCTGAAATAAACACAGGCTAGACCTGTTTTGGACTGTACTTTGGTGTCACTGTCGTGAACTGCATCACAGCACCCCGCTACCACGGTCTCTACTGGGCCAAATCTCCCACATATGGTGCTTCGGATTGCGGGCAGTTCAAAAGACACACACCTGAAAGGCTCGCTACATCCTGCAACAGTGCATGGCCTGGGTGAAAGCAGCAGGCAAATTGCAGGATACAGCCAAGATGGAGGACTTTATTAAATACCTGCAAGAGGAGGCCAGAGCTAATCGGCAGCAGCAGCAGGCCATGCTCCAGCAGCAGGAGGAGAGGTCCCGCCAGCAGCAGGAGGAGAGGTCCCGCCAGCAGCAAGCCATGTTTCAGCAACAGAAGGAGAGGTTCCGCCAGCAGCAGGAAGAGTCCCGGGCTGATCGGCAGCTGCAGCAAGCCATGCTCCAGCAACAGCGGGAAGAGTCCCGAGCCATGTTCCAGCTGATGATGGAAAAGTTTTCTGGCGTTATGGCAGCACCGCAAGCGACGACTACTGAGGGGTCCCATACTGGTTTGCAAGGGTACCCGGTTGTCCAGCATTCCGCATGGGCTGCAGTACAAAAGGCTTTACAAAAGATGACGACGACCGACGACGTGGAGGCGTATCTCACTGTGTTCGAGCGAGTAGCTGAGCGAGAGGAGTTACCATCTGAGCAGTGGGCAGATGTCCTGGCACCGTTCCTGACAGGCGAGTCGCAGAAGGCTTACTACGACCTGAGTGAAACGGAGGCCCGTGAGTACCCCCAGCTAAAGGCGGAGATTCTGGCTCATCTTGGGGTCACCGTTCAAGTTCGCTCCAGCCGGGTCCACCAGTGGGCTTTCTCAGAAAAACTACCCCCACGCTCCCAAATGCATGACCTGATCCATCTGGTCCGTAAGTGGTTACAACCAGAGGACTGCACCCCAGCACAGATGGTAGAGAGAGTGGTTCTCGACAAGTTCACCCGTTCTCTGCCCTCTCGGCTCCATCGGTGGGTTGGACAAGCCGGACCCACAAAAGCTGAGGAGCTCGTGTCCCTAGTAGAGAGGTATCGGGCTACGGAGGACCTTCTACTTACCTCTCCCACACGAAGCAGTGCCAGTGACAGGGCCACCAAACCAGCTGGTAAGACTGCTACTGCGGAAAAAGGGAGACATGTCAGGTTGGGAGGGGGTTCATTGGGGGGCGTGGATACCCAGAAACCCAGTGAGGCTCGTGACAGAGGTCATGGCCGTATCCAGTGCTGGCGGTGCCATGAAATGGGCCATATTGCTGCCAACTGTCCACTGTCAGTGGAGCCAATGGACTGCAACCAGACCCGGCGAGTGTCACTGTTTGCCCGGCCGGTTCTGGCGGCCGAGTCAGTCACGGATGCAGAACCCCAAGTGTGCATGGTCACCATCGGTGGTCACACAGTGGAAGCCTTGCTAGACTCAGGGAGTCTGGTCACCCTGGTGCGGGGAACTTTGATCCTGGACTATACAGTGGGCGGAGAGTGGGAGTGTTGTGTATACATGGGGACACTCGCGAATATCCCACTGCTGTCATCAATCTACATACCCCTTGTGGTACTATTGCACATGAAGTGGGGGTGGTAGGGACCCTGTTTCATGAGGCTATTATCGGCATAGACTTACCGGTGTTTTGGGACCTCTGGAGACGAAGACCCACCTCAGGTGCTGTTGCAGATAATGGACATCAGGTATGTCCGGCCTTGCCCCCTGAACCCTTTGAGGCCGATGTACCCACACCAGCAGTAGGGGTGACCCCATGTGATGAATTCTCTCCCACGAGGAGGTGGCCGACATGCCGGACCTTGAGATTTCCCGTGAAAATTTTGGGGCTGCACAGCTACAGGACCCTACCTTGTTTAAAGCACGGGAGAATGTTAAGGTGATAAATGGGGTACTCCAAATACCAGGGGCTGACAAAATATACCCCCGAATGGTGATTGTTGGAGAACTGTTGTACAGGGTCGACCAGATACGGGGTGAGGAGGTTGAGCAACTTGTAGTACCCCAATCTCACCGTAGGCTGGTGCTAGAGTTGGCACACAAACATGTGCTGGGAGGGCACTTAGGTGCTGAGAAGACCCGAGAGAGGATCCTGCAGCAATTTTTCTGGCCCGGGGTGTGGGAGGAGGTAAACCGGTATTATAGCTCCTGCCCTGAGTGTCAACTTACTACCCCGGTCTCCCACTTCAGGAGTCCTTTGGTCCCGCTACCAATCATAGAGGTGCCATTTGAAAGGATTGCAATGGATCTGGTTGGCCCCATAGTCAAATCCTCAAGGGGGCACCAATACATCCTAGTTATCCTGGACTACGCTACGCGGTATCCCGAGGCGATTCCATTAAGGAACACCTCCTCCAAAAATATTGCTAGGGAGCTGTTCCAGGTGTTCTCACGCACAGGCCTCCCCAAGGAAATCTTGACTGACCAGGGTACCCCATTCATGTCTAGGGTAATGAAGGAGATGTGTAAGTTACTGCAGGTTAAACAGCTCCACACCTCTGTGTATCATCCTCAGACAGATGGCCTGGTCGAGAGGTTTAATAAGACCTTGAAGGGGATGCTAAAGAGGGTGGTCAGCAAAGATGGGAAGGACTGGGATTGTTTGTTGCCCTATTTGATGTTTGCCATACGTGAAGTTCCCCAGTCCTCCACGGGTTTCTCACCCTTTGAGCTGTTATATGGCCGTTCCCCACGTGGGCTTTTGGATGTAGCCAAGGAGACCTGGGAACAGGAGAGGACCCCCCACCGTAGTGTGATAGAACACGTCTCCCTTATGCAGGACCGCATAGCGGCGGTAATGCCCCTTGTAAAGGAGCACATGACAAGGGCACAAGAGGCCCAGTCTAGGGTCTACAATAGGTCAGCCAGACTCAGGCCAGACTTTAACCCAGGTGACAGAGTGCTAGTTCTGGTGCCCACCGTTGAGAGCAAGTTCTTGGCAAAATGGCAAGGACCATATGAGGTCATGGAGAAAGTGGGGGAGGTAACCTACAAGGTATCTCAGTCGGGGAGGAGGAAACCCGAACAGATATACCACGTGAACATCCTAAAGCCATGGAGGGAAAGTCCCTGATGGCCGTGGGAGTAGAAAAAGCGTCTGTCCCCAAGAAGGGGACACCGGAGGTAGGTGTACCCGATGCCAAGGTGCCTGAAGTACGGATCTCGGAGTCCCTCTCCAGGGCCCAGATTCAGGAAGCGAAGGAGTTTGTGCTCCGAAATGTGGATGTGTTCTCTAAGTTACCGGGACGTACTTCAGTCATCAAGCGTGACATCATAACCGAACCCCACATCCGGGTACACCAAAAACCCTACCGGGTCCCCGAAGTGCGCCGGCTTGCCATATCCGAAGAAGTCAGGCAGATGTTAGACCTGGGGGTTATCGAGGAGTCTAAAAGTGACTGGTCGAGTCCTATTGTGTTGATTCCCAAACCTGATGGTTCCCTACGGTTCTGCAATGATTTTAGGAAGTTGAACGAGGTGTCCAAATTTGATTCTTACCCCATGCCCAGGGTTGACGAGTTGATAGAACAACTTGGACAGGCTAGGTTCTTCTCCACCCTTGACCTGACGAAAGGGTATTGGCAGGTACCCCTTACTGACAGGGCCAAAGAGAAGACCGCTTTTGTTACTCCTGATGGGCTTTTTCAGTACGTGGTACTCCCCTTTGGGCTACATGGGGCTCCCGCCACATTCCAGAGGTTAATGGATCTCGTGCTAAAACCTCACCGGAGATATGCCTCGGCCTACCTGGATGACATCATAGTTTATAGTACCGATTGGGAGAGTCACTTGGCCAAGGTGCAAGCAGTGGTAGACTCCCTGAGGGCAGCAGGGTTGACAGCGAACCCCCAAAAATGTGCACTGGGTCTGGAAGAGGCCTGTTACCTGGGGTACCGTATTGGGCGAGGTGTCATCAAACCCCAAGTAAATAAAGTAGAGGCAATCCAGCAGTGGCCACGACCTATGAGCAAGAAGCAAGTGAGGGCTTTCCTAGGCATAGTGGGCTATTATCGCCGATTTATCCCCGATTTTGCTACCATAGCAGCACCCCTGACTGACCTGACCAAGGGTAGCAGGGCGGTGATGGTAAAGTGGAGTGAAGAGGCTGAGGGGGCGTTTCAGCGACTTAAGACGGTTTTGTGCGAGGGACCGGTACTGATCACCCCTAACTTCACCAAGACCTTTATTGTGCAGACTGACGCTTCTGACGTGGGCTTAGGGGCTGTCCTGTCCCAAGTAGTGGAGGGTGAGGAACATCCTGTGACATTCCTGAGCCGCAAGCTCACACCTCCTGAAAAGAACTATAGCATAGTTGAGAGGGAGTGTTTGGCGATAAAATGGGCTCTGGAATCCCTGAGGTATTACTTGGTAGGGCGACAGTTTACACTAGTGACCGATCACTCTCCCCTCACCTGGATGAGTCAGGCCAAAGAGAGGAACGCCAGGGTCACAAGGTGGTTCCTAATGTTGCAGAATTTCAAATTCACGGTGGAACATCGAGCAGGAAAGCTGCATGGGAATGCCGATGCCCTGTCTCGTACCCACTGTCTGATGGCCAAAAGTGTTCACCCCCACAGGGTCAAACAGAGGGGGAGGGTATGTGAGACACTGAAGGGGTTAACTGTGGATGGGCGGTATGTTTCCCCTAGGTTTTGCTATTATTCAAGGCCTTAGTGCTGAGGTTTGTGTCCAGCACCTTGGACACAGGTGGTGGGAACAGCCCAATCAGCCTAATAAAATCGCTCAGCAGAGCTGGAAGTGTTGTCTCTCTGGAAGGAGGCTGGAAAGCACGCAGCCTTGACCTCTGTGCCTGGAGCAGCAAAAGTGTTTTTGTTAGTGGTGAGTCAGAGAACCATTGTTTAGTTAGCACCCTGACGGGTAGGATATTATTTTGTTTTGATGCCTGAATGTTAAGGCTGTTTTATTTTGTTCCTGCTGAAATAAACACAGGCTAGACCTGTTTTGGACTGTACTTTGGTGTCACTGTCGTGAACTGCATCACAGCACCCGGCTACCACGGTCTCTACTGGGCCAAATCTCCCACAACATCTAAAAGGAAATATGGTACATCAACTTGATTGACCGAAAAACCCAGCAGTTTCTGAATAATTCTGAATAATGAAAGCTCAAATATGTTTCCTTATTTATTTTTATTAGTTATTTTTTCAAAGAGGTTACAACAAACAATACATATATATATATTGGATGTTACAGGGCTTTATACCATGTATTTATACATGCTGGGACTTATAGATTATTAATAAAAAGACAGAATAAAATGGCATTACCTACTGACATTTTTCTCTTTTCCTTTTTTTATTTATGTAATGCATTTACCATTAGTTCTTAGTTTATATCCTAACTATTCTGATTTAACTGCCCATATAAACTATCAATATGAAACCAAAAGTTACCAAAGACTAAAGATCAAGGAGTCTGCAAAATCATTTGATATCCAAACCATTTTGAAAGACGGTTCCACGCAATGTCCATATTTATCAAAAGTAGTTGAAACTGCACTATGTGCAGTTTTCCAGTAGAGAATGCAGTATGTGACAGGTTCATGAAATGTGTTGCACGGTCTTCATGAATCTGGCACAGGCACACACAGGCCGCAGCTTCCCCGTACCCGGGGGCTCTCCACACACTGCTGCCAGGGAGCCAGGTAATGTGAAATAAACTTAAGCTACTGAAATGATTAAGAATGCTGACAAAAGCATTTTTAAAATGAGCATAGCATGGGCTATTGGAACCTGTCACCAATTAAAAATGACATTCCTTGTGACAGGTTCGCTTTAAATTAGAACATATGGAAGGCATTTCCAATGTATACTTTATAATATAAAGATATTAAACAAATATCAGGTTGCACAGAGGCAAACATTAAACATAGGCTTGAACAGGCATATGACAAGGTAACTTTTGCAGAAGATGACTTTTTTGTTGAAAAATGTTATTGCACATACCCCTGTCACTTTTGCTGAAGGTGACTAATACAAATGTGCAGAAAAGCATAAAGGACCTGATCTCTAGCATGTCATTTTGATTTATGAATTATTACCTTCTGCAGTTATTGGAAGTGTCCATCTCTGCGCTCACTGCAGGTAATCAGTTCAGGAGCAAAGGGTGGCATCATTTTCAAGTTAGAATTATTGCTGCTATTCGGAAAATGATAAATTTGTCAGCAGAGATAAAATAATTAGATTCCACTGATAGCAGCCAGCGTCACTCAGAACAAGAACTCTTACTGTTCAGTAGCTGTGATGGATGTTTGTCTTTACCCATTCGCACACTGACAGAATGAATTAAATGGATTATGCAGATTTAGACATTTTCAGTGTACTCATATGTCAGTATTTAAATCCTGGAAGGGGATACAAAAGAGGATTTTTTAAGGTGCATTACAAGACAAATGGATTAAGCAAACAGTTGTGTGTGGAGCTAAAGTAACAGGCTAGATAGAGAAAAAGAAATACAGAGGATGTTTTAATGTATAATATAATAACATTCACTGGCTGTCAAATTAAACATTCTACATTCATTTGAATAAATAGTCTAATGTTTAGATTAAAGAACATTCACCTGGTGTCTAATAAAACAAAGTTTGTATGTTACATATCACTAGTAATGAGTGGGGTGGTCGAAATCCGGGTTTCAGGATTCAGACTTTACCCACAACACAAACCTCATTGAAGTAAATGATTACCAGAATTTTGAACCAATTTTAACCCAACAATGGTTATAAAATGGAGGTAGTGACGGGTAGAAGGCTGAAAAATGGTGGTAATAACAGTGCAGTTTCCCTAACAAAAAAAGAAATAATTTAAAAAGTAATTAAAAAAAAAAAGAAATACAGTTACTGTTACTTCTCTATTGCACAGTATGAGTATAAAAATATTCTTAGGCTGCCCTGACTGACCCTATCTCCAGCCGCATCCTTTCCCTAGCTCTGTCCTGACAATATGAGGATGAAGATGTAATAAGTAGGTAATACCATATGAAGATATAGGTGAAATAAGTCACTGGCCCTGTATCATTTCAACATATCAGTATACACATGCAGTTCTTCAGACTGCCCTGAAAAGGTGAATATTAATTATCCCTGACTGACCTTATCTCTAGAATCATCCCCTAGCCCTATCCAGACCATATGATGATATAGATGTAATTAGTACTGTCACTGGCACTGCACCCCAGGAATAAACGGATGCAGTGAAGATTGACAATGCAATTAAATACAAGGATGCAGTTAAAAGTTTGATGCAAATAGTACTAAGAATGGCCCTTTAAGATATTGATGTATGACGCTGGAACTGCAAATAGTACTAACAGTGGTTCTTTAACATAATAACTGCAAATAATACTAACACTGGCCCTGCACTATAGCAGCCTATGAGAAGCAAGATGCAGTTTGTTAGAGTACCCTAAAAAGGACAATTATTTCAGATTTTCATCTGTCCCCAAACACAGCATTCTCCTCTCCATACCTAAATGCCCGGAAAAGGGCAATTGTTAATTTTAAACCACATAAGTTGTTATAAGCAATCCAGGTCCATTCTTCACTACTGATCCCGTTTCCTCAGAAAATTCTGGTAAATAATATCTTTTGGAATATTAATTATAAATACAATTTGAAGTTTATAAAGAAAAGAAACTTCATCCAAAATATAATTTATTATCTCAACCTCTCAATTTATTCTCACCTCTCAACTCAATCTTAATTATATCTTTTCATGATATGCTGGAGCTGAAATTGCAGTTATGCTACTTATCAGTGGAGACATTGACAAGCTTGGCTATTTGAATATAGAGTTGATCTTCAGGCTCCATATCTCACAATCCAATACAGCTTTAAACATGAGCCTAAATTGATTTTAAAAAGAAAAGAAGTTTACCACAGTCATAGTACCTGGATGTTGGTGCCCCTGGTTCATAATGCTCGATTTTGATGGTAGATTTCCTTTAAGATGAGCATAATAAGTGGAGCACTAAAATTGAGAAGTTGGGGACCCCTTAACCTATAAGGTAGTAGGGGGGAGAGGCATTATACTCAAAGAGGGCTTCTGGTCTGCATACATTGGCACCTCCAGAGAGGCTTAACTAGGAGCAGAACTGCAATACCCTACCGTGGTTTCTATACAGTAGATTAGGCCACCTGCTTTCTTTAACTGTAAAGATTTGGGTGCCCACAGATTGCCAGCATATCACTTTGAAGGAAGGGTTAGTCGTTGGGTCAATAACTTATAAGAGGACAAGAGTTCAATAAGCGGGCCCTGTTACTTATGAACAGATTCTTCAGTAATTAACCTGCAGTGATTAGCAGTGTTCCTCTCCAATCACCTGTTATAAACTCCTCATGGTAAATACTCTGTGCTTGCTATAGACCAGTTTGTTGTTAGCTCCTGGTTTCTAGGTGTTGTTTTCCCTGATCTTGGTATTGTGACCTTCTGACTGTATTTTGACTTATGCAGTGCGTTTGTTGTGACCTGGCTTCTGTGTTTGTTTTGTCTTAGTCTCCATGTTTTGCACTTTGGTGCAGGAAGGGAACATAATCTCGTTGTCCCTTACCATTTAGGATAAGTTGAAGCAAGTAGGCAGGGACAGCTGGAAAGGGGAGTAGTCTTAGGGCCTACCAAGTTTCCCCTCTTGAAACAAATTGCAGAATCGAATCCTCTGCATATAGAGTACTCAAGTTTGAACTTGCATGATGCAAAGAACCTTCAATGCCCAAAGTTGAAAAGGCAACAGACTCCCAGCCAACGACCATCCACTTCTGATAAAAAGGGAGTACCAGGTAGCAAGCATAGGTTAATCCAAACCTTCATGGCTATGGAAGCCCAAACCACATCATGCCATGCAAGCCATGATGAACCCCCACTAACTACCCACTAAGCTTATTTACCAGAATGGTATTTTGGTATAGAGGCTGTTGCAAAGAATACTTGCTAAAACTGTGAAACATTGTGCCTGATAACCAAATGTTTCCTCCGAAAGATCTCTTTGTGTCAACTGTCAATAAACTGACCATTTATCACCAAATGTATTTTGTGCAGTTTTTTTTCATGAACCCCAGCGGCAACAGATGTTCCCAAGGGGAACTCTCATAGTAATATGAACACCCCTCCCCCCCCCCCAAAAAAAACCCATAAACATTCAAAACTATCATAAAATGTTATAACCTGCCAAAAATTAGGATTTTCATCTATCTCACATCACAAAAATTGTTGAGAAAAAAATGGTCAAAAAGCTAAAACTATTCCAAAAGGGTACAGGTTCATTTCACAAAAATACCAGCTCAACCAGCTCTATTAACAGGAAAAATATTGGTATGCCAATATTTGGTAAAAAGGCCAAACATGCAAAAACAAGTGATTTTTTTTCTCAGCATGAACCCCGGGAACCCAGGTGTAGTGAAGAAATATATTGCGCGGCTAATGTGATTGTGTTTTAACTAGTAGTGTTGTCACACCAAGAAGTTAAGTTAAATAGCTAGATTCACAATACTTTAATGTAGACTAGTCAGAGCTCTTGTTACATGTTAGACAGCAAAACAGTCACACGTGCTCCTGCGACCCACGACCCGGGTCGCAGGCACACCTGTGCTCCTATATGTACTCCCGCCTCTGTGCATACCTCTCCTCGTTCCAACACTGCCTCCTAGGGCAGGCACGGGCTTCGAGAAGTTTCAAAGGGTCGGCGTGCCAATAATTGTCACTGGCCTGCTGCCAATTCTGATAAATTCTCAGCCCCTTCCCGTCTTCCCTGACGGATCTTTGTGCCTCCTTGCCATTGAGAACACTTGCTCCTATGTCCACTGCGTTTATAGTGATTTCCTGTTGTGACCTCGATTCCGTTCCTGACTCCGATGTGGTGCTGCCTGTCTTGACCTCCTGCCTGTCCCCGACCACGAGTTTGCCTGTGGAACGACCTGGTGGTACCGAGGCACAGCAAGTCCAACCCACTTTGCAGCGGGCTCTGGTGAAAACCAGGTGCCACTTAGACTCCGGCCCCAGCTACATTCAAAGTATAGGACTCTATCTACTGAATATAATACAGGCTCCATAATTATTATTTAGCCTTACAAACTGACCAGCCCTTTTCTACCATAAACCTGCCATAGAAAATTGCCTACACTGTCAATTGACATGACCCTCTGATAAGAGCCATTATCAGTCAAAGGGTCATTATTCACTGTATACAGCACAGATTTGAAACTTTAGCTACAAATAGTGAGAATAATACTAAGAACAGTAACAATACTATTTTTACAATTCATAAATAAAAGTTGTTTTTTATGTTATGCTTTATTTATTGTTTATGTCCAGATATGGGCTCCTACCAACGGTAGTGTTTTTGTATGCCAAAGGTCCAATTTACTAACTCTTTATAAAGCATGACATACCCAAACATTATTTTTGTCTGTAGCCTTGGCTTTAAGAAGCAAAATAAATGAAATATATTATAATATTCTTATAAATATTAAAAATTAGCAAATGTACCAGTCCTAAAAAATTATAAAATGTTTCTGTATTAGGTGATCATAAGGTCTATAACTATTGAAGCCGATGGGTTAATAATTACAGTATTCTCCTTATACAGTAAATTTAGTTGATCATCCTGAATATTTTATGTCGATCACTGATACCAAACATTTCAGCTACCACCTTTAATGTTGCATTAGTCCAGACACATGTTGACATTAAACAGCTAATATATTTAGCAAGCGCTTGCACTAAATGTTCTAATTAATCTACAGAGAGTTCTCTTGGATGATATGCCAAAAGCAATAAGAGCAAGATGGTAAACAGTATACAGAAACTAAACACAAATGATTAGTGTTCACATCTTTTTATACATGTTTATTTACAAAATCTGCATATTTTAGTAAAATAATTATCACTTTATTAAACATACGTCAGATGCTACTATTAAACTCCATACAATATTTACAGAATGTACACACACGGTATATTTCCATCAGCTTAACAACTGTAGACTTCACCTCTTTGCTGGACTCATCCACAGATCGTGCAATACAAATACTAATAATAACAACAAAAATAATGCTAACAAGAATAAAAAGATGTGCATGTTTACCCAGTGAAAATTCTGAATCTAGAAAGTCCACTAATAGAGGTCCACTCCCCACTCAGTCCACTCTCACACCTCAGCATGTATCTGGTGTGCTGCATGGACTAAACCAATGATGGATTTTGTTGTAAATAAAATGGTTAAACAGAATGTTTTGGGTAGTTTGGTTCTGGACCTCCCGAAGTGTATTTACAGTGCAGACAGTTTTATTCCCTGAATCCTGCACCAGATCAAGGCCCCCATAGTGGCCGTGTGAATGAGCCCTTATGTTTGTTTTGTGTTGCGGTCTAGGGTGTTTTATGTGTTAAAATGCGATGACGCTCTGATTTCCCTTTGGAGATAAACATGGTTTATCTTATAATATCCTTTATTTAGCATTACCTCCTTTAGGTTAAAATTGCTTCTTGATCTATATTAAAAAATAATCCCTCCCCTGTTATTTGCAAATGGCCTGAAAAAACACTTTTTGCATGGGAAGAGTCAGACTAAGAGGCTGCACAGGGAGCATCCCACCAATTGATAGGACTGTCCCAGTAAATCTAGGATGGTTGGGAGATACACATTATACAAGGTGGGGGCCACAATAAAGAGAGTATTATATAGGTTGTGGCTATATAAAAATGTTAAAAATAGTTTTTATAAAAATGCACCTCTGTTTGTTTACTAAGTTGGGAGTTATGCACTGAGTAGAGAAGTAGGTACTATTTACTTATCTTCTCTGGCGCTCCCGCTGTCCCATGCAGCTGCCAGTTGGTTTGTTTATAGAGGTGCTTCCATCCAACTATTTCTAATCGCTGGATACAGCATTGAATATAAAGCTGTATCCGGTACTCGGAAGTGAACGGGAGGGCGTGCCTGCCTCTGTAAACAAGCAGAGGCAGTACACCAATGGACAGCTGAGCAGAACAACGGGAGCACCAAAGAGTGTAAGCATAATTTTTTTTCATAGCCCATCTGGCCGGATTTTTTTTTTTTTTTTAACCCGGACAATCCCTTTAAATACATATTTTTGTACATTCAACACTATCTTCTGAATTAAACAGATGATCATCAGATACTTTAAAAATTAATAAGAACAAGTATTTGTGGATCATAGTGAGGTAATTCAAAACTCTGTGTTAAGTATTTATTTGGTATTTGTTTAGGTAATCTATAAATCATTTACTGCCATCTACTGGATGACATCTTTTCTGCAAAGCATGACACATAATTGCTACTTTACACACATAACATGACCATTCCAACATTTGCCACATGGATGTGCAGCCTTTATTTTGCCACAATGTTAGCAACTGAACCTGGGGAAAAGTTACTAATTACTTGAAATAATACTGAGGAAGGCTAGAGGCATTAAAGGACATCTACCATCATATTTCCTGATGGTAGATGATTATTACTCACCTCCCTATCTGTTCCCCATCAGCATCCAACTTCTTTACTTATATCATAGAACGCTCACTGGTGAAGTCACCGTCTCACTCCGCAAATCTTGTGCACAGGGGGGAACCAAGTTTTTTTGCTGCCTGAGGTAAAAAATGAGAAATGCAGCCCACATAATAAACAGTGGTGGATCCGTAAATCCCAGATAGCACAGTGCCATGTTTCATGGACTGACCACAGTGCTAGGAAAGAGATTCATTGCATTAAAGTCATATATAATACAATGGTTTTATCGATATTATACAATAATATTATTTCTCAAAAAAAAAAACTTTTTATGGCCCACTGAAGTAATACATAATACAGAAACACTTAAAAGTCAGGCAGATTACCATAAAAAAAATAAATAACATAATGGCAATAGTACATCTCCCCCACTGTGTGTGTAATTGCCATCAATCCTATACACCAGGGCCGGTGCCAGCACTGGACATACCCGGGGCTGCTGGGGGGGGCGCTGCTGCGGATTTGTGGCATTTCTGAACAGCAAATCTGTACAAATTACCTTCCTTGTGAATTCAGCCTAAGGCAGGGCCGATTCTAGGGTATTTGCTGCCTGAGGCGAAAATTTAAATGACCCCCCCACCACAAACACCGTCCCATCCCGGCTGTCAGGATATGTTACGCCCACTGAATTTAACTATTTTTAAAAAGCTTTTACAACCTGTAATATTGCTGAGACCATTAGTTAAAGTTTATGTTCAACAAAGAATTTTTTCTGCAAATTTGTGGAGCCCCAATGGGATCAAAATTTTCACCCTCGCTAGCTATATTATTCGTTGCTTGGTGGGAGGAACATTCTATTTTTTCCGTTCACAATCCATTTTTGCATAACATAATATTTTATGGTCGTTATGTGGACGATATCATTTTAGTATGGCAAGGAGACTCCCCTACATTTTCAAATTTCATCCGATATATAAACAACAATAATGTTAATTTAAAGTTTACCAATGAAAATCCTTCCCTCAAAATCAATTTTCTCGATATTTCACTAACAGCGTCCACAACATCAAAAACAGTAAAGACATCCATGTTTACAAAGCCCCTAGCAGGTAACTCTACATTGTGTGCCACCAGTTGTCACCCTACTCACACTATACATGCCATCCCCTATGGAGAATTTCTCCGTGCGAAAAGAATATGTTCAGACGATGCTAGTTTTCAGAACAATGCCATCAATATTGAAAATAAATTAATTAAAAGAGGATATTCTAGAAACCTACTATCTACCTCCCACAATAGAGTCAACAAAATCAATAGACAACAACTTTTAGCAAGTAATCCAACAAAAGCTAGGAACAACAATGCAGGAAGGACACAAAGCATTCCTACATTCAGCACACCCTATAGTCCACAGTTCAACAGGATAAAAAACATCATACAAAAATACATTCCAATTTTGAATCAAGACACCACACTGAATGAAATCTTGAAACAGGGACATAGATGTGTTGCCAAACGGGGCCAAACACTAGGCAATATCCTATCCCCCAGTATGATCAATACTGTAACAGAACAGAATACATGGCTCTCAGTAAAAGGCTTCTATAAGTGTGGAGGGTCTCGTTGCAACGTATGCCCACTAGCTCTTAACAGAACATTGGAATTCAAAATAGACCCACAAAAAACTCATAAAATCACTTCATTCATAAATTGTGACTCTCACCATGTAGTATATCAGATATACTGCATAGAATGCACCAGCATCTACGTAGGCTGCACAGTACAGAAACTTAAATCAAGAATAAGCCAACACATTCTAAATATAAAAAATGGTGATGTCAACGCATCTGGAGCAGCAAGACACTTTGTAGAATGTCACAATAGAAGTATAGCCACCTTTCGTTTCTTTGGAGCTGAACGAGTTCACTACCCGGTATGTGGAGGTGATTGGAGGAAAATACTCCTAAGACGCGAAGCTTATTGGATACTAGCCCTAGGTACAAGGTTTCCTAGAGGCATGAACTCCAAAAATGATCTTTCATACATATATTAGGCATGTGTCTTTTCCCCCTTCACTCTCCTTTATCTCTTTATTCTTTCCATACTTTGTACTTAACTGTTTAAGCGTAATTTTAGATCACTACCTATATGCAGAAGCAACATATTTTTGTTACATTCTATATCGTATTGAAGAGTACAATTTTATATGCATTTTGTCAAATATCCATGAAAACTAGGTAAATCGGAGTATCTGCCATACACACTAGCCTCGTTTCTATGTATTACGTCTTTTCCGAATTGATTCGGATATGACGTCAATCAGCCATCAGGTGCATGCAGGTAATTTAAACGATTTGTAACCATTTGTTTTTAACTTTTCACCATGAGTAAGGCTTAGGTACAAGCCGAAACGCGTAGGTGGCTCGCCTACATGTACACTGCACAGATTTTTTAATGTGAGAAGAATAAACGATACCTTTTATTGGATGTGCCACGTCTATTTCGTTTTTTGGTTTCGTTTGGACATAAAGCCAGCAAGACGCCGAGCACTCCGCAGAGCCTTCCACTACCTCAAGACTGCCTCCACATGGGTATGTGAGACGAACTTCTATATAGTCCTTTTCTCTTTGTTGGTATACATTAGTTAAAGAGGATCTGTCAACCATAAAAAGCACTAGGAGCTGGGTTTCCGATAAAGCTAGCAGTGTAACTCTGCTACATCTGAGATAGCGCTAGGAGCTGCTTACCTTAGTAAGCAGCTCCTAGTTCTTATTCATGGGTGATAGGTCCTATTTAATACTAGTCACTGGCTATCTGGAACACCACACATGCAAACAGCCACTAGCTGGTCAGTGACACAGACAATAGTGGCATCTAGAACCTCACAGGTGACAATCTGTTCAGGAAGAGGACATCACTAGATCTTCTCCCGCCCAGGACTTTTGAATTTGCTACCAGAGGTCTTCAGCTCCCGACACTAAAGTACCAAAGTCACTTACAGTATAAAGTCACCTAAATAACAGTACCCCTAAATCATATAAACCTCTAAACCTCTTAGGACAGACCACTCTGCCCCCACACACTTAATATAGAATCCACAATGTGACCTTTCTTCATTTATTTTAAAATTTATAATAAAAGCTCCTCTCCCCCAATTAAATTATATACAGCCCCTATAGTTTCATTAAAATCCAACCCCTATATTCAGATTCTCACATGTTTAACTATATACAGACTTACTGCCTCAAAGTTTTATTTAAATCATGCCCCACACTTAAATGTGAGTACCCCGTATAAACCCCCCTCCCTTTTATATACAGCCCCCTTCTATATTGATTCTTTACCCTCAAGTTATTATATACAGCCCACCTTGATTATATAATATGTAGTTAAATTATGGTTAAAGGTCATCCCCAGGTTACATAGTGTCCAGCTCACCTCCTATATTATATGACCCTGTTATATTATATACAGCTCCCTCTTATTATTAAATATGCAGCTCCTGTATACTATAATAAACAACCCCTTATATATAGTGATATATGATATACAGCCATGCAATATTCTATTATACATAACCCCCTTATTCTATAATATACATCCCCCTTATTCTATAATATTTAGCCCCCTTGTATTTTATTATATACAGCCCCCTTTTCTATTATATACAGCCCCCCCTCTTTTATTATATACAGCTTCCCTTTTCATTAACTACAGCCCCTTTCAATATATACTGTACAGCCCCTCTGTTTTATTATATATAAAGCCCCCCTCTGTATTATATACAGCCCCCATTTAAATATATAGGGTTCCCCTTTTTTTACTATATACAGCCCACTTTTTATAAAATACAAAAGCAATTACTCACCTCCTGTCACGCTCCCCCGCCGCCTCTGGCATCCTCTGCATCTTCCTGACTCTTTGGCTGCCTTGTGAAGGGATGCAGGCAGCGTGGCATCAATGCACGCTGCCTGAGTCCTCCAGAGCAACAGAGCGGCACGGACAGAAGGATCTGTGCAGGTGCCGCTCTGTACATCATTTGCGTCTGTCTCTTAAAGAGACAGGCGAAATTAACTTTGTATTTTTTATTTTAATTTTCCATGTGGGCAATTCGGGCGGCAGTGGCCACCCAAAGTCGCTCACATTACAGCCACAAATATTGCTGCCTGCCTCAGGCAACTGCCGCCTGAGGCAAGATTTTCATCTTGCCTCATGGCAGAAGCAGCCCTGGCCTAAGGACAGCAAGGCTGGGAATCTGCACACTACGACAAATATTAAATGTTGCATGGATAACATACACATGTCACTTGCATGCAGATACTACACACATATGCCTATGAACACATAACATTACACACACACATTCACATGCAAATGTTATATACACAAGAATACATACATACACACATACATGACACATATTACACATTTAAATATATGCAGAGACAGACACCACAACGCACAGGACAGCATTACCCCATGGCAAGTTTGCTAATGCTTAGGGGCCCCGACCTCATCTGATGTATGCATGGTGTTATGGCAGGGGCTGTGATAGTACTATTACTATATTGAGTACTATTACACTACTATTAAAGCAGACACCTTACGAGTGCGATGTGGCCAGAAACCATCCTGGCGCACGTTGCTCTATGACCCAGGAAGCCGTCTACATGTGGTCGTGCATCGTTTCCTGTCCGGCAGCACCAAAAACAGAATGAAAAAGGGCGAGGCAGGTAAGTAATATATATATATGTATATATATATATATTTTTTTTTTTGCTTATGCAACAGAGAGAGGGGGCCCAGTATATACAATTAATTGGGGGTGCAGTGTATATAATTAATGACGGGCTCCAGTATATAATCCAAACAAAACAAGAAAAAGGTGGGATGCGTACACAAGGCTAGACAGAAATAACAAAAAATGTTTATTGGATAAGTAACCCACCTTTTATATGCTGCACAAATCTACTTCATGTCCACCTGGGAGACCATTGTGGCGGGGATTGGGGGATTGTCTGAAAAACCATGTATTTATGTTGATTTTTATTTACAACCCCTTGTCCTGGCCTTGCCATCATTTGTCAGAGATTCTATAGATTTGATTAAGAAATTGGAATTTTTGTCTTTTGATGCAGATACTCTCATTGTGACCTTAGACGTGGAGGCGCTTTATACTAACATCGCCCATCATACTTGCTTGTCGGCGGTTGGGTTTTTTTCTGGATGACAATTCCTCAGGGGACCGCAGACATGATTCCTTCCTTCTGAACTTGCTGGAATTCATATTGCAGCACAACTACTTCACCTTCGACCGAATGTTTTACAGGCAAGTGTCTGGCACGGCTATGGGGGTGAGATGTGTGCCCTCATACACCAACCTCTTTTTGGGTTGGTGGGAGAGGGTGCATGTCCGCCCCCATTCACTGTACCAGAAAATGTGAGGGGCTTGTTCCGGTTTATAGATGACATCTTGATTTTCTGGACCAGCCCCCTCACCCTTTGCCAACAGGTAATCCAAGAACTTAACACCAGTGGAATATTGTTCTTACCTCACAGATCTCCTCTTCCTCGGTGGAATTCCTGGACCTCAAAATTACACTACATAACAACAAGGTGGCGACCTCTCTATATCGCAAAAAGACTTTTCATCCCTCCCATACCCGACAGGGCATACCGGTTGGTCAATTTTTGCTTTTGAAGCGCAACTGCACTCTGGACACTGACTTTAGAACACACGCTTCGGATCTCTCACAGAGATTCAAGAATAGGGGTTACCCCAGGAAAACCATTTTACGTGCCTACCGGAGGGCGTGGGACTCAAATCGTCAGGAGCTTCTTATGCCAAACATCAAACAAGGTTCCAACCTTCCCAGGTTGGTTACCACCTATTGTAACAAGTGGACTAAGGTCCGCTCACTACTTACCAACAATTGGAATATCCTACAGAGTGATGAGAGTTGGAAAGCCTTTATTCTGTCGAACCCCCCACTGACGGCCCGCCGCGCTAAAAATCTGAAGGACATCCTAACACGTAGTCACTTTGAACGACCAACGCGCCGTATTGGTAGGGGTGAAAAATTGAGGGGTTCATACCCCTGTGGGTCTTGTTCTATCTGTCCATTGATAAACCCGAGGAGGACTTTCACCAATCCAGGTAACCAGGAAACGTTTACCCTGAGGAATTACGTGAACTGCCACACTCGCAATGTCATCTATGCGCTTATCTGTCCTTGTAACAAGGTGTTATGCAACAGGACACAGCAATATCTCTCTACAATCATCAATGTGACCTCCCATTTCCTTCAGGAAAAACCGCTCTCTACGGTGGCAGACCATTTTAGGAGACAACATGCTGGTAAGACAACTGGGATCCAAATAGTGGGGCTGGATTGGGAGCGTCCTAATTCTCGTGGGGGAGACATCACCCCAGCCCTCCTACGTTGTGAGAGTCGCTGGATCTTCACCCTGGGGAGTTTAGCACCTAATGGCCTGAATGAAGATCTCTTGTTTACAGGATTCTACAAATCACTTTAGACCATCCCAACACTTTCTATGCCTGCCTTACCCCCGGGTTGAATTTACTTCATCGGAGTGGTGTCTTTCTTCATCGGTGACCCATATTGGGGGTCATTTACTAAGGGCCCGATTCGCGTTTTCCCGACGTGTTACCCGAATATTTCCGATTTGCGCCGCTTGTACATGAATTGCCCCGGGTTTTTGGCGCACGCGATCGGATTGTGGCGCATCGGGGCCGGCATGCGCGCGACAGAAATCGGGGGGGCGTGGCCGAACGAAAACCCGACGTATTCGGAAAAACCGCCGCATTTAAAAACCGAAAATGTGTCGCTTGGGGAGCGCTCACCTTCACCTTCTATGGGATGGTGCATTCCGGGGCGTTAAGATTATTTTCGGCGCTGCAGCGCCACCTGGTGGACGGCGGAGGAACTACCATCTTAAATCCCAGCCGGACCCGAATCCTGTGCAGAGAACGCGCCGCTGGATCGCGAATGGGCCGGGTAAGTAAATGTGCCCCATTGTGTCATTTCTTGCTGATCTCTTGCCTCATAATTTTATCCCCCTACTTTTCCTTTCTGTAACCTCGTCCTTTTCTTGCTTCCCCCCCTCCCCCCTCCCCTTTTGCTTACTTTTATTTCAGTTGGTCAAATGAATTACTCATGCTTCAAATAGCACGATTTTACAAGCACGAACGTATAGCGGTAAGTTCTTATATTCACTCATGCCTCCTCTCACACAATGGGTGTCACACTTTGGGATCTCTAACAGAATTTTTATTGTACTTTTGTTGGCTTCCTGTTTTTTCTCTCTGATCCCCTCCTTGGGTGGCATGGTTTACCGCCCTGTCTACCCTCTTCATCACAATTGGTTGTGGTTAGAGATGAGCGAACACTAAAATGCTCGGGTACTCGTTATTCGAGACGAACTTTTCCCGATGCTCGAGTGCTCGTCTCGAATAACGAACCCCATTGAAGTCAATGGGAGACTCGAGCATTTTTCAAGGGGACCAAGGCTCTGCACAGGGAAGCTTGGCCAAACACCTGGGAACCTCAGAAAAGGATGGAAACACCACGGAAATGGACAGGAAACAGCAGGGGCAGCATGCATGGATGCCTCTGAGGCTGCTTAATCGCACCATTATGCCGAAATTATGGGCAACAGCATGGCCATGACAGAGTGACAGAATGAAGCTAGATAGCATGTAAAACATCCAATAATTGACCCTGACACTATAGGGGACGGCATGCAGAGGCAGAGGCAGCGGCAGCAGGCTAGAGAGTGGCATGGCGACATACCCTAATTGGACTCAGGCTTCAAACCAATGGGTGTCAGAGAGGAACCAAAGGAGGTGAGCAAGAAGCGCTCAAATAATATCGGTACATGATAAAAGTTTGCCAGTATATTTTGTGGATTACACAGCAGGGTGGCGACAAAGTTAACATGGAAGCCATGAAAACAACCCAAAATTCTGCCTGACACAGCTCGTTTGATAAGGGGACCATGTATGCTTACAGTTCATGCCAGTCGCTGCACTGGCTGCCAGTCTCCTTTCGAATACAGTTTAAAATAATAATAACCCTCATCCATAAAGCTCTGTATAATGCTGCACCCCCCTACCTCTCCTCTCTTATCTCAGTCTATCGCCCAACCCGTGCTCTTAGATCCGCCAGTGATCTTAGATTAACCTCTACCCTAGTGCGGACCTCCCACTTGCGTCTCCAAGACTTCTCTAGAGCTGCACCAATTCTATGGAATGCTCTGCCCTGGACTATCAGACTAATACCTAACCTCCAAAGTTTCAAACGTGCTCTTAAAACCCATTTCTTTAGGCAAGCCTATAACACTCATTAACTGCATGAAGTTTTAACTCTTCTACTAACCCGTCCTGTGTCGTCCTCCCATCTGTTATCCAGCAACCAACAGGCACCAGACTTCTCTGCAGTCCCATTCACCCTGGACCTGGTATATAAGATGACGGCTGAGTGGTTCAAGCGACAGCAATTCCATTTATTATATTTTGTTCTATTCCCTAAGAAGAATGGCTTGACCGTTAAATATTCTTTTACCTCGTGTTACCCCATCATCTTCATAAACCGTAAGCTCTGGCGAGCAGGGACCTCACTCCTGTTGTTCCATACAAATGTTGTGCTCTGTTACAATACATTTGTATTTGTTTCCTATGATTTGTAAAGCGCTACGGAATATGATGGCGCTATATAAATAAAGATTATTATTATTATTATTATGGAGGCAGTGAACTAGTAGTAGATTAAAGGTGCTGCAACTATGTTAGTTGGATCTTGGGATGGAGCTGGCGCTCTGCAGCCAGGCGAGCTTTTGCCAATCCAAGCCCCTGTCTCTAGGCTACTCCCCAAACAGCACTTCTAAGAACCTTTTGTATAAGATCAAGTGTAGTAGCGTTCTTATAAGTTTAGGATATGGCGGGTGAGGGGAATGTAAACAGATGCGCAAGAAGCGCTGAAATAATATCCCTAAATGGTAAAAGTTTGCAAGTATATTTTGTGGATTACACAGCAGGGTGGCGACAAAGTTAACAACTTTGATGTGGAATGCCCTGTAATAGCTCTTGGGCGGTGTGCCTTTTATCGCCTAGGCTCAGCAGTTTCAGCACCGCCTGCTGTCGCTTAGCGACGGCACTGCTGCTGTGCCTAGAGCTACCGACTGATGGCGCCATGCCCACGGATGGTAATTCGGAGGAGGAGGAGGTGGAGGAGGGGTGGGTGGAGGTATAGTAGGCCTTTGAGACCTGGACCGAGGTAGGCCCCGCAATTCTCTGCGTCGGCAGTATATGACCAGCCCCAGGGTCAGACTCGGTCCCAGCCTGCACCAAGTTAAGTGTAGTAGCGTTCTTATAAGTTTGGGATATGGCGGGTGAGGGGAATGTAAACAGATGCGCAAGAAGCGCATGATGCGCATGGAGCTGGCGCTCCGCTGCCAGGCGAGCTTTCGCCAATTCAAGCCCCTGTCTCTAGGCTACTCCCCAAACAGCACTTCTAAGAACCTTTTGTATAAGATCAAGTGTAGTAGCGTTCTTATAAGTTTAGGATATGGCGGGTGAGGGGAATGTAAACAGATGCGCAAGAAGCGCTGAAATAATATCCCTAAATGGTAAAAGTTTGCCAGTATATTTTGTGGATAACACAGCAGGGTGGCGACAAAGTTAACAACTTTGATGTGGAATCCATGAAAACAACCCAAATTTCTGCCTGACACACCTCGTTTGATAAAGGGACGATGTATGGAGGCAGCTATATGGACGACTTTTGGAGGTAGCAATGGAGACAACGTGTGGAGGCTGCTATGGAGACAATTTAATTTGGATAGTGCCTGTATGTGGCAGTCCCAAACATTTTTCAAACCAGAGGAGCAGGTAGGTGGCCCTCCAGTAAAATGGAATAGATTGAGTGCCTGTATGTGGCAGTCCCAAAAATGTTTCAAACCAGAGGAGCAGGTAGGTGGCCCTGCAGTAAAATGGAATAGATTGAGTGCCTGTATGTGGCAGTCCCAAAAATGTTTCAAACCAGAGGAGCAGGTAGGTGGCCCTGCAGTAAAATGGAATAGATTGAGTGCCTGTATGTGGCAGTCCCAAAAATGTTTCAAACCAGAGGAGCAGGTAGGTGGCCCTGCAGTAAAATGGAATAGATTGAGTGCCTGTATGTGGCAGTCCCAAAAATTTTTCAAACCAGAGGAGCAGGTAGGTGGCCCTCCAGTAAAATGGAATAGATTGAGTGCCTGTATGTGGCAGTCCCAAAAATGTTTCAAACCAGAGGAGCAGGTAGGTGGCCCTGCAGTAAAATGGAATAGATTGAGTGCCTGTATGTGGCAGTCCCAAAAATTTTTCAAACCAGAGGAGCAGGTAGGTGGCCCTCCAGTAAAATGGAATAGATTGAGTGCCTGTATGTGGCAGTCCCAAAAATGTTTCAAACCAGAGGAGCAGGTAGGTGGCCCTGCAGTAAAATGGAATAGATTGAGTGCCTGTATGTGGCACTCACAAAAATTGTTTCAAACAGAGGACCGGGTAGGTGGCCCTCCAGAAAAATTAAATGCATGAAGTACTATAGCAAGAGCCAGTGGGCCCTGTCAAAAAATAGCCATTTTCCTCTGCTTTACTGTACAAAGAGGAGGAGAAGGAGGAAAATGAGGAGGAGGAGGAGTGGATCAATTATTCAGGTTGAGCTTCCTTCACCTGGTGGAGATTGGAAATTCTGAGAAATCCAGCCTTTATTCATTTTAATAAGCGTCAGCCTGTCAGCGCTGTCAGTCGACAGGCGTGTACGCTTATCGGTGATGATGCCACCAGCTGCACTGAAAACCCGCTCGGACAAGACGCTAGCGGCAGGGCAGGCAAGAACCTCCAAGGCGTACAGCGCCAGTTCGTGCCACATGTCCAGCTTTGAAACCCAGTAGTTGTAGGGAGCTGTGTGATCATTTAGGACGATGGTATGGTCAGCTACGTACTCCCTCACCATCTTTCTGTAAAGATCAGCCCTACTCTGCCGAGACTGGGGACAGGTGACAGTGTCTTGCTGGGGTGACATAAAGCTGGCAAAAGCCTTGTAAAGCGTACCCTTGCCAGTGCTGGACAAGCTGCCTGCTCGCCTACTCTCCCTCGCTACTTGTCCCGCAGAACTACGCACTCTGCCGCTAGCGCTGTCAGAAGGGAAATACTGTTTCAGCTTGTGCACCAGGGCCTGCTGGTATTCATGCATTCTCACACTCCTTTCCTCTGCAGGGATGAGAGTGGAAAGATTTTGCTTGTACCGTGGGTCCAGGAGAGTGAACACCCAGTAATCGGTGCTGGAATAAATTCTTTGAACGCGAGGGTCACGGGATAGGCAGCCTAGCATGAAATCTGCCATATGCGCCAGAGTACCAACGCGTAAGAATTCACTCCCCTCACTGGCCTGACTGTCCATTTCCTCCTCCTCCAACTCCTCCAACTCCTCTTCTTCTGCCCATACACGCTGAACAGTAAAGGACTCAACAATGGTCCCCTCTTGTGTCTCACCAACATTCTCCTCCTCTTCCTCCTCATCCTCCTCCACCTCCACCTCCTCCGATATGCGCTGAGAAACAGACCTGAGGGTGCTTTGGCTATCAACAAGGGAATATTCTTCCCCTGTCTCTTGTGACGAGCGCAAAGCTTCCGACTTCATGCTGACCAGAGAGTTTTTCAACAGGCCAAGCAGCGGGATGGTGAGGCTGATGATGGCGGCATCGCCACTGACCATCTGTGTTGACTCCTCAAAGTTACTCAGCACCTGACAGATATCAGACATCCACGTCCACTCCTCATTGTAGACTTGAGGAAGCTGACTGACCTGACTACCAGTTCTGGTGGAAGTTGACATCTGGCAGTCTACAATCGCTCTGCGCTGCTGGTAAACTCTGGATAACATGGTCAGTGTTGAATTCCACCTCGTGGGCACGTCGCACAACAGTCGGTGAGCGGGCAGTTGGAGGCGGCGCTGCGCTGCCCTGAGAGTGGCAGCATCTGGGCTGGACTTCCTGAAATGCGCACAGATGCGGCGCACCTTCGTGAGCAAATCAGACAGATTGGGGTATGTCTTGAGGAAACGCTGAACTATCAGATTTAACACATGGGCCAGGCATGGCACATGTGTCAGTCTGCCGAGTTGCAGAGCCGCCACCAGGTTACGGCCGTTGTCACACACAACCATTCCCGGCTTGAGGTTCAGCGGTGCCAGCCACAGATCAGTCTGCGCCGTGATGCCCTGTAATAGCTCTTGGGCGGTGTGCCTTTTGTCGCCTAGGCTCAGCAGTTTGAGCACCGCCTGCTGTCGCTTAGCGACGGCACTGCTGCTGTGCCTAGAGCTACCGACTGATGGCGCCGTGCCCACGGATGGTAGTTCGGAGGAGGAGGTGGAGGAGGGGTGGGAGGAGGAGGAGGCATAGTAGGCCTGAAACACCTGGACCGAGGTAGGCCCCGCAATCCTCGGCGTCGGCAGTATATGAGCAGCCCCAGTGTCAGGCTCGGTCCCAGCCTCCACCAAGTTAACCCAATGTGCCGTCAGCGATATATAGTGGCCCTGCCCGGCAGCACTCGTCCACGTGTCCGTGGTCAGGTGGACCTTGTCAGAAACGGCGTTGGTCAGGGCACGGATGATGTTGTCTGACACGTGCTGGTGCAGGGCTGGGACGGCACATCGGGAAAAGTAGTGGCGGCTGGGGACCGAATACCGAGGGGCGGCCGCCGCCATGAGGTTGCGAAAGGCCTCGGTCTCTACTAGCCTATAGGGCAGCATCTCCAGGCTAAGCAATCTGGAGATGTGCACATTAAGGGCTTGGGCGTGCGGGTGGGTTGCACTATATTTGCGTTTCCGCTCCAGCGTCTGGGGTATGGAGAGCTGAACGCTGGTGGATGCTGTGGAGGATCGTGGAGGCGACGATGGGGTTTTTGTGGCAGGGTCCTGGGCAGGGGGCTGACTAGCAGCTGACACAGGGGAAGGAGCAGTGGTGTGCACGGCCGGAGGTGAACGGGCTTGTTGCCACTGAGTGGGGTGTTTAGCATTCATATGCCTGCGCATACTGGTGGTAGTTAAGCTAGTAGTGGTGGAACCCCTGCTGAGCCTGGTTTGGCAAATGTTGCACACCACAGTCCGTCGGTCATCCGGTGTTTCCTTAAAGAACCTCCAGACTTCTGAAGATCTAGCCCTCGCCGCAGGAGCCCTCGCCACGGGAGCTTCACTAGTTGACACATTTGGCGCTGATGCACCAGCTCTGGCCCTGCCTCTCCGTCTGGCCCCACCACTGCCTCTTCCAACCTGTTCTGGTCGAGGACTCTCCTCCGTCTCAGAAGCACTGTGTTCACCCGGCCTCTCAACCCAGCTTGGGTCTGTCACCTCATCATCCTCCGATCCCTCAGTCTGCTCCCCCCTCGGACTTCCTGCCCTGACAACAACTTCCCCACTGTCTGACAACCGTGTCTCCTCATCGTCGGACACCTCTTTACACACTTCCACTACGTCAAGAAGGTCATCATCACCCACAGACTGTGACTGTTGGAAAACCTGGGCATCGGAAAATTGCTCAGCAGCAACCGGACAAGTGGTTTGTGACTGTGGGAAGGGTCCAGAAAACAGTTCCTCAGAGTATGCCGGTTCAAATGCCAAATTTTCCTGGGAGGGGGCAGACTGGGGGGGAGGAGGCTGAGGTGCAGGAGCTGGAGGAGTGGCGATTTCGGTGACATGGGTGGACTGCGTGGAAGACTGACTGGTGGTGGACAAATTGCTCGAAGCATTGTCAGCAATCCACGACATCACCTGTTCGCACTGTTCTGGCCTCAACAGTGCTCTACCACGAGTCCCAGTAACTTCAGACATGAACCTAGGGAGTGTAGCTCTGCGGCGTTCCCCTGCTCCCTCATCAGCAGGTGGTGTCTCACCCCGCCCAGGACCACGGCCTCTGACCCCTGCAGTAGTTGGACGCCCACGTCCCCGCCCTCGTCCTCTACCCCTAGCCCTCGGGTTAAACATTTTTAAAATGAGAGTTATAACTTTATTTTTTTTTTTACTTTTTTTTGTTTTTTTTTGTGTGTTTTTTTTTTTTGTGTTTTTTGTTTTTTTTTGAGTTTTTAAAACCAAACAATGCTATCCTATTGCTATGGCTATTTTCTAGCCAAGTATCAAAGCACACTACTATGCCAGATGAGATGACACTGAGTTAGTGCCTAATTGAAATCCAACCCCTACTAAATTTTCCCACTTCGGTCTTTGCTATGGATATGTGCGTCACTAAGCGCAGAACACAGCGGTCGCAAGTCTCACTACAAATTGCTCAGAATTGGCTAGTACATGCACTGCAGAAAGTACAGCCACCAGCAGATCAACCAGAAATCAAATATATAGAACGCTACTGTATGCGTAAGTAAGCTCTTTGTATTCTCCTATGGCTATTTTCTAGCCAAGTATCAAAGCACACTACTGTCAGATGAGATGACACTGAGTTAGTGCCTAATTGAAATCCAACCCCTACTAAATTTTCCCACTTCGGTCTTTGCTATGGATATGTGCGTCACTAAGCGCAGAACACAGCGGTCGCAAGTCTCACTACAAATTGCTCAGAATTGGCTAGTACATGCACTGCAGAAAGTACAGCCACCAGCAGATCAACCAGAAATCAAATATATAGAACGCTACTGTATGCGTAAGTAAGCTCTTTGTATTCTCCTATGGCTATTTTCTAGCCAAGTATCAAAGCACACTACTGTCAGATGAGATGACACTGAGTTAGTGCCTAATTGAAATCCAACCCCTACTAAATTTTCCCACTTCGGTCTTTGCTATGGATATGTGCGTCACTAAGCGCAGAACACAGCGGTCGCAAGTCTCACTACAAATTGCTCAGAATTGGCTAGTACATGCACTGCAGAAAGTACAGCCACCAGCAGATCAACCAGAAATCAAATATATAGAACGCTACTGTATGCGTAAGTAAGCTCTTTGTATTCTCCTATGGCTATTTTCTAGCCAAGTATCAAAGCACACTACTGTCAGATGAGATGACACTGAGTTAGTGCCTAATTGAAATCCAACCCCTACTAAATTTTCCCACTTCGGTCTTTGCTATGGATATGTGCGTCACTAAGCGCAGAACACAGCGGTCGCAAGTCTCACTACAAATTGCTCAGAATTGGCTAGTACATGCACTGCAGAAAGTACAGCCACCAGCAGATCAACCAGAAATCAAATATATAGAACGCTACTGTATGCGTAAGTAAGCTCTTTGTATTCTCCTATGGCTATTTTCTAGCCAAGTATCAAAGCACACTACTGTCAGATGAGATGACACTGAGTTAGTGCCTAATTGAAATCCAACCCCTACTAAATTTTCCCACTTCGGTCTTTGCTATGGATATGTGCGTCACTAAGCGCAGAACACAGCGGTCGCAAGTCTCACTACAAATTGCTCAGAATTGGCTAGTACATGCACTGCAGAAAGTACAGCCACCAGCAGATCAACCAGAAATCAAATATATAGAACGCTACTGTATGCGTAAGTAAGCTCTTTGTATTCTCCTATGGCTATTTTCTAGCCAAGTATCAAAGCACACTACTGTCAGATGAGATGACACTGAGTTAGTGCCTAATTGAAATCCAACCCCTACTAAATTTTCCCACTTCGGTCTTTGCTATGGATATGTGCGTCACTAAGCGCAGAACACAGCGGTCGCAAGTCTCACTACAAATTGCTCAGAATTGGCTAGTACATGCACTGCAGAAAGTACAGCCACCAGCAGATCAACCAGAAATCAAATATATAGAACGCTACTGTATGCGTAAGTAAGCTCTTTGTATTCTCCTATGGCTATTTTCTAGCCAAGTATCAAAGCACACTACTGTCAGATGAGATGACACTGAGTTAGTGCCTAATTGAAATCCAACCCCTACTAAATTTTCCCACTTCGGTCTTTGCTATGGATATGTGCGTCACTAAGCGCAGAACACAGCGGTCGCAAGTCTCACTACAAATTGCTCAGAATTGGCTAGTACATGCACTGCAGAAA